>NW_014554511.1:899744-1068128 GCF_001313825.1 Dinoponera quadriceps | reverse complement strand
CTCCCTCCCTCCCTCTCTCTCTCTCTCTCTCTCTCTCTCTCTCTCTCTCTCTCTCTCTTTCTCTCTCTTCTAGGGCAGTTTCGATGTATGACGGGTTATAGTAAGACTGTAAGTATACAAGAGGAATCCAATCGATAAAATATATATCGCGTTCAGAGAGAGATGACGTCCGGAGAGAGTGCCTCGGGTCGTAAAAAAGCGTGTGTGCGTGACGTCCGCGATATTTAATGGGTTAATTAATTATCGCTAAGTACCAGCCGGGTACATGAGAATTTTCTAAGAAAAAGTTTTCCATGAATTTAATTTAAATGTATATATATATATATATATACATTGTTGTCGACCTTGGCGACACGGCTCCCGTTGTAATATATCTATGAACAGTTTAAACACAAACATACACTACGTGCTATACACGAGGTGATCCAGAAGTAGTCGTGTACGTCCTTCTCCCCGACGATAGGATGTTCGCCTAAAATTACGGGAGGAACGACGATTGTTTCTGCTTCAGGACACTGATGGCTTTCGAATCGCATACGCTTGTCGAACGCTCGAATGCCACTCGGCAACTTTAAACCGTGTTTGCAAAGAATGCAAATGGACATCTCGTTTTTAACGAAGTTCTAAACTGAGCTTAATGGACGTCTGAATTCGATTCGATCGCCTTGACTGCGAGACGCGATAATTAGAGACGATGATGAAACGGGAGATAACGAAAATTTCAAATTGAAAAAGATGGTGTCCGCGATCTCGAGCCTTTTTGGATCGCTATGTGTATGTTATATACGGTCCGTCGTCAGGTGGAATCATGAAATATCGGAAACGTTGTTTTGAATTTCGCTCGATACAATGCGAGCAGCAGCGAACCGTGGAAAATGCGTCGCTTTCACTTTCATCGGAATAACAACGATCAGGCGGGAATTAATCACCCTAAACAGTACAGAGAGATGTAAGATTAATATACCGAGCGGATAGTAACTGTCTTTTATTTAATATGACTCCTCTGTATCGACATGGGATGTAATTATTGTTAAGATACACTCGATAGAGGGTTCGTTTGAAAACACTAGTTTCAAGGAATTCCTTCGCCGTCCTTATGTTAAGTACCAGTACCTTGAAATTCTTGTCTCCTGCGTAATATTGACAGAAGTTATGTTCGTAAAAATGGATTATAATGTCTGTAGATTATATTCGTTTCGTGTCATCCACCAAAAGATCATATACATATATATATATAAAACGACGAAATTTGACGTTGGCGCTATTATTATCGGCGACCGACATTAATTGTGATATTATTCGAGAAAGTCATTGGTTCGATCAATTGTAATTGATAATGGACTTTTGTTGATCCAAAATCCAAGATCAAGTCGCAAGAATAATCGTATTATTGTGCGAGGTATCGTTGACTGTCGCAGGATTCATAAGCTACAAAATACCATTCGTCTGCTTTTCAAGGGAATGTTATAAGCTGCGTTTGCTATCTTCCAGAGCGTATAATTATCGAGTCTGTCAGACCGTCGCACGAGATCGTGAATTTACGATCACGCCGAGCAATGTAATATCAGCGCAGTGATAGTAGACTTCGTGAATCTACGGATCGATCGGCGAAGTTATAATTTAATTAAAACTAGACCAACTTTTAAGACCAGAATAAAAGGATAGTTATCACGTAGATAGATTGATACTGTATAGACTGAGATATAATCGCGAGAGTAGTATTTTGACATTCGAATAGTTTCTGCGTTGCAAAAACAATTAAAGTAACTTCCTTTCGGACATTTACGACCCTTGATATGTACCTTTCTTCCCTGGGAATTGTTGATTTTTAAATTATTAGGAGTTACACAAACACACACATACACATACGCACGCACACACACACACACGTACACACCACACACACACACACATATATACATATTATGTATATGTGTATACATATGTGTATATATATGTGTATATGTATATTTAAAAAAAGTATATATAAATATATATATATATATATATTTAAAAATAAAGTTTAATAAATATTTCGGAATGGAAAAGATTCCTTATTTTTCTCTACTCCCAATAATTCATTATTATTTCTATAAGTATTAAACCGTTGGCATAATTAGGATATTTTGACTTTTATATATAGTACTCGTTACTATTGCGTTTACTGTAAAATGTCAATCGACAAAGTATAGAAGTATGCACGCTCAGAAAGCGTAGAATATTATCCGATCCAGCTCCGTCATATTTGCTTCTGACGTCACGGTAACATTACACGCGTACGCGCGGCCGCACAACACAATTTAGCATATAAAGTCGCCGACTCATGTCGTCCAAGTGAAAATTCTTATTGGCCGTGTGCATTTCTATCAACTTAAGTTTATTTCATTATTCTATCAACTAAAGTTTTTTTAACAAAAACTTTATTTTCTAAAAATAAACGAGCGAACCTCTCACCACGTGAAAAAGTACAGCGTTTGACACAAGCAGTGTTTGCCTTAGATCGCTGTGTTTTCTGTACGCAGTCGTTATTTCAGTCTTTCTTTGAAGACCATATCTAGCTACTGATTGTGAATGCTGATTTGGCCGACTGTCGGTTACGACTATCGGTTTTTGAAGGGCTGTCATATCATAGTGACGCTATCATAGTGAAGCTATCATAGTGAAGCTTCATATAACTAGTCTATTGCAATTGGTCCATTAAGAGTTGGCAGTCGTAATTGACAGTCGCGTCAGCCTTCACAGTCGACAATTGATACGGGAAAGTGGATTGATCAATTGAAACAAATGGCCTGTTCTTTTTAGTTGCACCAGTTCAACAGTGTAGCTGAAAAGAATAGACCAAAGGAGACTAAACCGAAATTTGTTGGTTCGTTGAAATTTAATCTTCAATTCCTAATCTGATACGGGCTTAACGCATAGGTCCATATTATTTCATTCGTTTCACCGAAAAGTGATTCAGGATATATTTAGGATCATATGAAAACTAATCAAACTTGTCTCATGTGTTGTAAAATTAGTACAGTGAAGTAATACAAAGTTTCAAACTTTTCACTCGAATGTCACGTTTAATTTATGCTCGAAATTCGTCGGAACGAGGACGGGGGAAAACAGGGTAAACATTTCCAATTACGCAGGTATGTTCAACGTTTATTTCTTTGCAAAAAGTTGGTTGTACATGATATCATTATAAATGTTATCGATAAATGACGAACACCGAGTTATTGAAATTGCGTTAATTTGCATGCGTTCGTGTTACGCCTGGAGAACAAATTAAATAATCGGACGATACGCGATTTCGCGCTCGATATTCCTTTTTACTGTAAAGAAAGAGAAAAAAATAGAAAAAAATTAGCGTGCTACAAACGATTGTATCGTTTATTACCACTATCCATTTTCATGATATTTTGACGAAGTAACAAATACATTACATCTAAGTTTCTTAGTAATAATAGTATACGCAGTACTGAAGTTCCCTTATCCCTTCACGCCTCCTTTCGTGTGTTTCTGTAATATAATTTATTATATAAATTTGTGAAATTCTACAATATAAAAATTGTTTTGTTTGTATCCTATAAGCGCGTAATATTATTTAATATCAAGTAATATTTCTAGAATATTAATAAGTAGCTATGCCCACTCCTAATAATATTTAAGAAGGATTCAGGATTTTTGGTGTTTCTTTTGTCTGACATTACATCTCATTTTTTACCGCTTCTAGCAAAAGCTTACGACACTTATTGCAAATCCGGACTAATGACTACAGTAATACTCGCGACGGGGAATAGTCAATATCTCGCGTCAAATAGGAAATCTCGAGAAACTGAAACTCGGAACTTACCGCGAGGTGTTCCTTCTCCCTACGGCCCACGATTTTACATCGAGGAATTCCAGAAAGACTGCAAGCGTGCTGGCACACGCAATCCTGTTCCAACTCAACATCCGTGAGACTCTCGACGATCCTTCTTGCGGTAACCTGAGCGAACTGTTTCTTCTGATTCGGTTTTGCGTCTAGTAAATTCGTGGAAATGTATGCCGCCCCACCAGACTGCAACAACAACATTATGGAAGATAACTCGAAATGTATCCTTTCAATATGTGTGTGTGTGTGTGTTATCTCAAAGAATTATTGTTATATTGTTTTCGTTTGTTACGTCGTTTTGGGTGATAACACGAGAGTATCAATTATCTATATTATTATTTACCTTCAGTGTTTGCTTAGATAAGAAATTTTTTTTTAGGTGAGATAACATGCTCTTTTTATCTAAGATGAAAATAAATATATTTTGTATTTCTTCCATCTAGATAAAGATAAGGATGATCTATTTATTCATCTGGATGGTTATTTACATAATTTTATCTAGATACCGGCAAACACTGCGAGCAAGAATAAGAGAGAATTCAATATAATTTTCATCTCGAATACGACAGATTCTTAATTGGTCCTTTTCACTTTTCGTGTACTCACCGTGATGGCAAAGTCGGCGCACACGTCGACGGCTGGAAGCACCAAATTGTGTCTGAGCTCGCTGTTTCCGCTGAGAGGCTTCCTCTTGTTGTCAGCTAACACGTACGCGCTATCATGATCATAAGCGACGATATTCTTTTGCGTTTTACCGGAAACTTGAATGTCACCAGGCTGGTAGATGTGATGATAGGTCAGACCCCGATCCCGATACGCCTTCAGTCCTTGCAAAATTCTCAGGGATTGCAACTGCAACAAGAGAAATGCCGGGGTCAGCCTTTGCCAGCGTTACGAGATGAACGATTTCATTGTGTCGCAACTAAGACAAGAATCTCGCTCGATTCGCTACGCTTATATATCGCTGAATTTCTAAATAAAAAATTCATATATTAGTCATGAATACCAAATTTGAAGTGATTCGGTTGATTCGCTGCAATTTCGGTCCTCCATATTGGATCCGCCGTCTTAGGTTTAAAAAATTTTTCAATTTTGACGAATTCGTGATCGTCGACCCCAAAAATACCCGGGTACCAAATTTGATGGAAAATAAGAGGGAGGAAAAATGTGTTGTGCTTCAAAAGGTTAACTAATCCAATGTTATTATATCAGATTACTAATTGACATATTTTCCGTGCACCAAATCTGGTATCTTGCCGATTAAAATGCGTTTTGAGAGCTCGTGTTAGGAGCAACTATAATCAGGAAAACTTACTGATAACGGAAACGGACTCTTCTCGCACGGAGTAACGATGATCCCGACGACCGCCCTGACTGCGCCAGGTCTGTACGGATAGCGGACGCCTTCCAAGTAGGCGTCGGTTAACTTGAAGGTGCCGAATTCCATGTCCAACTTTTGGCCGATGTACTCCAGTTTCTTCTCGATGTCTCCCTCCTTCGCTTCCTGCGGATGCGTAAGCGGCTATGCGTTATCGAGAAGCTTCATAATGATGTTTGTTGATGCTCGCTACACCACGATGATCTTAATCTAATATTGTGCATTACGTTACATATTATTTACGTAAGTCACCTCAAGACTAAGGATGGGATCCGACTTCTCGAATTTTATGTTCTTCACGTCGCCCTCGATATTGAGGTTGCCGCCGACGGTGTAAAATTGCGGCGTGTCCATCTTCTCACCGTAACCCATCAAGCCAATGTGGACATCGCTGTTACACACATAATGTGATTCAAGTTACGAAGGTATCATGGTAAAAAGGAATTATATACGGTAAAAAAGTTACACACATGCACCTGTGTATGTTTATATAATATTCATGTCGTAATAAGAATTCGAGCATTAACAAGCATTGACGTTATACGCTCTATAAACATTTTTACGTTTCAACTTTTCCTTATATCCTCGTATCCTTGTATCCTACGTTCTTGCCGTTATAAAAAAAATTAATTAAAATAGTAGAATTGTAAATGCCAGTGATATATGTCGATGCTCCAAATAATCTGCTGTTCGGATTTGACGTTAAACTGTGCAGGTCTCACATACTTATGTAATTTGCGTGCGTTCCGCAAGTATATGCGAGAAAAACGTAAGCTCAGGCCTTGTAAGGGCCTGTAGCGCCAAAGAGAAAAAGAAGATTATTACTAAGCAAATTAAAAAAAAAAGGTTTACATACGTTATGCCATGATGTTTCAGTTCCTCCTTCAAATCAGTGATCAATGCTGGAACCAGATCCTTGAAGATTTTTTCGTTCCGCACGTCTTGCTCAATTACCAGCATAATGTCAGCTTGATCCTTCGGAGCCTTCACACTGAAGCTGTCATCAACATTGATCGTGTGCTCACCAACCTTGCAGGTCACTAAAGCATCAGAGAAACAGTCGAATTTAACTATCAAAGTAAATCGATACATATACTTAGCTTCTGAATTGTTCGTGTTTATATCCCATCTCATTGATATTCCAGAAATATTAATGAGACTTAATATTAAATAATATTACCGGAATATTATTAGAATATTCGTTCAAGAATATGACCGGAAATATTACTTAATATTAAATAATATTATGCGCTTATAGGATACATACGTGGAAAAAGCCAGTAGTATAAGTCAACAATTCAACTCACCGCAGGCGGATGGAATATTGATCCCGGAGACGCGCGAATACTCGCAAGCACCGTTGTAAGCGACTGCGATTTGGCAAGGAGCCTGTGGATTCGTGCTGGCTGCTTTGTCGCAGGCATCTCGGTAAGCACTCGGATTGACGTAATTGAAGCAACGTCTATAAAATATTACAGAAAAATAGATGAAAACGATCACGTTGCTTCCAAGTGAAAAACACAAGCAGAGCGATTCTCGAAAGTAATTGAGCCACTCGAAGTAATTCGTAAAAATAATGGAGCGTTTTAGCGCGATATGTAATCGTATTTGTTTTCTTTTTTTTTAGTGACGAAGAAATGCACTTACTTCAGCGAAGACTTTTGGCCGGAGAAGTACTCGGTGCAGATTGGGTTACGCTGCTTGTGATCGATCGCGTTCACAGCCGGGCAGTCAGGCTTCAGTTTGTATCCGTTGGCGAATTCCGTCTCACTCTCGGTGATCTATTTCAATTAAGGGGAAGGTGCTTTAGAGAGATCATTGCAAACGTATACGTTTTCTTATGCCGTTCTTAGGATTCCTCGTCGCAGCTATCCCGATCGCTTACGTCAAAAGCGAAGAAACGTATTCGCTGAGAATTCTTACAGGATACATTGAAATAAAAGGACACGTTTATAAAACGACACTTTTGCGATCGATCGAGCACATTTGTCAAATATTCCGACAACTGTCCTTTTAATAATAGAGATGACATTCGTTAAATGACAGTAGAAGCTTACCTTTCCGGACGGTAAAGTGTAATCATCGTGGTGTTCGTTGTTACCGTCGCCGAAAAGACCGCGTATTCTTCCATTATAAAAGCCGGACACCTCGATTGCACAGATCATCGTCGTTTTGTGAGTGCACATAACAACCACTCCGTAATCGGACTCGATGCTCGCGCTGTGATACGACGGGAGGAGGGATGCGTGCAAATTCTTCGTTTTGGCCGGGAATTCAGCCGGCTTATTATTTATCAGAACCTGGAAGAAAAGAGGAAGACGGACGCGATTAAACACGAGCGAGAGAAGCCCAAGTAAGGTTGACTTTCATCTCGACTCAGATTAAAATAATCGATGAATAATAATAAAATAATTGGTGAATAATAATAAGAATAATTGACAACACTAATTTCCAGTCCTGTAAATTGTCGTCCGACCATAAAAGTTAATAAGATATTACAAGATAAAAATATCCACCTTAGATTGTCGATTAAACTGATCAGAATCAGGTGGAAGTCATTTAAGTATCAGTGACGCACGAGGGAATTTTAGACAGGAGACGAGAATGAACAATGCGGGAGACCTTAATTCGTGAAAAGAAGTAGGCCAAAAGAGCAATTTTTTGTGTTCGCACTAATAAGGAAGGCTTCGGTGCCGGGGGTAGAATGAGAACAAAGACGACAATTTTTATTCCTCCCTCGCTCGCGCGTTCTACCTACGAGGGCAGCGATGAGAGGATAATAGAGTTTGACTTTTCAGCGAAGTTTGGAACTCCGTAAATTTGCAGAGTTACAGTTCAATACGGGATTGCATTATAAGACTTGTACACGGAATACTGTATGAGCGCTTCTATCTATGCTTCCTCTCCCACTCCTTCCCCCCCCCCCTCTCTTTCCTTCTTTCTTGCCTTCTCTCTTTCTTTCTTGCCATCGTCGTTTACTCCGATCTCGATTCACACACACACACACACACACACACACACACGCACGTCGCTGACGTAACTTGCTAAGCGACGTGCAGCGTCGGGAAATCGGTTAAGAGATAAGAGAAATGAACTTACGTCCCCATTGTTCTTCAGCGTGATGCTCTCTTTAGGCTCCGTAACGGTCATGCTAATCAGACTGCCTTTGTTGAAGTTCGCGATGATGGAGAAATTGCCGTCCAGCATGTCTTGTGCGAGGATATAGCTGCAGTCGCCGGGCATGCTGAAGGATTTGCCGTCGAAAGTGAAGAAATGCCCACCGTCGACGACGAGTCCGATCTTAGTGAAGGGCGGTACGATGTCCATCGGGATTAAAGTAGGTCTGTTCGAGGAATTAGAAAATGACGATCGCTTTGCTTATTTGTAACGTCAAAGATATATCGCTTTCGGAAAACGTGATTTATAAATTTATATATGTTTTATATCTATTATATTGTTGTGTCGACTGGGGACCGTTTCAAGTTACCCTGACAATTGGTCTAAAATCGGGATATATGACGTTTTATGTCTTAAAACGTTTTAAATGTCTCAAAAATATCTTTGAGATCTTATGTCTCAATTTTAAACATTGTGCTTCCCGGATATTTATTTTCCAGCAGCAATTTTCGGTTAACACAGCATTACTGTTCTTCGTTAGTCAAGATAATGGTAACGCAATTATGATATTTTGGTATAAAGAATATTAATAATTGTTACTTTTATCGTTACTTTGCACTTGCGTTAGGCGTCAACATGGGAGGGCGGCGATTGAATTGTAAGAATAGAAAAAGAAGATCACAACTTATATTGAGAAAAGTAATGGGAATTTTAACGACTCGTTGCTTCTCGAGTAACGATAACGAACTATTTCTCAAAATGAATAACAACAATGGTTAGTTAGCTTTTAGTAAGCGTTAGTTAGATTTTTAATAAGCGTTACATTTAAAAAGAATCTCGGCCTTGGCGATAGGTCAAATATTAATTGCAAATTTTAATTCTCAGGAGCAGATAAGAATACGTAAAACACAACAAATACACGTACATAATGGAAAAAGAAAGATAGGCTGATAATAAATAGGGGCGTTTGAAATACCTGTAGGTATAATATAGATCCGCAAGCGTTGGAAGTTCCCTGTTATTTAACAGTTCGAAGAAAGACACTTTCAGCGTGGTAATTGCCGGCAAGTTCGTCAATGAGTCGATATCGATGAGTCCAGCTATCAGTAAGTCGAACAGATTATCCATGTTTTCCTCCGACCCCAAAAGAGTGGCGAGAGATTGAATCGCGTCGACCCCGAGGGTGTAGATCTTCTTGATTTCGTGAATGTCATCGACCTGTGCGAAACGGATATATTTTACCGTTCAAGTGATATCAAATTTTCCTCTAAATATCTTGGAGCAGAATCTCACTCAAAATAGAAGAAAAGTGACAATATTTTCACTCTAAGTGAATTTGTTCTCGTGACGAAGTAATACATCAAATGAATCAAATGCATTTTTCACTTTCAAATGGAAATTATTCGCTTAGAGTGAAGAATCACTCTATACGAGTCACTCGAATTCGATAGTCATTCGTTCTGTTTTTCAAGTAAAATTTTACTCCGAGAAATGTAGAAAGCACTACACTCGAAAGAAAGACTGGTAATATTTATTAAATGCATATAGTTGATTTCGACAGAATATTTAGTAACTGTTATGTTGCCGAACGTTTGGCTCGCAATACTTCACCAAATTATTTAGTAACGGTTACTAAATTTTGTTATATATTACTTTAATCCTTCTTTCAGTGTAGTTATTCGTAATAAGCAATGGCGAATATGACGCAATAAAAAGCACCGAGAGCACTGAGAGAGTACCTACCTTCTCTTGCTTGGCGTGCTTCATGAGATACTGCTGAAGAGTATCGACGAAATGTCGAAGTTCATCGGTCGGCAGCGTATTCTTTATGACGTTGAAGAATTCTTCGATGGGGGCCATTATACTTTCCGGGATTTGGAACTTGAGGATCTCGTTGTACTTCTCCTTGACGATCTCGTAAACTGGCAACGCTTTCACCTGATCGACCAGCAACTCGACGAACTCGTCGACATCCTTCTTGATCTGAGTAGCAGCTTTATATATAACCTTGGCGATATCCTGCACAAGCTCGGACACCATCACGGCTAATTCCTTCAGTTCCTTCTGATGTTCGTCAATCAAATTGAGTGCTGCTTTAAGGTAAGCCATCGCGACACTGACGATAGCATCGAGGATCTGGGTAGACGTGTCCACCGCCTCATTGTACAATTTCTTTAACTGCGGCAGAACAGTCTCCACCGCGTCTCGCAGCTTGGAAGCTATTTCGCGAAATTGCTTCGACAGTTCTCCATATCGTGCGACTGTTTTTGTGAAGGTGTCCGTTATGGCGGCGATGATGGCTTTGAAGCGTTTGCCACTAAAAGAATACGATCGATAATACGTGACGAGCCTACGAATGCCGGTGAATTTGAAATTTCAGCGCACAAAAAAGTCAATATAATATATACACGCAGTGTTTGCTGGTATTTAGATAAAATTATCTAAATAATCATTCAGATGAATAAATAGATCATTCTTATCCTTATCTAGATGGAAGAAATATATTCATCCTCATCTTTGATAAGAAAACATGTTACATCATCTAAAAATTATTTGAAATGATGTTATAGTCCATATTCTGCACTCACTTTTCGCTCAAATGAATGAAGTAATATGGACTTCTGCGTTAAGCCCGTGTCAGACTAGGAATTGGAGATTACATTTTAACGAATCAACAAATTTCAGTTTTGTCAGCTTTGATCTGTTCTTTTTAGCTGTACTGCTGAATTGGTGCAACTTAAATAAGCAGATTCTATATGTGCAACGCTAAATGACGTTATTATCAAGTTCTTACAAAGAGGCCTGGATATCCTTGAAGGTTTGGTCAGCGTGAATCTCGTTATTCAGTTTGATCAATTCGGTCTGGTAATAATCTTGAAGCTGCTTCGTGTTCGGTTTAGCACTGTCCAAATGTTTGACCAAATCCTTCAATTCCTCTTGTATTTCATTTTCAATTTCGTCGCCGATTCCCTTCAGCTGCTTCATCATCTCGGCGTTTTGGTGTCGATTTTGTTCCTAAATTGGATCATCATCGATGAAGTGAAAAAAAAACCAGATCACACGAATATCAGAGACTATTGTCGCCCTTGACGATAATCGAACTTACGATTACGTAGATTATGTTATCCTTATCGTAAGTGAAGTCAGGTTTTAGGAACTTCCCTTCGTCGAGATGGATCATAGCGCGGAACAGATGCTTCTTCGCGCCGTCTTTGAAAGAATCGGCATGAATCTCAGCCATTTGTCCAATCACAAAACGTCCGTCAGCGGTTAACTTCGTATTAGGATTATCTGAGAGAGATGTCGCGAAATTATTACACATTCGTGCAAACTCGAGTGTATTGCAAATGTAATCCCTCATCCAGCTTAGATCCAGCCTAATTTGCGCGTCCGTACACATCCGACTCATATTCGCATATTTTAATCACATTTAACCTGTCCAAATTATTCGACGTTCGTTGTACATTTTTTTGCAATTTCGATAATGCCACACAAAAGTATACAATTTTAACTTTAAAATGCATTTTCTTTTGTTTCGGATTAATCGCTTATTTTACGAAATATAGTATAATTTAAAATAAGCTTTTTCCACGTGCAATACATGGAAAAAGTATTTCCATCTTAATATTGCGTTATGTGGAAAATAAATGCTTTGTACTTACATAATATAATCGGATCATACTAAATCAAAAGGCAATATGAAATTGATAAATTACAAGATAGAAAAACTATATATATATATATATATATATAAGAAAGCAACCTTCCCAAAATCCCGAACTTACCCTGTTGGTACTCCGAAAATTTGAAATTGTTGAAATCGTGCGCTTCGAAGTTCATCACGACAGGCTTGCTGCCGATTACCGCGACCTCGGCGTCGATCTTCTGCAGGTTCTTCTGTAACTGCATCTTCGCATCGGCTCGGATGATCTCCTTGTTCAGTGCGGTCACGAGGAAATACATCTCCGAGGAATCCCCGGTAAACAGGATGCCCGCGTTCTTCGGTTTTTGATGTCGATCCAGGTACGACAAGAAGCTGCCGAAACTGACTGCGTTTTTCGTGAGTGCTGCATGCGACTTGAGATCGATCTTGAGATGCTGTCCACGGCTGGTGATGTCGATCACGCTAGTGATGTTGTAGCCCGAGTCAATAATCTGCTGGTTCACCTTCGCCACCAAAGTGATTTTCTGCGTCTTCTTATTGAATAGATCGATATCCATGTTCGCGTCCAGCAAATGCTCGCCGGAGCTGCAGTACAGTCTACCCTTCACCACCATATCCTACCAAGCCGGGGAAATAGTCGTGATTATTATTATAAATAATAATATTGTGTTTGTTGATTGTTAGAGTAAAAAGGAATCCTCTTATTTTAATTACTTTTATGCTTTTTCATTTCAATGTACATCGCAAGAATTTCGCACATTTTTCTCGTTTCCAGCGTCACCAAACAAGATAACTACAGCGAGCAGAACCAGCAGGCGTTAAAGAAGAAATTTTGCTATACATGATGTAAGGGCGAGGAACGAAAATAACGTGCGAAGCAGAAGATCAACGAAAAGCGTATATCGTCTGCTCTCTCTCTCTCTCTCTCTCTCTCTCCTTTTTTCCTTCTTATAGCCGTCAAGCGGCTCGGCGAAACTCGATGTTCCCGCTAGATTGCGAGAAAATCGAAGGTAACGGTTTTTACCGTGAGGTGCTCTCTCTTTTTTTTAAGTTTTATTTTAAAACCTTGCAACCTTATTCGCGCGAAAATTGAGAATAAAGTCGCGAATATTTTTTTCAGGTGAACAAAAATACTAGTTTCCATACGATTTTCGGTTTCGGTTCCGGTCCGGGTCCCTGATATACACATTAGATAAAACACCGTCATAATAAAGCTATCAGCTAAAGCCCTGTTGTTATAATTATAGTTATTTATGCGACTTTCAAGCTTATAGGTTTTGCATTAAATTAGATACCGTTTGATTTTCCGTCTAGGAATTAGCACAGCATACATAACGCCGACTGTGTCCGGAGAAAATTACAGACGAGTAAGAGTAACTCCGAGATGCCATTTAGACATGCTTGTCGGGTGGATACGTACCTTCGTTTGCGTTGGATATATAAATTTAATTTCTCCGTTGATAGACACGCTATCCTTGTCGATGTTGGAGTCACCATACACGGCGAATCCAGTCTTTTCGTTCGGTTTGTTTTTCCTATCCAGGTATAGATTGAGATCGATCTTGAACGCTTCGCCCTGCTTCGTTTTCGGGATATCGTATGTGCCGATAACGGCCAATTCGCGAGTAGGCAATGTCAAAACGGCACCTGCGGAAGGGAATATACAAGTGGTTCTTACTTTTATTCTGTCCCATGGAAATTTTTAAACATTTTTTCTAGATTCACAGCTTAGATTCCGATTAGAACGTGCCCGAATGTGTCTGAAATTCTAGTATTCTACATGAATTGCTTGATTCTAACATAAAATTAAGACGAAAAGCTTCCATACCGCTTTCCTTAGGATGAATGTACACGTGGTAGGTGTACTCAGATTTATCCTTCGATGAGTGCAGGTACAAGTTAGCGGAGTGATCGAACGAGTTTTCCTTGTTTTCTGTACTCGTCTTCAGTCCGAATTCGACCGGCACGTTGAACTTCTTCAGGTCGACTTCCACCGTCAGTTGGTGCTTCAAGTATTCCTTGTCTGTAATTGGACAATCGAGAGAACAAATAATGAAAGAGGCGATTATCGCGAAAAATCGAAGATACTGAGAGGCGAGGGAGAAGAAAGAATTCTTTAACGTGTATCGAAAAAACGAAACTATTCCTTGAAACGTGTTCTCACGTTGCGACGTCCTCCAGTATACGTGAAAAAAAAAAAAATCTTATTTTGAGAAAACCTATATTCTCAACTTGTATGTGTTGAAATAAGATTGTATAACGTCAGATAGCTAAAACTTGTTTGCACGGAAAAATTTCACGTAGTTCTACTAAAAATAGAATATTCTCGTTATTCGAGAATAATAATCTTGAATTGAGAATGAAGAATATTAGACGGAAAAGAACGATATCTTCGAACCAAGAATTACAATTTCTTTAACTTGAAGTTACAAAGTAATGTATACTTTCATTTGAATATATTTTATTTTTGGAGAAAAAACAGTTTATAATATTAAATTGAATTATTGGAAGTTCCTAAGATAACAGTTTTTTTTGTTTTATTTCAAAATTGAGGCAATAAGAGGACGAAAAAGGTGTCAAAACAGATGCCTGGATAGTTTAGTGATAAAAGCAGACAGCTGGAAACATTTTTCCACATCTTTTATTTGTGATTGTGCGATTATACATTGAAAGAAGGATTCGGTAATATATAATAAAATTTAGAGACCTTTACTAAATAATTCGGTGAAATATTGATAAGATTTAGTTGCTTGAACTATACATTTAGATGTTATCATTAAACTTAATATTGGTAATTAATACCAAATCTTGGTGGCAGAAAATGAGATATGTTTGGTAACTATTGCTAAGCATACAGTCCATAAGGGAAAATTGTTTTAAGTAATTATCATCACTTTACTAAATAAATTCTATCGTTCTGCGTGAATTATTTCAAGATAACTTGACGCTCCTACTTCGTCTTGATGTACTTTCTTCACTTTATATGTAAAGAAATCCTTTCTTATAAATATTTACTAATAGTTACCAAAGTATTTTATAAGAATGAAAGTGAATGATTTTGTAATACTCAACTCGAATTGCGAGAATTTTATTTCTCGTGAAAGAAAAAAAAAAACAGTTCCATGCTCAGTTTCAGCTTCAACAGCCAAATTGATCCTNAAGTTAGAGAGAGAAGGGGGGGGGGGACGGGGGAAGAAGAGCGGAGGGGGAAGGGATGAGGGAGAAAAAAAAGAAGAAAAGAGGCGAAGTAAACTTTATCGCGCTATATACGTCATCGCGCGGCCGCTGGAAAGGATTAAGACGCGCACGTCAGTGGAGCACACGCCCTTGCGGCGTGTGACGTCATCCAGCAACGGTGCGACTTATTTTTTTCCTTGTATCGCCGTGCAGGTATATACGCACCACCGGTCACGCCTGTCTTCTTGCATCGCCTCGCAAAGTTTTCGCCAATTCTTTCTTCCTTTTTCTGCTTTTTCCTCTCTTCTTTTCCTCCTCCTTTTTCCACCCTCTCTCTTTGAGGAGAAAAAGAAAGAAAGAGAAAGGAAGAGAAGAGGTGAAAAAAAAAACCGGGCGGAAGAAGAGGAAAAAATGTGAGAAGGAGGAGAGAAAAAAGGGAAAATCAGCGGCGCACACAAAGTCAATGCAGCGGCGCGCTATTGCAGCCCGCCGTGCAACGGCGTGTGAGGGTGCGATTCCAGGGGTGCCTCTATTAATAACTGAGGCGAGGCACGAATTAGGTGCAGATCACGCGAGAATAGAATGTTATCGACCGGATGATCTGGTGGTAGGACCACAAAACGGCCTTAAAACGACCGGGTAGCGGTGTATAGTGAAAAAAAAAGACTGGTGATACTTACCAAATGCATTTAGTCAGAGAGATTTCGACGGCATATTTGGCGACTGTTATGAAATTTGATATTAATTACCGTGCATTTAGTTGGCCTGCAGTACGAACGACTTTTATTCAAAGTCGAGTCAGCTAAATAAAATAGTAATTGCTATCAAATATTTAACGTCTGTTGTTAAATGTCCGATAATTAATATTAGATATTTGGTGAGTATATTACAAAATCATTCACTTCCATTCTTATAAAATACTTTGGTAACTATTAATAAATATTTATACGGGAGGATTTCTTTACATATGAAGTGAAGAAAGTATATCAAGACGATGTAGGAACGTCAAGTTATCCTGAAATAATTTACGTAGAACGATAGAATTTCTTTAGTAAAATGATGATAATTACCTAAAACAATTCTCCCTTACGGACTATATGCATAGCAATATTTACCAAATATATCTCATTTTCTGCCATCAACATTTGGTATTAATTGCCAATGTTTAGTGATCTAAGTTTAGTGATCTAGTTTAATTATCTAAATGCATAGTTCAAGCAACTAAATCTTGATTCTTAAAGCTATGTATTCACTTGTTCCAATTAAATTATTTCGTAACTGTTGCCGAATGTTCGGCCTGCAATATTTCACCGAATTATTCAGTAACGGTCTCTAAATTTTATTATATATTACCGAATCCTTCTTTCAGCGCAGGCCGGCCTGCAGGCCTTCCTTCCCCTTTCTGAGGGATCTGTTATATATACACGGGCTATTGCGACGTATTGCGCATTCATGCGAAATATCGCCGATAGCGTATGTCGTCGGGAGACATCCCGGATATATTCCAGTGGTCCCTCGGCGTCGAGCCGGTGGATCCACAACTGGAGTTCTTTTTTAATTATTCAGGAGGGGGTAGTGGACGGTACGTGGCAGGCGAACGAAAGCGTGTATGATGCGATAAGGATGATTTCCTGAGAGACGAGGGACGCGACACGTCGCGCGGGCTTTAATACGGAGCTTTTGACAAAACACGGCGTGCTTCTTTTGTTCTTACGAATTCAGGCTTCTTCTTGTGGACGATGCGTGTTTTAATAAAGGGCTGCGGCTCGACACGCAAGCCAGTCGTATTAGCAAGGCGGCGTTTCAGGAATTTCCAGGAACCGCCGATGCCTCGTCCCCTTGTTTGCGGGACATGCCCTTAATATAATTTAATTGCAATAAATTTTCAATGAGCACGCCGGAACAATGAGAGTATCTAGAATTTCGCTCGATTTTCATTAACTATAAATCCTCTGTGCCGTTTCTCTTTCATTTTAGCGCTCACGTGGGCAAAGATATTCCCTGTAAGCGCGTAACATTCCTGGAATATTATATTATATTATATTATTATATTATATGAATATTATTCAATATATTAAAATAATATTTCTATAATATTCTAAGAATGTTATGCAATATTTTTTAATATTATAGGAATGTTCTATTGATGTTATGTGTCCACTTCACACAATATTCTCGGAATATTAGAAAAATACTGTTAGAATATTAAGAAAAAAAAATAATAATAATATAGAAAAATATATATAAATAAAAAAAATATATATATTTATATACACATCGAGTTGAATATTAAAAAAAATATATAATATTACAGTAATGTTAAATAATATTATTCTTTAAATATTATTAGAGGTAAACACGTAACCATCTATTAATATTCTAAAAGTATTACTTAATATTAAATGATATTAAGTGCTTATAAGGCTTGATATAAATCATTTAGAACAATCCCAAAAATTGTCTCTTTATAAAAACAATCAATAAGCAAGAGCTTAATGAAAGGCCTACAAAGAAAGCATACCGGATGGTACGATCGTAAATATTAGCTAGGAATATGAAAAATATGAAGCAAGCAAGTAAAGAAATAAACTGGACTTCCCTTGACTCGACCTTTGACGTTTGAATGTTAAACGCACTCGATGAAAAGGACGAAAGAGAGGATATGGCACCGTGCGAGTCTATGTAAAAGTCGCAAGGGAGAAAATATGTTCGATCTTCATTAATTATAAATTCTCTATACACACCGTTTCTCCTCCATTTTAAGGTTTGGAAGATGAAGATTATACTTGACATACATTACTTGAAATAACTTCGTATTATATTTTTAGCAATAACTAAATAATAATAATAATAACAAGTGATAAATAAAGTCACACATAACAAAAGTAAATTGGACCTTCCTTGACCCGACCTCCGACATTTGACTGTTAAACACATTCGTCGGGTACGACGAAAGAGAGAATCTCGCGCATCGCAAATCTGTGTGAAAGTCGCAGAGGGAAACACGTTTGATCTTCATTAACTATAAATCCTTTGCATCGCCTCTCCTCAATTTCAAGGTGGAGATACTTAATATAAATTACTTAAAACAATTCCGAGTTATTTTTTCTGGCAATAACAAAGCAACGAGCAAAGAATATATGTAGAAAATAAATTGGATCTATCTAGATTCGACCTTCGACTTTTCAAAGTTAAATATACTCAACAGAAAGAAAGGATATCGTAAAATGCGAACCATGCAAGTCCTGCAAGCTGCAGAAGAAAATCCATGAGCTTAAGAGAGATATGAGGAATATTTCATTCGGGTTTCAAGCAAATCCTATTTCGATCAAACTTGTCACAGGATTCATTGTCGGGTGTACAGTGTTGCATCAACAAGAAGATCAGTACAAGGGATTACCCTTTTTCGCGGCTGTCCGCACGAAACGTGAGATCAGTAAAAGGTGATTTACTAGACTTACTGTCAGTGTCGTAGGTCGATTGGAGCTTAAAGTGAGCGCAGTCTTTGCTCTGCTCGCAGTAGCTGTTAGAAATGAGGACCTCCCTGTTCGAGAACTTTAGGTCGCTGACGATCGCGACCGGGTCAAACTTGGCATTCAAAACGATCACTACGCCGGACTCGCCGTCCTTCTCGCGGGTCAATTGCTGGCGGCTATATTTGAAAGAGGAGCTCCTCATGTTCTCGCCGATTTTCAAGTTGCCGTTGCCTTCGACGATGATCTTGCCGGCCTCGTCGCGTCGCTTGTAACTCGTGCTGCGAAAAAATTGTAATCTTATCTCAAATATATATATTCCGTGCGGTAACGAAAGTGCGAGAGGGGTTAAAAATTGTGGTATCGTCAAAGTAAGTTTCTATTGGACCGATAAAATTATTTTAACATATAAATATAATAATTTAAATAAAATATAAAAAATAAATAAAAATGCAATAAATACAATAATTTCATCGGCATATTTAGGAGCACTTAAGTAGCAATTCAAATTTCGATTCAGGTAATATGTTATCTTCTTCTTCTTGTTTCTTTCTTTTTTACTTTTGTAGGTCTGCAACGCGTTTAGAAACGTTTCCCTCTTCCATTGAGCGGCGCTTATCGCGGCTTTTCGCTACGACAGCTCGTGATCGATGACTTTTTCGACTTTTCCGACTTCATTTGCCGACTTTTCGCGATTCGATTCGGGGCGATTCGTCTCGAGACGCGAACAAAAGGATCGTCGGTTAAAATATACTATATATATACGTGGAGACTGTGGTGGAATTAATTTTAGCGGTCAAATCGATGAAATTACACAGCGAGGTGAAACGAATAACGGAGGAGAAGGCACCACCTGTCGTATATCTCCTGATCTCTTTTAAAAATAACCCCGTGCCCTTTCGTTAATTACAGGAGGACATCTTTGCTCTTTGTTTTGTCACCGCGTAGGCGATTGATTTTTTTTTACTTCTTTTATGTACGCGTATATATCTCGTATATCGCTATCGTTAGAAAAACATCGTTCAGCATTGCGATGGGAGAATATCGACCGAGTACGACGAAGCGGCGGAACGTATGAGACCGCGAATACGAACCGAAAATGTCGAGCTGTAAATCGAATAGACATGTCTAGTGTGCACACTCGCGTCCTGATTATCTTTCCATCGAGCGATCATTAGTCATCTCGGCAGCTAATTATTGTGTCGAATTTTATTTTAGGGTAGACGAGCAATTCGAATGTGAGGAGAATAATCGACTGTGACTGGTCAATTTCTTAGAGCTTAAATTCTCATTGTAGACCCCGCTTAGGGAACGTCGGGGTTGAAAATATATCACGTTTCACGGCGAGTCCTCACCTTCCGGTCACGATGTTCTTGCCGTCGCTGGTGACTGTGATGACAATTCTTCTGCCGGCTTTGGCGGTGGGATTGTTGGCGATCTCGGCGTGAATCTTGCGGTGCTTTAACTTGTCGCTGTCGAAGTTGGTGTTGATTATGAAATTGTCAATGTTGTCCAATTTGAGGTGCGTGTCCGCAACGGCAAAGCCTTTCGGTGTATCGATCTTCAGTTCACCTGAAAAGCAAACGCACACAAATTTGTGCTCGTAGAAATCTGTAATTTTTTTCATTGTCTTATTTCATTGATTTAATTCATCCTCTATTCCAGTAGGCTGAAAATGCATAGAGAGAGAAAGAGAGGGGGAGAGAGGGAGAGAGAATTACCTGTATATTCGTGGTCGCCCAGTTTCTCGTATTTCGATAGAAGTTCGGTCTTGCCATTCGGGGAGGTAAATATGATATGAATCTTCGGAGATATGTTGCTTCTCTGAATCTCACACTTGGTTGTATATTTGTCATTGTCGGCGGTAACGGCCCCTTCGGTTTTCGTTGTGAGTCCGTCCTGCGAACTCTTCGGAAATATAAAAAGTCAACAGTAGTCTAATTGGCAAATATAGTGTGTTGAAGTTAACCGAGTTCGATTCTATGTTAAACTTTAATTTCAAACTTTCCATAACACGATAAGAATCAAGATAGCAATAAGTTAAATTTTAATGATATAATCTTTTACCTCATGGTTTATCGAGAAATCAACATTGTTCATGTGTTCATAGGGAGTGACGGCCTTGCCGCTTAGATGGATAGATGAGAGGTCGTTATTATAGGTGAGATTATCGATGATGATAGTCGTCTCCTTGCCGTCGACAATGCCGGTCGTTTTGCGAGTTATCTTTATTTTATCGCCTTCGGACATGTAGTTGAAAGTATCATGGAAGACTATAGGCGGATTGTTGTGGAGCGTCAGAGCTACTTTGTAATCTCCACTATGAGGTTGATCGGTATCCGTTGTTCCAGTAGACTTGGAGAAACTCTCCAACTTGATGGACTTGTCATCGTTGTAAATAAGATTGATTTCATATTGCAAATCTTCATGATTCTTCTTAGGCTGGTCCAGATAGCTGACTTTATAGTCTAGTTTGAGATTACGCAACTTCTCGGACGGCAGTAGCAACTCTACATTGCCGTTTCCTGCGTAGGGCTTGTCATTTTCATCGCCGGGTATGTAGTTTGCGGTACTCTGCGCAAATAACATGTTATTATATTGAATAATGCCAAATAAAAAATAAATTATTAAATAATAAATAAATAATATATTTACATTGCTTAAATAATTTATAACAATGTTACATATACATGTGTATATGTGGGTGTGTGTGTTCCATCCTTAAGGGAAATACACGAAATTTTCATCGTCGACTGTCAATTTGGGTCAAGTTGAGGATTTACCATCAACTTTAGTAGTGGTTTTTTCCACTTTGGACCTCAGATTCGTGATCAGTGACCCCCAAAACCCCCGGGCATTAAATTTGCCGAAAAATCAGCGGGAGGAAAAATGTGTGCTTCATAGGGTGAACAAATTCTCTAGTTATTTCGACCAACCTTGTCACATAGCGTCCACCATAATTTCTTCGAAGAAGTTATTTTCGCTTACCTTCAACTGGAACTTGCCGAAGGAGGCGGCGAAATGCTCCGACTCCTCGCCGCTGTCGAGTTCGCTGCCCTTGTATTCCAGATTCAATGGTTGCGGTCCTATTATTCCCGTCAATTTGATTTCGAACAAATCTTTGTAACCGTTGATGCCGGGAAGATTTTTGGATTGAATCTCCAGTTTCTTGCTGTTGCCATCATAGTCGGTGATCTGCAGTTTAGCGTCGCCGGTGTGAGCGTACGTTTTGAAGTCCATCTCGTGTACGTTAGCGACGTATGTGACTTTTATCGACTCGCCGCCTTTAGTTTTATGGTCCTCTATCAAGGCGTCTACGTGAATATCGTAATTGTCCTCTTTCTCCTTCTTGCTGGAGGTACGCTTGACCTTGTAGACCAGGTAACGACCATTCGGCAGAGTGACATCCACGTCGGCGATCAGTTCGCCCTCATTCAACGTCCCCTCGAGCTTGCCCTTGCCGTTCACCTCGATTTTATGACCCAACAAATCGAGCATGTTTTTCGAGTCGATGGTGTTCTTCTTCAGGTCGGTCACGGTGGTCAGTTTGATTACCTTGCTAGGATCTCTCTCCGCGTCGAGCAGAAGCTGCACACTGGCGGTGTGCAGCGTGCCGGCCACGACCAGATCGCCGATACCTTTGATCTTGCGGTTCGTCTTCGGTAAATCGATCGTGAGATGCGCGTTACCCTTGTCGCCTTGCATCAACATCTCGCCGTCGACGTTCAGGTAGTTCTTCAAGTTCAATACCAATTTGCTGTGCGGGTTCGGGCTCTTGTGCGATTTCAGCAGGAAGTTGACGTACTTGACGTCGTTCATGGCGATGATCGCGTGACAGTCGATACTCCCCGACTCGGCCTTCAACGCGCCGACGGTCTTGACTTTCTTGCCGTTCAGATTCATATTACCGTCCACTTCTACGTCCATTTTGTTCTTGTCGTTGTGGCACGTGATGACCATGTCGGACTCGTATTTGCCGCCCGGCTTCAGCTCGACCGAGTGCTTGTACCGGTTTTTGTGCGGATCGATTACCGTACGCTTCGTCTGCAGCTTCATGCTGTTCTGCAGCAACTCGGCTTCGAATTCGACCTCGTAGTCGCCCTTCTTCGCCATATTCCGTTTCATCGACAGCTCCGTGCCGAACTTGAACTTGTTGTAGGACATGTCGATGTCGCCCTCGATCGACTTGGCCGTGAGCTTACCGTCCATGTCGAACACCAGCTTCAAAGCCGGGTATGAAATCTTGCTGGAAGCGCTGAACAAGAAATTCCCGTCCGACTGTTTCGGCTTGGCGATAATCTCTTGCTTCATGGTGAAGCGATTCACCTCGGACTTGAGATCAGGCCCGTGAACAAACACCAGCTTGTTTTCGAACTCGTATTCGCTGTTGCGATACTCCAAGTCGAGGTCGAAGCCGATGTTGGGATTCCTCGACGGTACCGCCGACAGGCAGAGCGAATAGTGCTCGGCCCCCAGTTTCTTAAGGTCCATCTTCAGGGCGAGCGACTCGTCGCCGTAGCCAAGATTCATATCCATAGCGACGGCTTTATGGGCAGACATGATGTAGCCGTCCACGCCGACGATCTTGCGGCCTTCCATCATCAGGACGACCTTGTCGAACACGTACTTCCTGCCGCCATCTTGCTCCACCAGCTCCACAATGCCGTCGACGTTGTAGTGCTGCTTACCATGGGGGATCTTACCGCCGGACAATTTCTCGATGTGCTCCGGCACTTTGTACTCCAACACGGGCTTGTACTTGGCACCGTTGGCTAAGAGACCGGCGCGCCCGTAATACTCCTGCTGGTCATGGTTCACCTTGATCGTGAACGTGTGCTCCTCGGCGGTGTTCTTCAGCACCGCCTCGGCGGACGCCTTCTTGAAGGAAGAATCCAAGTTCACTCTAACGTACTTGTCGGGCTCGAGACCGGCCTCGGCGGTCAAGGATATCCGTCTTTGAGTCTTGCTGCCGGGCGTCTCTGCTATAAGTTCGAAGGTCCGAGTTTTTTCCGACTTGTTGTCGTAGAAGATCTTCAGACGGTAATAACGGTTGTCCTGATTGTGGAAATTCACCCTGAATTTCGAGTGGCCGTTCAACGGGAAGAGGGCCCGCTTCTTCATCGCCTCGACGCCGTCATACGGGAATTCCACGTGGCCGCAAAGAGATATACCTGTGAGAGGGGTGATCTGGTCGAAGCAGTCGTCGTAGATCTTGCCCTTGGTGCCGAACTTGGCGGCCTCGTACGCGTTGTTCTTCTGCCCGGAGCTCATGAGAACCTCGCTGCTCACGAATAACGTCTTCTCATTCTGCATGGGTGTTCCGATGGAGAAATCGATGCCTTTGCCGTCCAACATCTTAATTTTGAAATCATTCGCCGTATTGCTGTGCAACGTAAAGACCACCTTCATACCGGACTCCGCGTCGAACGCCTTGACGAGCATGCTGCCGGTCACCTGCACGGAGATGCTGGGGTCAAAACCGAAGTACAGCTCCGCGTTCTGCGGGTTCTCCATGATCGCCCGAGCGTCTATCTTGCCGTAGATTTTCGCAAGCATCACGCCGCTGCTGATCACATTGAGCATGAACGGCGCGCCGAGGTTGGTCGGATAGATCAGCTCCAAGTCCAAGAGTTGCATGTGGCTCTTCAAGTGGTGGTCGAATTTCTTTAGCTTGTTCATTCCCACGTCGAGGCTGTCGAATATCTTGTCGATCAGCTGCTTCGGCGTGGCCTCCTTCGCGTGGTCTCCTTCCGAGCTGTGAGTCAGGTAATACATTTCGACGCCGAACAACTTGATGGATAGGTCGATGTCGAGCTGTTGGTCCACTTCGTTGTTCCTCAGTTTCACGCCCTTCGCGAATCTGTCGAGCTCGCCTTGCTTGACTTCGCGCTTGCCGCGAAGCTTCTTCATCTTCTCTTCGATGTATTCCCCGATGTTCACCGCGTCGTGTACGCCCTTCTCCACCATATCGTCAACGTCGCCCTGCGTGAGGTGGCCCTTCGGGCCGAAGTAGTGCTCGATCATTCGGTCGAGGTTCTCCATGCGCGTGTTCATTTCCAGGAAATTGAAGGATCGCCCGAACAGCTCGGCGGTCAGATTCAGGTTGACCGAACGCGGCACGTAGCTGTTCTGACTGTAGATTACGTTACTCTCGACGGCGGAGCCGACCCCGAGGCCGCCCATGTGGTACGACAGTTCGTTGTTGAAGGAGTACTTGCGGAAGTCCTCCGGGAATTTGGTGCGCGGCTTGATCTTGCCGACGTGGTGCTTCGCGTCGGCCTTGGTCGGGTCGGTGGAGGCTCGCAGGTTGCGCAGGTGGCTCTGAATGAAGGAGCCGACCTGGTTCACCTCCTCCTTGTCCAGCATGTCCTTGAGAGCACTGGCGAAGTGCTGGCAGGGACACGCGATCAAAGAGAGGTAAGACTTGATCCTGATCTCGCTGTCCTCGTCCCGATCAGCCATAACCTTGATGAGTATGTTCTTCGACTTCATGCTGCATCGTGCGGGCAGAGTCTCGATCGCCGCCACCCGGACGCGGTTGCGCACGTTTTTGTCCTCGGCGATGCCGGCCAACTTCACAAGGGTGGAGTCGTCGAGGTACTTGGTGTTGCCCAGCGCCTTCAAGGCCGAGACTACGAGATCCTCTTGCTCACGGGTCTTTGCCTTGCCGTTACCGATCTTCTCGCGGATCTTGTGGATCGCTTGCTTCACCTCGGCCACGTTCTCGCACGAGTGCTCCTGGCAATACTTGCCGATCACCTGGCCGACCCCGAGGTAACCGAGCCGCGGCAGGTCCGGCTGGTCCAACAGGCTCGTCACCACAGTCACCGACGGCAGGTGAACGTGACGGACGAGCGCGAGGCTCGCGTAGAATAGGAGGGTCTGCTGGCCGCTGAGCTCGTGGCCCTTCATCAGCTCGACGACCGCCTCGGCGGCCTCACCGCTCCCGGTGCGGAAGAGAGCGTCCAGCAGGATCTTCTTGTCCGTAACCTTGTCGAAGCCGGCGCCGGCCCTCACCTTCTGATAGACCGCGAGGATGTCGTTCTTGTTGCTGTAACCGAGCACCCGGACGAGTTCCGCGAACTTCTCCGCCGCGTGTTGCTGCACCGTGCCGATCTCCTCTACGCTGGCGGCCTTCAACGCCGTGGCGATGCTGTCGACCGACGACTTGATAACGGGATGTGGCGCTTCGAAAATCAGAGACTTCGGCTGGCTGACCTCGGCCTTCGGACTGTCGCCCTTCTCGCTCTTCAGCGTCAGCGTCGTACGCACGACCGTCTTCGCGCCGGCGTCGCCGTTGCTGAACGGCTTCAGTTCGTATGTCTCGACGGAGCTGACTTTGTTCAGGACGCCGTGCTTCAAGCGCTGCTCGATACTCTGTTCCGACGACAGCAACGGCGAAGACAGGATGTCGGAATGGTCGTACATCACGGAGACGGGACCATACAGAATGTGTTCGCGATGGCTGCAGCGCGCCAGGTTCCTCTCCTTGCGTACGGTCAGCGAGTCACCGTCCTTCCGGAAGGTGAAGTCGGTCGGACAGCCACCGAACACGTCGACCTGAAATAGAAGTTTCACGTATGAAATGGTGAAATGGAGAACGAGAGTGACAGAGAGAGAGAGAGAGAGAGAGAAAAAGAGACGCATCTACCTCATGATGGCTCGTGGAGCCGAAGTCCTGGAAGACGGCTGTCTGGAATAAGGAGGCCATCGCTCTCTTGATATTGAGGGATGCCTGCGAGTCACCCTCTTCCGCGCACACTTCTGTATCGATGTGGCCGTCATGGTAGTTGAACTGCAACGCGTACTGTTCCACATCTGGTTGCGATATCGGCTGGAATGAAAGGAAAGAGAATAGTACATGCATAGTATCTTTATATATATGTAATAAAAGGCATTTTGTGCTTGCGTTAAAATCATCTTTGCTAAAATGTTTGTATTAAATGCTTAACATAGCCATACGTTAATATAAAATATTAAAGTTGTTAAAATATTGTATTTGCGTTATCTGAGTATTTGTACGTTGAGTCGATATTCAAGTGTCGATATGTAAGTGTGAATACGACACGAAAAGTTAAAATATCGTTCAAAATTCTTTCGAAATACGTTAAAATAAAAAAAATATGTCCGGAAAATGACACTTGTGATCGATCGAGCACATTTGCAAAATATTTCGAGAACTCTCGTTTTGCCGTGAAATTTATGTGACGAAATTATGAGAAAAAATAGGTAAGAAGGAAGGTTGAATGTTATATTATATTAATTTTATGGTTATTCATTGATTGTCAGAGCGAGAGAAATTTTTGGGGGATATTTTACAAACTGCTAAATTTACCGCAAACGTCATTTTACGGAGATATCTTTTTATTTCACATGAATTTTGGGCATACATTTTCTCATTTTTGATGTCATTAGATAAGATGACTGTGACGGAGGACGAAGAGCCTCGACGTGTTTTTTTCCTATTTTATCCCTTATGCATTCGTTTTTTCCCTTTTTTGTAACGCCTGTACGTAGCGCATGAATTTATCACGAACGCGCACACAATACGTGTTACAGATAAATGTCATGTACTTACAGCTCCATTGATCTGTACGTCCTTCAATCGGATCTGCCGGATGCAGTCAGGTTTCACGGACAATTCAACGGTACCTTTCAGTTTTAAGGTAGCCTCATTCTGAGCTTCGGGCACCGATGTCACGGACGTGCCCTCTAAATCGTAAACGTACGTGTGTCCCTCTTTGTAGGCCTTGCCTCCGTGCACTGAAACAGATCGCGCCCGATGCGAGGTGCAAGAATGAATATAAGTGCGTAATATTATTTAATATCAAGTAATATTCTGAAAACTTCCGACCGAATGCAAAGAACATCTCGACTTTCTTCCCGAGAGAACTTTTTGCTCCCTCGAAAAGCGACTGAAGTAACTGATTAGTAATCTTCTAATTAACTTTCATCAAAACAATCATTACAATCATTAACTCCAATCAAAGCGAATGTTCGATAATAATTATGAATTTTTATCCTATTTTTTTACGGTATGTATTTTTATAGATATACTCACATCCACGGCAACCGACTGAACATTTACCTGTAAACAGAAACAGAGTTAAGTGTGAGATTACATTGTGCCGAAATCGAACGTGAAATTGAACATGGAATTTAATTTTTATTATATTAGGTTGGTAAGAAAGTTATGTCGTTTTTCTGTTGCTCCAATTGAAATGTTTATTATTTCGTTGTTCTTTGTGCGATTTAGACAATTTTGGTATTAATCGAAAGCCAGTAGTTCCACGTTTTGATTTTTGATATTACTTGTTTTTTAATAATTAAATTTTGAGAAATAGGGGTATATGATGGATCAAGAAAAACTTCATTTTAGGCACTCTATGCTTTATGAGTCCCAACTTGGTCATAATGTGACGGAAGCTCATAAAAATTTGTGTTTCGTCTTTGGACCATTTAAAGTTAAAGTGCGTACGGTCCAAAGTTGGTTTGAAAAATTCAGGTCAGGTGACATGAAGTTTCAAGATGAACCTCGCACCGGAAGACCAAAGGAGCTTGATGACGACGTTCTGAGGGCTTTAGTGGGTAATGAACCACTATTGACTACGAGGGAGATCGGGGATAAGTTAAGCATTAGCTACATAACAATTGAAAAACACTTGAACAAGCTTGGCTTTGTCTACAAATGGTGTCGTTGGATTCCTCGTGAATTAAGCGAAAAAAATATGGCAGATCGAATTTCTATTGCTTCTTCTTTGCTTGCTCGACAACAATATGAGCCATTCTTGGATCGCCTAGTTACTGGTGACGAAAAGTAGATTGTGTATGACAATGTAGTGAGGAAAAGAGCCAAGGTAATGCCAGGCAGTTCACCTCCTACCCTTGCGAAGGCCAATTTGCACCAAAAAAAGCTAATGTTTTGAGTTTGGTGGAATTGTCGAGGTCCTATCCACTGGGAACTGTTGCAACCAGATCAAACTGTCACAGCAGACCTATATTGCGATCAGCTAACCCGAATGGATACAAAAATATGTGAACTTTGTCTAGCACTGTATAATCGAAAAGGTGTTGTCTTCCAACATGACAATGCCAGGCCTCACGTGACTTTAAGGACGAAGGAGAAGCTGCAGGCTGTTGGTTATGAAGTTTTATCATATCCATCATACTCACCTGGCACCATCTGACTACCACTTGTTCCTCTCGAAGCAAAATTTTCTTAAAAGAAAAAAATTTTGAAACTTTCAGGATGTCAGAGGACAGTGGTAGATTTTCTGGCTTCAAAGGATAGGATCTTTTATACATCCGGCATAAATGACCTTGTTGACAGATGAAGGAAGGTCATGGAAAACAGTGGTCAATATTTCATTAATTAATCTCGCTTATGAGCTTAAATATAAGAAATTGAAATTTCCTCAAAAAAAACGACATAACTTTCTTACCAACCTAATATATGTATATGCAGCACACGTGAAAACTTCTTAAAAGTATTCCACTGTTAATGTATAATATCAATTATTAATTGTTATAAAGCAGCGCGATATGGATTAATTTGTCCATTATGCAACGTCTCGTGAATATTCTCGTGACAGTTTGCTATTTCAATTTCTGAGCTATATATCGATAACGATGGGCGAATTCATGAAGTGAAGAAGGAGAGCGAAGAACGAGACCAACCGTAATCTATTATGACCGATGCTGATTATTGTGAGAAAGAAAATATATTTATACATCAAGTGAAGTGAACTCGATGCCTCGGGTCAAGCACTGATAACGATAATCGTGACTTTCGTGACCCTGGATCGTGAAACTTTCATTTTTGTTCGATACTGTATGTCGGTACATTCGTACGAACTGGCAGTTTAACAATTTACCGCAATAATTTCGTAGAGTTGTAAAAAATATTGGACGATTATTATATAATTAAACAATAAGGATAATTTGACATTTGCATTTTGCTTCTTTCAATCTATTTCTTTCACAGTATGCACGCACAAAACTAAATGAGAAAATTATTGTATAGAAATTTAATTTCTCTTCTTTATTCGTCAGATTTAATTTCTGGGACTTAATTCAATATTTAATATTATACTTAAATTATAAAATATTATATAAAGACGGAATTGGTAAAGTACTTAATTTATTCGTGTAGTTAATTCTTTCATTTTAAAGTAATTACGAATAACATTTAACGTATTTAATATTAACATTCATGTTGACAGTCGGCATTAAGCTTTCATTTTTTATCATAAATTCCGCCTTATCTTGTTTTCATTTAATAAAATAGCGTGGACGGCGAAATTTCTAATCGGCAAAAAATATGTAGAAGATACGGCGGAAAAATGTAATCTGTAAAAAATGTAATCTGTAAAAATGTAAACTGACGCAGCATGGCGAAGTTTTATATATTTTTGAAGAAACGTAGACTACATGAGTTGATTAAAATATAAAAAATTAATTAATGTACGTATGTACGTACGGTGGATGATATCAGCGCGATTTATTAGTTGCGTAATTTTTGTTTAATTCGCAGAAGCTTGTTCATCAGAGATAAGTAGAAAGCGATTAATTTTCCAACAATATCGAAATAGAACGGATGCCATTGGGCATCGCAACGGAAGTTTACAATTTGAGAACATTAATGTCAATCTTACCGCATAAAAATCTCTCGCAAATCCTCTAGTAAACATTTAAGCAAATAAGAAATATCGTTGTCAAAAGTATCGGTAAATTTAACGAGTAAATGTCGCGGATATTCATTATGACACGTATTAAAGTTTTAAACGATGCTCCAAATGTCGAAGCAAATTAAAATTATGTCAAATTAAGTAATGCCGATGCATTCACACGATTGTTAATTCAGCTTTCCGTTATCTCAGTTGTTCCGGTTATTTCTTGAAAATCTCGAAATTTTCTTCCTAAGGAAATTTGTGCTATTCAACACGGGAATCAAAGTCGCGCTTGACTTCGTTCCAAAATCCATCACCAAAAAGAAGATACAATTATAGACATCTCGTTAATGGTAGTTTGTAAACCAGTTGAATGTTACTCAATATTACTTCACGTGATTGATGCGATTAAAATGAGAAAACAAGCGGTTGCCCATCCAAATCTGTACTTTGCACTGTGAACCGAGTTACATAATTACTCGCTCGACGACGACGAGGTTGGTCAACTATAGCCGACTGCGAATACAAATAAGAAATTATTTTCTTCCTGATGAAACGAGCACGTAACAAAAAACACGAAACCTCGAAGTGATCCTCGCAAATTATGTGGGATTGCGAGGGCACGCACATTTATTTCAGAAGTATAGAAGATAAATAATGTATTTATATTCAATGTTAATTAAATAATAGTGTTTTAGTGCTAAAATGATATCATTTTATTGAACTAAATAAAATATTAATATTTAATGGTAAAAATAATAATGGTAAAAAGATTAATATTAAATGCTAAATATAAAATTGTAAGAAACAAAAAATAGTAACAGTTAATTTAGTAAATTTAGTAACAGTTACTAAATTATGTTATATATTACCAATTCCTTCTTTCAGTGTAAGAAAGAAAGGGGGGGGGGAGGGGCAAAGGAAGAATTTTGAGGATAAAGAAAAAAAGGCGAATCTCGATTCGACAATTCTCGACTATATACTTTGTTTCTCTCTCGCGATGACACCGCGAAACCTGTGATGATCAATTTCCTTCCCCTAATCGCCGTCACCATTGCGTTGACTGACGCGACAATCTGCGGCTTCGTCGAAATATACTCGTCGCGATTCTCTTCATTATCGCTCCGGACAACTCCATATCCGGAAAAAAATGTCGCGTCTCGTTTGTCGCAACGCGACAAACACGAAACGGAGGAATTCGTTCCTTTGCGTCATCGAGTTTGACTTTTCCCCTCCGTTTTTTTTCCCTCCTACTTGGGCGTTTCGTGAATTATACACGTTAGAAACGCGAACGAAATCAAGTTACACGCTGCAATTTGGGCTGACTTTATTTTTGCGGAATTTCAAATTGCGAGTCACCGTTGGTTCGGAGTTCGGAGAGTGAATTTTTTTACAAATAATTGTTACAGGTATGTTACAGTTGTCAGTTCATCTATCGAATTTATCGAAAAGTAATTTGTTAATGTTACAGTTATTTATTTTGAAAAAATAACTGGGCAAATTGTACATATATTTACTAAGAAAACTGCTTAAGGTACTGAAGATAGCTCTATCGAGTTTTTGTCCATTTCCTACAGTACTGATATTAATTAATGAGAATGCAGTGATACTAGACTATAACTGATTGGGTGCTTAGTCTAAAACTGCACAGATTCTACCAGGGAAGTTACGAGTGTAATTTCCGATGTTGTTCGCCCCTGACATGCGCCCGGCATGATTAAGGCTGCTCCAGTCTCGTTATATTACTTAAGGTATGCATTATGCAAATCTATAACGACAGACAGACAGGCACACACACACACACACACACACACACACACAGAGAGAGAGAGAGAGAGAGATCATTACTTTCGTATTTCACGCGCGGAGAGAGACACGCTGTATCTTTCCGGCTGTATGTTACTTCGCGTCGCGCATTGATTTAAACGTCGCGCGATGATCTCATATTTTTCCGCTCCCATATTTTTAACACACAAGTACAGGTCGCTTTTTCATGCCCGCGCTCGCTAACACTCGCTATTGTAATTATTTATCATGGGATATTAATACATCGTCCTTATATTGAATGGTCCGACACCGAGTGAGATGTTGCGCGCGCTTTTAAAGAGGTCTACATATAAAAAAAAAAACAAACAAAAGAAGAAAGAAAAAGTTTCCCCCTTTCCGCGTATTCCGGTTCTGGAACTACTACTGGTACAACGTAGTACAACCGGGACAATTGGAAAAATGTAACGCTAATAAAAAAGAGATCGACTCGTCGCATAATCGGACCGCCGGACTCGATCCGCGCGTTCCGCCTTTCATACATTTAACCTTATACTGTTTACAGGTTATAAAAAATTTTATTAATAACAACTACGTTTCCAGAAAAAAAAATTAAATATACACACCTGCGAAAAGCTTGAATTTCCGAGAAATTAATTAATTACGTAACTTGTACGTATTGTAACTTGTACGCTGCCTCGAAAGTGATCGTTAAATATAGCTGTGCGACACGCTACATCTTCAATGAAATTATCATACGCTTGTTATCAGATAAGAGCGCTACAGGAACCTGAACACCGCCTAGCCCAAATTTCGACCATTGCCCATATTTGGACACCTTCTCCTCTATCCTGTTTTTCTTTCCCCCCTTTCGCACAATTCGAACGTGGCATGGTGAAAGAACATTTTCGTTACGACGCAACGGCCAGTTCGGATCTATTTTACTGGGATGTAGGGACGTCGGATCAATTTACCAAATGTCCGGTCAAACACGGGGGATCTGTAATCGTCTCAATGATATGGACCTCGTTCCGAGCCACCGATGCGCCATAACGGGAACTCTTTTAAACGCTCATTCGTTACCTCGCAGGAACGCGCAAAGAAAATTCCCGAGCGAAAACCCGACCGAATCTTGTCCTGTCGTGGCTGTGGCTATGACACTTCTCTCAGTTAAATGGATTAACGCAATCACATGAAACGCCGCGGGCACGTTTCCAATTATTGAATTTTCCGTTTATTTTACGCTCACTCCTATCGATAATTCATTCGACCGTGAAGAAATTAAAAGAAAAGAAGGAGGAAAGAAAGAAGGAAAGAAAGAGAGAGAGAGAGAGAGAGAGAGAGACTTTGTCCTTCGGAATTACTTTGTCGAATGTTTCCTTTTTCCAATTTTTAATGAAAAATCCTGAAATTTTTATATTCGCTTAGAAGGCGCATAATTCGAGAAACGTGGTCTATCGGCGCGTGAAACGCGAAATTATAGCGCGCAGAAATTATTGCAGCACATATTGACGCGTTAATCCGCTAAAATGTTTGTGATTGAATGTAACAATGTGCGCGTCGGACGAAAAGGATAATGTGGTGATGCACCTGCGATAATACGCCTTACTGTGTATATTACCCGCGAGCAGAAACTTCGAAATCCACAATTATAATTGAAATATTAATAAGATATACGACGTACCGACGAGAAAAAAAAGGAGCAGGCAATCTTTTCGCCGGCCGTGAATAGGCGAAATAATATGCATAATCTCGGCGCGATATTCGAAACATGTCATATATACACAATATTTGACACGCAATAACGTGTTCGCGTTGTATGTCGGTTGCCGATAATCGATATAAGTGTCGATGCATGCGATACGAGACCGAGGAATGCAATGAATACAGTGAATAATGTCGACCATCATCAGTTTATCCCTACCCTATAAGTATGTGATATTCCTAGAATATTATATGAATACTATTCAATATTAAAACAATATTTTGATAATATTCTAAGAGCGTTATGTAATATTTTTTAATATTACAGGAATGTTTTATTAATATACGTCCACTTCATATAATATTCTTGGTATATTATAAAAATGTTCTTCTGTAGAATATTAAAGAAAAAATAAAATAATAATAATATAATATATGTATACTTTTTTTTTTAGTATAAAACGTATTTTAGTATAAAACGTCACACAAGATTCTTTCGATTTTATTTATATAATAAAACAATTGGTGTCGCAATACATTTGAAATAAAAAACTACAATTATATATATATATATATAATATCTCAATAACATTAAATAATATTACTAGAATATTATTAGAATATTACGTATATTCTAAGAATATATGTTATTTAATGAATGTTATTTAATATTAAATAATATTATGCGCTTATAGGATAAGATCGGGACGCTCGTTTTTGAGAGTGTGCCGTTACATAATACGTTACATATATGTTATAAATATTAATTTAATGTTTCTCGCTTATTCGTTTGTAACGTAAATAGCGTTGCAAGTAACGCATTATTTCTTGAACCTATTTCCCTCATAAAAGGCTCTTTCAGAATTTATCTATATTGACTTTAATTCGAGAATATAATTATCATTATATTATATAATCGTTGTGATATTCCTTTGTTCAAGAAAATACTTTGTTAAGGAAATACCGTAGCCGTAACTATTCAATGTATTACATTTTTTTCTTTAATCCCTTTCAAAAGAAAAGAAAGTCTCAAAAGTTCGACGTCGGCCGCTGAAAAGCTCCACGTTGTACATTGCTCGGCGCAAAATCGTGAAATGACCGCGCGCCAATCGCCGGTCGGAGCTGGCAATGTGATTAATCGTGGCACGCGCAAACAATAGAGTAAAACCTCTAGTTGTAACATAGAATGGAAAATAACAGGCCAAGAATATCGACGAAGCGATATCAACGGACGAGTCGCCGCGGGTGCAAAAGGCGGCCGGAAAAAGAGCAAAGTGCTCACCGACAGAAAATCAACATGTTTTCCGCGGCTATCGCGGCGAAGATCGAATAAGGTCTGGAAGTGAGGTCGGAGATGCGCTTTCGTAAATCGCGACGTCCTAGTAAGCAAAAAAAATCATTAACGCAACGTTATTACAACGATATTTTGTAACGTGTAATTTCGAATATGTAGTTCTTAATGTTGCATACAACGTTACTGTTGACAATATTTGGCCAGAACAGTGAAAATAATATTTCTACCGTAATTTTAATATTTCAACATATAATATAGTCTTGATATTATATTTTTGAATATTATATTTTATAAATATGATATCAAGTGACAGTTAAAAAAAATTTATAAAATTTTTTTTTTATATTTCATAAAATATGTCAAAATGTTTGTAAAATTCATATAAAATCGATGTTTTGAAGGATTAATTTGATGTTTTTTGCTTGCTGGAATAATTATAGAGACGGGGATATGACGATCCCTCGACACTTTTATTTGCTCGAAGTTGATGATCGACGATGATGACGGGACACCGCGAAGATTCGAGAATCTCTCGCATGCACAGGGAACTATCGGCAATTTCGACACATCGATTCGACGATAATCTATCTATCCTTGACACGCGAGCATAACCTTACGATATTCGAACCTGACCGCGCCCGAAGCGCGTTGACCCTTTCCTATCAGCTCATGACTTAATAATCTTTAATTTGATACAAAATTCAAATTTATCGGAGTCATCCGGTCTCTTCGAAGAGATAGCGATCCGATGCAATTTTATGAATTCTTTCAGACAGAAGGAGAGATAGAGAGGAAGCAATGTCGAGGGTTTAATATTGGATTATCGATTATGCGTTTTGCTGGTTTCGGAGAAATAGTCCATTTTCATGTATTGTAGATTACAGTTTTCGTAAATTACGGGATCATATTGAATGCTACTGCAATATAATGTGAGAGTGAACTTCCGAAAATCACCATCGCGCATATCGACATGTCTTTTGGCGAAGAAGAAAGAGAAAGAGAGAAGATACTGATAAAGAGAAAATATTTCAAGCGATCTCAAATACTCTTAGTTAAATTTTCATCGACGGAAAGATTGAAGATATATAATATACAACTATATTATGAAAAAAATTGACATTATTTTGAAAATGTTTGGACAGAAATTGAAAAAGGAAACTTTCTTCTTCTATCTTACTCCGTTTCCTTGAAATGCCAAATGATGGCCTCTCTTATTCCAGTTTTATCAATTCACCTCGAATATATATTCATTTGAAAGCAATTCCGTGCGCTATAATAACCGATGTTAAACTGTAGTTGGGTGAAAAAAAGGGCACGAACATTTCTTCTCCCATCTATTTCCGATATTCGGAACGCCATTTTGTTCGATCTCGTTTTATTCCGCGTTGATGCGACACATATGCGAGAATCACAATATCGCATTCTTCATCATTACAGTATTTTATTAGTAAAACCGTTAGAATCACGTAGCGTTTTTAAACTTTTTGGGGTGTATCATCGTAGCGATTGAAAGAAGATACATCAAAACAAAACCGCCTCAGAGTACATGGAAAAAAAATTGGAATTTACTCGACAATGAGGAAATCAAATACGTTTCGATCGAAAGAAACCGAATTTCCAGTCGTGAGAATCGAATCTTTGTAAAAATCAGAAATCCGGGTTCCTCTCCGACCAAAATGCGCGTTCAGCTTGCTGATCGTCAGGTAAATTCGAGCAAACTCTTTTCGCCTTTTTCGCGTGTACACGACCAACTTTCCCAGACAGAAGTTTTTTTCGACGAGAAAGAAAGACAAAGCGTACAGTCTCTCAGGCTCTCCCTCAGGAGAGGATCGGAGGACAAAGTGAATGGAATATCTTTGAGGGGAAAAGGCGTCGCGAGGAGGAAGACGATGATGAAGGTTGTACACTTGGTTCTACTTACTCCCCGAAGCGTCGGTCGCCAGGAAGAGGAGGAGACAGGCGGCGATGACAGCTGCCCTCGCGAGCCCCATGGCGTCCTCTTTCCCCGAACTACTTGGCACTACTCTCGCACAATCAAGCGCAGCCTGTGTGACACGATCGACGACCACGGGGGGAACCACGACAAGAGCGTCCGAGCTTTTCTTCGTGCGTGCTTTTATGCTACCGTCGCTCCCCACTCGCACCGCCACGGATCTTTCCTGTGCGTATCGCTCGCATTGCAACGTATATATCGAGAGAGGTCCGCGGCCTCTCGTCAACGTCTGGGACCAGAGAGATAAAAAGGTTCGGGATGCCCGGGTACGTGCGAACGTGTGCCGTGGTTTCCCTTCGAGAGGAACGAAAAAAAAGAAACAACACGGAGACTGGAAGAAAAAAGTATTGTTATCGAAGATTCTTCTCTCCTTTTTTTATCTCGTCACGCCGAGTTTCAGCGCGAGAACGACGAAGAAAAAGTCCCTCGAGCGGACGTGGCCGCAGGCATAGGGCGAACCACTGACCCCCCGCGCGACCCCCAATCGCAACCGGCGTAGCTTCCTCCGCTGAGGGTGGGATATTTATCTGTGAATCCACCGCGACTTGTTTCCTGCTAGCTTCCACTGTCACCGATATATATCATTATCTGCTTGTAACGCCTTAATTGCACCACCGATAATTAATCAGCCATTGATTATTAACGGTTATTGTCGCTCGCTCTCGCTCGCATCGACTGCCACATCGATCGATCGAGGGTGGTCCATTTTTGTGGAATTTCACGCGTTACGTATTTATGTGTAAGCATATTTTATACATAATTCTTCGTTTAATCGTTTCCACATAATAACGAGAAGATAAATCGCTCTTGTAGCCTTAGTTTAAAATTAATTTTACTCGGTCTACACATTAAAATTATGTTTTTCTCCTTCAACGCGGCTCGCAAATATTCTTGTATGATCATCAATTTATCCACCGTCCGACGCGGATCTACAAGATAAATAAATCTATCTCGGGATGTTATTAGAAGAAGATAACTTTTTTGCATTAATCCGCGTCTAATTCCTGTTTTTACTGACCTCCCTATCTATCTGCACTCACATGTTTAAACTTTCGGCGACTTGGTCAGCACATTTGAAACATCTATATACATGGCAAACAACTTTCATTCGTGTCATTTTATGACATGAAGCGCATAATTTACGCGATAATATAATTTTTTAAACGTTATATATACGATTATTGCGTGAAGAAGGAAGAAACAGCGAGAACAAGGGGAGGAGAGAGAAAACGTGGCGGTCCGTGAAGGATTTTGTGACATCTAATAATCGCTACGGCAATTATATCTGACTTTCATATTTTCGTAGATTCTAGAATTCTATGTAAGTCAGTCACTTTCCTCTCGCTCGTGACTAAAAATAATAAATATCGATTATCCGTTTGCGGCAGACACGAAAATTCTTTCATTCTATAATTACCGTTACGTACCTGAGCGCGGTACGAAGAATAACTGATCTTAAAAACACTTGAAATTTCGGTCACAAGCAATTTTCTCTGCAAGGATATCCCATACAGTCAGTGTCATGTATGCCATTATTTTTTTTAATCGACAATTACGATCTCCGCAGAGAGAAACGTCCGTAACGCGTTAAGTTAATGAGCGTCAAATATTGTTCTTAAACTTAGCCTATATTCAACAGTAAACCACATCAGTTATAAATCAAAATTGGATAACGACTGGTTAAAAGTTGTTAAAACTAGTAGTTGAAAAATCAGTTAAAAGTTGAATTAAGAAGTTAAGAAGTTAATAATTTTCAATGTAACTTAGTTAATTTTAAATGAACTAACTTTCAATTTAAATTAGTTATCTTACAATGCATTAACTTTAACTTATTCTTTTCTTATATAAGTCAAAGTGATTTATCTATATCAAAATTATTGTTGAAAACGTGTAACTTTCGTTCTGAAGAATGGTACGGCTTACATGACACCGACTATACATTTTGTCGAACGAACCATTGAAGTAGCGAGTCCGCGTTATCGGGAATGATAAGAAAAAGGACAACAAGAATTTGTCGATAATAGGGACTAGTTATCGCAAAATGCAGGCGTGGTTTTTCTCAGTAATTCTATGAAGATTAGTTCAATCCCTTGTTGAAATCATGTATCTCAGGCATCCTGCTTATTGATGAACTAAATTTACGGCAGGCACGTGAAATATCGTATACATCATTTCCTCCGGGAGAGTTAATTTAAATGGACGCATTTGTCGGACATATAATACGTCAATTGAGTATCAACGCAAGGGGGTTGAAAAAAACAATGGTGAGATTATACATTTTTTTCGTATCGGAAGATGACCGAAATTAGAATACGGAACCAGAATTAAAGTACTTTTAATCTCTCTTTGTAATATATCGAACGAGTAATTTAATCCTTATCCTTCTAAATTATTATATGTGACTCGGTCTTATAAGTAAATAATATCACATAGCAATATATGAATTATTAATATACTACGTAGTAAAAACTTGTCGTGCTAAATTTAACACATTTCGCGTGTTTCAAACGATCTACTTACATTTTTGTGTTAACTTAACATGGTGCGAATATGTTAAAATTAACAATCTGGGAAGAAAGTTTAGATCTAATTATATGTAATTGTGTGTAATTTTGTAGATATACATAGATTCCTCCAAAAGTCTCCGCAAGATGGCATCAGGCGTCGTGTCACATCAAAACTATTGACAGGTTCTCTTGATCCCTATAAGCGCGTAATATTCCTAGAATATGATATAAATATTATTCAATAATAAAATAATATTCTTATAATATTCTAAGAATGTCATGTAATATTTTTTAATAATAATTAATTATTAAATATTAATATATAATTTATTATTATATAATTATTAGTCGTAATCAGTGATCCGAAAACCCTCTACATACCACATTTAAAGAGAATTGCTTAATTTGCTGCAATTTTAGTCCCCCATATTAGACCGTCATTTTGGATTTCGGAAATCTTCTAATTCTATCAGATTCGTAATTAACGACCTCAAAAAACCACATATATATATATATATATATATATATATATATATATGTACATAAGTTTTAACACCTAATTTTGGAAAAGTCGCTGGAAAATGAATTTTCTCCAAGAAAACAGGCATTTTTCTTAATTTGGTTATTTATAACACTTTTACACTTAACAAAATGTATATTTTGATGATTTTTTAATATTCACCAATCCCTAAGATACTAGAAAAATAAAAAAAACAATCCAAATACAGCAATGAAAATTTATCGACAAAAATCTGAAAGAAGAAAGGTGGAAAATATACTTTCCACCGTGCTTCTAAGGATTAAGTCATCTCGTAATGACAGATTTGATAATCCTAAATCAAAAACATGGTTTGCGTCTGATATGGTATCGGTATAGCAGTGTTACTGTATTAAGAACTGCATCACCGTGACCTGCATTACCGATTATCTTAGTTCCTTTTGGGTGGCGCGCTGATCCCGTCGGAGTTAGGGATCATCTACGGCATCGCCTTAAATATAATACGCCACTTTGCTCCAAGCAGTGCATCGCTGGAATGACTATTTTAACATTGGAAATTCCGTATTAAATATCATTTACTATAAAAGATATCTTCACGACAATATGATGGTGCATTAAGCGGCAGAGCCAAGAAGAGAGAGAGAGAGAGTAGCAGTTAGCTAACGAAACGAAAAGTGACCTAATTGAGTAGAAGCGGCAAATTAACGAATGAAAGCCGAAACCAGAATCGTATAGTGGTATTCAAGGTAAACCTTGGATAGCGACCGATTACAAGTCTTTCGGGGGTGGGGGAGGAAGTAGGTTCGGTCCGGCTAACGTCATCCGCAAATACTCCCACGGAGCCCCGTGGAATTACGAGACAACTGAACCAAGTCTCTCCCGTGAATGTAGGAAGTCGACGCGTGTCTGAATAGCGAGACCGAAAGAACCACGCGTCAAGTGGTGGCTACGTGGAGCAGATGGAAACGGGATGGGATAATGGATAGGTGCTCACACGGTTAGCCACCGACTTGGAAGCTTTGAAACTGATGGTGACAAATAAATTTCGAGCGTGAAGCTCGGATACTCTGTCTTGATTCTTGATTTTGTAGTATCCTATGTCTAGGAAAGGCTGTCAAAGTCACCGATGGCTTGATCGAAACATAGACATAGACGTCGAAACATTAAGTTCGATTGAAACAGTCTCTCATTTATTCCTCGCCCTTTCATTTTTTTCTCCCTTGTCTTTTGAACAAGTGTCCTTCTTCAGAGCACGGGGGCAGTGGAACATACGCCCAAACACTGGATGCCAGAGACAATGGCGTCACACATCCGTATACGACGCGTAGGGAGTTATTGGAGGTACCGAGAGGTAGTAATAGGATCGGGATGATGGCACTCGTCGATCACCATTGACCAGTCGTGCCGCGTAAAAAGAGTCGCAGGGCGAGAGAGAGAGAGAGAGAGAGGGAGGGAGAAAAGAAGGGAGAGAGAGAGAGAGAGAGAGAGGGAGGGAGAGAGAGTACATTGTGCGTGCGTGTAGTACGAAGTGCTTAGGGCTCGCGGCAGCTTTAATCCGTTCATGGGCGCGCCGGCCAGGCGAAGTGGCGATGCGTGACAAGACGAGGTGCGACGTACAGGAGGGGTGAAAGCTCCCTCGCTCTCTATCTCTCTTTTTCTCTCTCTCTCTCTCTCCCTCTCATCAGGTAGAGGGGTAGCGCACCGGGGAGAATGCGCATTGCGAGTCAAAGCGTCGGCCCTCCACGCGCAGCGTGGGAGTTAGTTCTGGTGAGGGCGCCAGGCAGCTCACTCATCGAAGTAACCCACCGTCCCAACCCTTCGATCCTCCATCTCCTTCGACCTTCGACCAACAAAGCAACCTCCACGGCCACTATATACCTCCTCTCATCACGATTCCCGTCGTCGTCGTCGTTTCGACCTGCGTCGAAAGTCCTGTCCGTCGTGCTAGAGCAAACAGCGAAAACAGTGTCGCGAGCAGCTCGTGAGATCCCCCCAGTGTGAGCGCGTCGACGTCGCTAGAGACGTTCGCGTGAGGGTGTAGCAGCAGCGCGAAGGGGCTGTCGCGCGACGAGCTGAGGTCGGAGAGTATCGTGGCAGAAGTGAGAGAGAGAGGGAGAGTGGGGGAGAGAGAGAGAGGGAGAGAGAGAGAGAGAGAGAACGATTCTCGTCGCTCAATGGAACACCGGCGTAGCCGGTTGAGATCGTCGGCGACGTCAGCATGGGAAGTCGGGCAATCGCGGGAAACAGCCTTTAACCTTTGAAGTACACTGGGCAATTATAGTCAGAGACCAGACATCATCGTAGAGACGAAGTTGGGACAGAGAATAAGAGAGGGAGAAAGATAGAAGAAGAAGAAGAAGAAGACAGAACAGAGAGAAGAAAAAGGCGACGAGCAGAAAGAAGAGTGTGTGTGTGTGTGGTAACTGCGGAGGAACGATTCGGAGCAGAGAGAGAGAGAGAGACCACCTGGAAGAATCCTCCAGCCTCAACACCGCGACTGACTGACGACGACTGGCCGATCGTCCGCGCTTCCGGTACCCGGTACAAAACGTCAAACGCGCGAATACGCATCACACACACACACACACACACACAAACACCAAATATACACAGAATACACAAGCGATACACACACAGGCACGCACAGGTACGCATCTACCAACCTACCCACACCTACGACGCGCCGCGCGGGCGCGCGTTCTCTCTCTCTCTCTCTCTCTCTCTCCGGTATCACGCCCATATGAACCGGCCATACGAAGCGAAGCGTGGCGAGCGACGAAAATGTCAGTGAATGAATCGCGCCCCGCCGAGTGTGACCGGACGACCTCCTCGTACATGGTATGATCGCACGGGGTGTTGCGTCGAGCGTTGCTGCGAGCGCTGCAACTTCTCCGTGACGCGCGTCGTCTTTCGTGAGAGGATGGTGGAGTGACACGCGACGAGAAACATCCGTCGGAGCAACAACAGCAGCAGCAGCAACAATAGTATCATATCGGAAACAGCATTTGCGAAGGGTGGAGCGGTGAATAAGAGCAAAGCGCGAGCGAGCGCACGGCAGGGCGAGGGACATCGGTCATCTCTTCTTCGACTGTTCTACGACGTGCGGGAAGCAAGGAAGACTGTGTGACAGGGTGCGTGTGCATAACACGGTGTAGTGGGATCATTCAAGAGAGAGAAAGAGAGAAAGAGGGAGAGAGAGAGAGAATCAAGAACGGAGGTTGAACGAGGGAAAAGCGACGAAAGAAGACATACGAAGACAGAGTGAAGAGAGAGAGAGAGAGAGAGAGAGAGAAAAGGAGAGAGGTTGACTGAGTAAGAAGGAGAGAAGGAGGGATAGAAAAACTGATAAAGAAAGAGGATAAATGTGTACATGTGTGGGGGAGAGAGGAAGAGAGCGAGATAGATAGGGAGAGGAGGAAGAGGAAGAAAAGGGAGATAAGGTCGAAGATTGGCATCACGGGAACGAGGCGACGAGCGGAGAGTCGAGGGAGAGGTCGAGACGGGAGATCGGAGGAAAGCTCGGAGGAAAAAGGCTGACGCGGCGGCGAGAAATCACGAAGCAAGTATTTTCACCGTAATGCCCCGCGTTATAATTAACCACCTGCACCTCCTCTATTCGATGATACCTCCTCGCGTATCTCTGTCTGTACTCCAGGCATCTCTACCTTTGTATGACATCCTTACTATTTTACACACACACACACACATACACATATATGTGTGTACCTTCTTTTCTGCCTTTGTTCTGACCTCTATGTACTCTCTGTCGCAATATACACGCTCGTGTACCGCCTTTTCGCGTTATTCGCACCTCGACTCGGCGCACACCGCTCCTGTCACGGCAGCAAGCCTTGCTTTTTCAACGTTTTTCGGGGCACCTGTTGATACGACCGACCTACATACCACATTCTATCCACATTATGTCACCCCGTTCGTCGTTCGAGCGAGTCATCAGGGCCGGTGTTGAGGAAACCGTCGTGCACGACGTGTCCGTGTTATTCGTTCGTTTGTACGAATTATGTCGATTGCTGAAAGGACATCGGGACATGAGGACACTCCTCGAGGACGCGCGGAGAACGTTCGTTTTCCGAGAGATCGCACTTCGCTTTCCAGAACGGATTTTTGCAAGCCGTTGCATATCGAGAGACGAGACTCTTTCGTTTCTCTGATCTGTCCTTATCCCCCTCCCCCTCCCCCTCCCGATAATCGGCCATCATGCGATCCGACATATGACGCGAATCACGTGACAATAATGATTTGGCTTGTTCAGAACTTAGGGATAATTCGTAGTGGAAAGACTGTGTTCAATTGTATCGTTTGGACGATCACCATCGCAAATAAAATCACAGCTACGTGTTCGTCTATTATATACAATTCATTGAGTTTTGGTAAATCGAGCGCAGTCATTGTACAATTTTGCAAACGCGTTGCTGCGTTCGTTGAAATTCCGAATCGTTTGGCCGCTCACGTTTCAATTTGTTTCAAAAGTTCCGCTCAGCCGAACGAAATCTCAGGCAAATGAGGGTTATATACATTCAATATGACTTCAATATGATTGAACCTTTTTTTTTTCTCAATGTAGTTCAGAATACGCTAATGTTTAATCATTGGTTAATATATTTCAAATTGTGCACACAAAAAGATTATATTTGTGTTTCTATTGATATTAATAATAAAATAAAAATAATAAAAAAATATATAAAAATAATGAAGAAAAAAAGGAAAAATAAAAAAAATACAGACTCAGGGCAGTATCGAACCTGGGACTCATTAGTTAGGCATCCTAGATTTTCTGCTGCTGGAATACCTTCTTGATATATACTGGCTGTCTCACTGTACTTCCACTGCTTTCTCAATATTTAATCACCGCAAATTCAGCAGTTCTCAATATTAAATTTCTGAAAGGATATTTCATCACTACTGTGTTATTAAGCATTAGTGTGTAAGTATTCATATTAATAGTAAGGTAGTATTGAATTACTGCAATCTTAAGCATTGAAATATTGGGAATTACTGCGAGCTCTATATATAATTTAATCGTTACGCATTACTAACAGCAGTGGCCTAGCAGTACATTTCATTGGCGTTACATTGGATTTACATTGGAATTACGTTGGGAATTACAATGGAACGCCAATGAAATTACAATAGCGTTCCATTGATTCAACATTGGCCAATGTTCAGCCAATGAAATGTGCTACTAGAATGTTTTAAATATTCCAAATAAGTAATTACTCGCTAGCTTAGCAGTGAATAAATTTCTATAAGGGAGAACTGATCTTCTGCTAATTATTCAAGGACGGTTTCGCAATTTCCGATTAATTTAAACGACCGATTGATTATTTTTGGCTAATTCTAGTTAACGACAAATGTGACTGGACAATTCCAATGAGATAATTAGTGGATCAAGTTAACCAGAGGTTGCGAAACTGTCCCGCAGGATTTGATCCGTCGATTATCCCATCGGAATTGACCAATCGCATCCGTCGTTAAGTAGAACTGATTAGAAATAAGCAGCCACGGTTAACACTTGATCGGTCGGAGGTCGTGAAACTGGCCCTGAATAATTAGTCCATCGGTTATGAAGTTAACCGTGAGTGATATAAACTTCCCGGTTGGACGTCAGTTTCATTATGTTCCGAGTTGCGAATCGAGAGAAGTGTTCAAACCGGATGTTGCACGTGAACGTGAAGCGATGGAATTTTTCAACGCGAACAGTAGGAAAAAAAGAGAAAAGAGACAAAATACATTGCCGAAAACCGCCGCAAATTTCCGGCTCGGCGGGCTCCCGGTAGGGTGGAACGAGGAGGGTTGGAGGTAGATGGGATAGATCCGTTCCGAGGTAGCGCTCTTTCCACGAAAATGAAACTTCGTCGAAGTCACGTCCGCGGTTAATCTCGTCGATATTTCGCGCTCACGATCGCGGCTCGGGCGAAGCCGCCGCCTCGATTAGACGCGGTTATTTTTAAACGAGTGTGCCCCTCGCCCGTGTCGTTATCGTTATCACCGTGATCGACATCTCACTAGCGTCGCTATAGTTTCTCATCTCCGTTCTGAGAAGAGAAATCAACGTCCGGGACGTTTGATTGATGTGAAGAAAGAAAAGAAAAAAAAGCGAACGAGAGGTGGTCATAGGATGAAGAGGAAGAAAGGGGATGAACGAACGGACAGACGGACGGACGAGCTTGCTAAAAATGCGCATCTGTGTGCTTGTATGTGCGTGTGTATGTATGTGTGTGTGAGAGAGTAAGCGAGCGGGAAAAAGGAGAAAGATGAGAAAGGGAAGGTAAGAGGATGAGGAAATAACGTCGAGGGAGTTCATTCTCCGATACTCAGATGATAGTTTTATTGGCGCACGCAAACGAGCGATCGCGAGCGGTTTTGACATCGGGTGGCATCGATTGGTTTAAATGTTGTCCACATTCTCGAGCACCACCTTTACGCATCTATGGCACACGCACGATGAGCACCTCCGATTACGTCCTCCACACGTCGCCACCAGCACTCTATTATGAATATATATATATATGTCCTGAGAAAAAAAATGTAAAAAAAGAATGATAAGAACCAAAAACCACAATATCTTTTTGTGTTCCTGGCACTTGGTAGGATGTCGCACGTTGTTCCTTACTTAACGACCTGATTTCAGGACGGTCGGTACAGGAGACATGTGCGCTTTATCACGAAGAGAGTAAGCGCCAAGGTCGCGGCTGACTATCATGGACTGCCGAAAGTGAAGCGTATCGATTTAGAGGAGCGAGCATAAAAACGCAATCACGAGTGTCAAGCGTGAATGATACACCGTGCACTTGAATTGGCTATTTGTTCTCGATAAAGAGACAGAGAGAGAGAGAGAGAGAGACAGGAAGAGGAAGAAAGAGGGAGAGAGAAAGGGAGAAGGGGATCCCCGCGTTCTCTCTCTCTCGAAGTTCGGCGACGGATCCTTGCTTCCTCCTGGTGAGGACATGCTGGAAGGGACATCGCGTTCGATACAGTTGACGCGTGTAGCGCGTATCGTTGCGTTTCCTATGCAATAATATCGTCGCTGTGTGTCGAAAATTACATTACACGTCGCCGCTCGTGACTTTTTATCAGGCTTATCCTCGACCTCCCCTTCTTCGCCCTCTTGGTATCAATCGACCGCTCCTGTACCGCCTGCCCACCTGCGTCGCTCAGCCGCACACGTATACATGTAATATACGCAGGTAGGCGCCACACACATGCACAGAGGACACACGCATACATACACACACACACACACATACATACAGATATATATATACACACGCCTCCATCCTCAGCTTTCCAGTTTACCGCGCGTTTAAACGAAAAGTCGGCCTAATCCCCCGAGTCGCTACAGACGTGCCTTTAGACTGGCAGTGAGTAGTAAGCAGCTAAAGCGTACAAGACAAACAAACCAAAAGCATCGTTGCTGTTCATGTAGGTCAATTATAACCACCACACACACCCCCCAGCCGAGTACGATCGACGTAAGACGAAAGCGGCGACGGTGGTGGTGGTTGTGGTGGCGTTGGTGGTAATAGAGAAGAGAGAAAGAAAGAGAAATATATATATATATACGTAAATATATACATATATATATATATACATACATATATATACATAGATAAAAACAGAAAGAGAGAGAGGGAAAAACAAGGAGAGCAGATTGATAGAGAGAAACTCAGAGAAAGAGAGAGAGAGAGAGAGAGATAGAAGCAATTGTGAGATGAGAAAAAGAAACATGGCGGTCTGCATGTTCTGGCTTCTCACATACGTGGGTCAGGGGTTGGATCTGGCGGTAGGCAATCGGCCGGCGATCGTAGTGCAGAGCACACAGGGACTGGACTACCGTCACGGAGGTAATGGCATTAGGAAGAAGAGCGAGCCGGTAGGTGGTAACCTGTTGCAGTTCAGGATATACCCATCCGACGGCTCCTACCGGGACGACCTGTCGAATTGGTTGGTCATCAACGACGAGCCGCGGATATCCTCGTGGTCCCCGGCAGGCATACTGATCGACGACATGGTGAAGGAGCCGCGCGAGCTCCAGTCGGTGTTCTTTGCCCTGTCGCCCGCCGTCCTGAACGTCCTTTACTCCGACTACATGACGTCGCAGACGTCCGTCGCCGTCGAGCCGATCGTTCACGAGGACGGCAATTCACATCTAAACGGCGGCCGACCGTGGCAGCAGCAGCAGCATCAACGCGCCAAGAAGCGGCGCATGCTCGGCTGCAGGCATCCCACGAAGGGTACGCTCAGCTTACCGATATTGGTGTGCGACGGCAAGAAGAAAAACCCAGCGGGAGCGGCGATCCTTCAGGACCCATCCAGACAATCTAACTACCACGACGATCTCTACGAGCAGAGATTCAACACTGCGACGAGTACGAAGACTGATCTTGTGCGCGCCGATGGCATACCCCGTGAACCACCGATGAACGCCGGCTTCGTCCCGAGGACGCTCGTCTACGAGGCCAACAAGCTACCCGGCAAGCGGAATCAGATCTCAGTGGGACGGCGCTCGGCCGACGTGCAGGCCGAATCTCCGGGACACCAGGCTCAAGCGTCTGCCGCGTCCTCGGCGGCATCAGCGGCCGGCGCCAGCATCGCCTCGCAGTTCATGCTGAGATCCATCAGGGGCAGCATACAGTATGACGTGCCGCAAATCGGTAAGCTTTCGTTTCTCTTGACCTCACTCTGTCCCAGCTAATTTTCTTTCCCGACTGCAATCCTTCCAGGACGTGTGTGTGTGTGTGAAGATGTAGTTGATCTCCGTGAGAAATCAGACAGATCGAACAGGTTTCTAGAATTCCGCTTTGGCGCTTTTCCATTTGTTCCGAGTAACGCAGCTTTCATGAGTTGGGACAGTGATAACAGTCGTTGCGTGAAACTCAGCTCAAACGAGACACTCGAATTTGAGTTAGAGTTGAACGTGTGAGTTTCTCGATGGAATCGCGATCGCAAATAGGACGTCGCGCGTATCATGTGGTTCAATTGAGAAACTGATATACAATCCGACTCTAAAATCAGGTCTCACTTGGATTTCACTTGGGACAAGTTTTAAGTAACGACTCTTGACATGAACTTTGGACTCGTATTAATAGAGCAAAGAATTACTCGAAGTTCGAGTAACTCGACTATCGCGTTACTTTTTGAGCGGAATTTTACTCGAGAAAAGTTTTAAAAATGTACAAGAGAGAGAGAGAGAGAGAGAGAGAGAGTAACATCAACTTCTTCGAATATATTGACATATGATTCCTGTGATCTTTTATTTACAGAATGTCCTGTCTCCGAGGACGGAATGGAAAGATTCGCTTGTCCAACCGCGGATAGAATGGGTAGATATCATTGCATCGACGATCATGTCCTGTGCGACGGCTTTATCGACTGTCCTACAGGCGAGGACGAGGACAGGCAAGCCTGCATGTTTTACAAAACCGTGAGTAGAATCATACAGTCACATTTTCGTGTCTACCGTCGTTGTTTAACCCTCAATTACTTTCGTACTACTTAAACTGCTCGAGTATGTGCAACGATATTTGCGACGACACTCCTACACCCAAACTCCATGCATGTACTCGAGATTGAAAGTACGTTCGAAAATTTTGAAACTGTATACATTTTCTTGTGAAATGAGGAGAGTGAGGAGGATTCATGAAGGCTCCAATTTTTTCCATCGTCTGTTTTCCCGTTTCAAGAAATACTATCACGTCATGTAGCTCACGTTTGTGTGCCTCTTCTCCAATTTATTATAATAAAAATGTCCAACTTTGAAATTCTCTTCGCATACGAGGTCTGTCCCAAAAGTGTCCGACCTTTGGGCATATCTTTATTCTTGGATATCCTATTATGGAAAACAGGCGTTCAGTATTTCGGAGGGATCTTCAGAAGTATCCCCACCAAGCGGAACGACCCAACAGTTGTTCAGTCGGCAATGGTGCGCAGTTGTGTAAGCATCGAAAACTCCGTGCGTCGCATTTCACAATGACCGAGTGAGTCGAGCGGAGAATTTGCATTAAATTTTGCCAAAAACTTGGCCACACATATTCCGGAACAATCGGCATGATCCGTAAAGTTTATGGTAATGACTCTATAAGTGATACACAAATAAAAGAGTGGTTTAGGCGGTTCGAAGATGACCCAAGAAAGCACGCCAGAGCCGGAGCAACGTGAAGGCAATGCTTACTGTTTTCTTCGACCGGGAAGGTGTTGTACACCACGAATATGCTCCACAAGGTCGCACAATAAACATGGAATACTACTTTGAAGTTCTTAACCTTTAGAAGCACGGTGGGAAGTATACTTCCCGCGTTTTTTCTTTCAGGTTTTTGTCCATAAAATTTTCATTGCTATATTTGGACTGTTTTTTTTTTCAAATGTTAGGGAAGGTGAATGTAAAAGAATCGGCAAAATACACATTTTGTTCACTACAAAAGTGTTATAAATAACTTATAAAGTGTTATGAATTTTTTCAGAGAAAATACATTTTCTAGCGACTTTTCCCAAATTTAGGTGTTCAAACTTATATATGGGGTTCTTTGAAGTCGCTGATTACGAATTTGATGTCAGTCTTATAAGATTTTCAAAATTAAAGATGACAATCCAATATGGCAGACCGAAATTGGCAGACTTTCTCTCTCTCTCTCTCTCTCTCTCTCTTTCTCTCTCTCGCGAACACCCGATTAAAGATCAGAAATACAAAGTTATTTCGATATGTTTCAGACGAAAGCGCATTTGGACGTATTAGCGGACGCCATACTACGATGGGCGAGAGGGCGCTAATTCCTTTGTTGACGAAGAGAACCTCCAATCTGTACATAAAATCACAAGTCTGATACGTCTACTTCTTTATATATATTCATCGATATTCTTTTCTCCTACATTATATCTATTTTCCGGAAGCTGTTTTTCCTCTATGCTTGGCGCATAGAGACGTTCATATTGAAATCAAACTCAGGGGAATGTTAAGACGAACTGTTTCTCTCTTTCCCACTTTTCTTCCCTCCATCCTCATTCCTCGTCCTCCTTCTATCCTCTCTCTCTCTCTCTCTGATCTTTTCCTCTATCCTCCTCCTTTCCCCTCCTTCTTTTCCTCACTCCCTCCCCCCTCTCTCTCTTCCCCAAAAATGAATATGACCGCTCGATTTAACCTCCGAGGGGACACGGCATGGTTCTAACTACACTACTAAAAAAAAAAAACAAAAAAAATCGGTTAGCAAGGTCTATCGTAACCAAGATATCCTCACATAAAGTACAAATTAAGGTGTCCGAAACTTTTAGGATGTTACAAATAAAAGTTCGTAAGAGTTACGGCATTTTAAACGCCGCCCAGTTACGGCGCGCGAGAGTATCCGACTTGGATGATTTCAGTTCTACAAGTACCTATTACTGCTATACCACACAGATGATGATGATGATGATGATGATGATAATGTATTACGATTTCATATTGAGAGCGATTTCCGCGAGATCGTACTAATCGTACTTCTCTAACGACTTTATTTTGGTACAATAAAGTAATTTTGAAGACTGAGAAACTACTTTACTTCATTCCCAGAAAGAAAAGGTGAAAACAACGCGGCTTCTCTTCTCACTGTCGTCGATTCAGGGACGAATACGATATCGTGTGTTGTTATATAGCGAGGAACAACCTATCACTCCGAGCATACGCGTACGTAGACTTCCTCCTAGAGTACTTCCCGAGAGAATGTAACGTGAAGACAAAGAATTATACTCGAATTTAATCAAATAATCGCTCGTTGGAAACGACCTCGGATGCGTCGAGCGTACGTAATTAGTAAGACGCCTACGTCGAGATCCTGGGCGATACTAAGAGTCGAGTACCGTCACGAGACTAAAGATGGGCGATACAGTATCGATATTTCATATATATATCGATATTTTGATGCCAAAATATTGGTATTTTGTATCGCTTATTTTACTGTTCGATATTTCTCCGTATCGATACGCGACTTTTAAATATCAGATTTCGATACGGCAATGTTAATCGCTCGTGGTAGCGATTATTTTTTTCGACTTGACTATTAGAAATGGGCGATACAGTATCGATACTTTATGTATCTTTATTCCGATACCAAAACATTGGCATTTCGGTATCACTATTTTGCCGTTCAATATTTCTCCGTATCGATACGCGATTTTTGAATATCGAACTTCGATATGCGGCTATGTTGATCACCCGTGACAACGTTTATTTTTTCGCCTTGACTGTTCCTCAATTGTCCACCTAAAAGCTTTAGCAATTAAGTGTCAGTAATTAATTGCGACGTCAGTTCTTTCTTAAAGTCTGTTTTCTAAAGGAGGTAAAATAATGACCGAAAAACAAAATAGGTTGATGAGTGATCTCTGAATCAGTTTTTGTTTTTACAATTACTCGATCTCAGCGACCGACATTTATAAATACTTGATTTGGCATTCCGAGCTGACGTCATGTCCATCATAGATTTGTTTCCGACGTTCCGTGAATATTTCAGTTTACTTCTTCACGATGAGGTGCGACCCGAGACCGAGTAATTATAAATTATTATTATACTTTATAATATACGAAATATCATTTATTTTACAAGTAAATACAAATTTTACTCAAAATGTGTATTATTTTCATTTAGAAAATGTTAACGTAATTATATAAACATTGCTATAAATATATGTCATTCACATAGTTACATTCATATGACACATATAGTATATTTTTAATCAGGATTGGAAAGTAATTCGTTATTTGTAATACCATTACTGTTATAATCCGGTAGATACGTTTAATTGCAGCTATTAACTTCAACTACAATAATAAGTTTATATTCCGACGTAACTATTATGTACATATTTCAACATTGCAATATGTACATGTGCTATACTGAAATTACATCGTTGAATACGAAATTATAATCGATAATATCGATGTAAAATTATTTTTACATTTGAAGTTACATAGCTGCAATTGAACGTGTCGACCGGGAAATTATTTTCTTCAGTAACTGCTTAATGACAACATTATTCTTTAAAGGTAGCTTTCCCAACTTTTCTTTTAACATTTATATATAACTCAAGTATCGATATCGACGGTATCAATATCCGATACATTATGTATATCGATACTTTCATCCATGATACGTATCGATATATTCGTGTTGTATCGCCCATCTCTACGCGAGACGATATCTCCTCCGCCTTGTGCACGCTCTATGTTGTATCGATATATCTCTCTAATATTCATTTCGAATTTATGGAGCAAAATTTCCCGAATGAAAAAAAAAGATGAAAAAATAAAAAAAAACCGAACGAATGCTTTCAGCAAGAGTGAGTTACGAAAATAATTAATTAATTATTAGAATAATTAATTAATTGCACCTTATCTCTCGAGTAAGGTGACACAGGTGAATCTATCGAAAGAGCAATTCGCTGTCGTACCTTTTTTGCGTTCTGCGGCATTTATTTATTACGAGCCTTAATCACACTTCTTCGAAGAATTTTTGAATATATATGTAACAATCAACTATTGCTGCGAGAGTGAACAGAAATGAATTTCTCCTATGTTAAACTTCGACATTTGATGTTTGAAAATTATGACTTAGCGCGGTCATAATTTGATTTAATATAATAATATATACATATATGAAATATTACAGGCAGTTTTGCATTTTCATTTTCCATACCAAATCAAATATTCTCTCTCTGTTCGTCAACATAATATAATATCTAATATTAGAGGATGATGTTTCACAATTATAGACGGGTAAATAAAGAAACGACACGTATATTTTTCCAAATATCAACGGATACAAGGCATTTAATACATAAAAAAAAATTACAAAACTAGCTTCCCTTTTATATTACAAAGGTTTCGCAAAGTAAATTCTATCAAGGAGTTTATTACGATTAATCCATGTGTTACAAATAATATATGAAACTTTAGCGTCAAGTAATTTCACGTTAACAACACCATTAACGCTTCTTCGTTACCATCAACTGTTAAGTAATTAATAATATATCTTTAATTTTTAAGTTTATGTTTAAGTAATATTTAAATTTAAGTAATTAATAATATATCTTTCCATTTCACCTGATTTATCTTTATCAAATCATTACATTATAAAATAATTAGAACATTACTATATCATATTTTATTATTACTTATATTACTATTAAGTTTCTCAAAAACCAAAATGATCAACTTTGGAAATTCCTTAATTTTGGAAAGTTAGGCATATAAGCCAGCGGCTTGGGCACTAAAATTAAACTTCTTAAAGGCTCACTTATTGTCACATGATTTATCTTATAGCGGTGCCTACAAACTGTCAACAAATATTTCATCGTTTTTATGAGCTCTGGCAATACCATGTGTTTAAATTATACATTCGAATCTATCGGAATTAGCTTCGCGGAATATGTGTCTCGAAAAATTTATAAATAGGTGAATAAACCGTCGTGATTGTCTAATCTGTTACGAGATTGTCAAGAAGCGAAACATTCCTTTGCAATCTGTGTGAAGTTATAGCTCTCCGAGCTATTCCAAAGTTGGTCATTTTGGCTTTACCATGCCAATATAGAAGGCAACTCAAGTCACCAAGATTCCTAAGCTCAGGATCCAGAAACTTAAAGACCCTAAAGTATGTGTCAATGTTATGAGGAGAAAGTGACGAGGAACCGAACGCAGGAATGCGTGAATAACGAGAGACATAAATAAGTAATGGCAGATCCTCGAGTCACCTATCAATCGGGGTTGCAACGACATCATTCGACCGGCACGAGAACAGGCGTATAAAGAATGAATGGTTTGACGGTGAATGTGCGGAAGCGAATAGCTCAAAGAACGAGGCTTAATAGATCTACCAAAGCCGGGAGAACTGAATATGAAAAAAAAAGAGACTCTCAGAGGAACTGAAGGAAATTATTATATGTTTCCATTTACCTTGTTTTTGTTGTTTCATTTTTCACTAACTAAGCGAAAGAAGATATCGACATTATTCCAAATACACAATGCGGCACGAATTAGCATTGATTTATTATACGAAAAAAAAAAGGAGAAAACCCAAATTAAATATATAAGAATGAGTACACATTTAGTTTTTTCTTCCAATTTTCTGAAATGTGTTTCAAGTTACCAAATTAGGGTTCACAGCGACAAATGGCAGAAATATACTGCAATATCCGTTTGATAAAGGCAATCAGTATGTACAGAATGCACAATTCACGAACAAAAAGCGCAGGTTTTAATGAAAGCACTAAGTTGAAAAGATTCCGGATTAATTTCACACGGCATTACACTTATTCGCATCGGTATTATTATTCCTTATCTCATGACATTTCGCGAGATTAACGTAGATCACGCTCATTCCCGTTTATCGTAGGACGCAATGATACGATGATGTCTGCGGTGGTCGCGACACTCGCACACACCATCGCTCGCGTACACCGGCATTTTACGGGCGTTCACGCCATTCACGTCCAAGGCGTAATACTTGACAGGTTGACTAAAATTTTGCAGATGCACCACTTGACGACGATCCTCGAGCTGTTGCGGGCACGTATACGGAACATGGCCTACCACCAGTGGTATCACACCCAAGTGACCCACACTTTTCTGTGGATTAATGTCACCGTTGCATGTCGGGACACACAAGCATCCAGTCGTCAACATTGTCGCCCGTGCGGCTTCCGCGTGATTCTGACACGCTTGCGAGATGTTACATTCGTGCAAACAGTCGGAACGATTGAGACAGGTATGCTCGTCTTCGCGACGAGACACTTTTCTAATCCTGTATTTTACCTTTGCTGGCTCTACGTTGAAGTTCGAGGGGAAGTTTTTGTCGTGTAAAGAGAAAAACGGTGAAGGTTGATAGCTGGACGAGTTGTAGCAACTTGAATGAATAGGAACGTATGTGTCCATAAATACGTTCACAGTTCGCGGTGGAGGCTGATTCTCGATCATTGTCGCTGCTTCGGTTAACATATCGAGGGGATTTTGCAAACATGCCGTATCGCGGAATCGAACAATTTCGTTTTCTTCTCTGTTCTTCGAATCATCGATGTACAGGTCTGTACTGGGCTTCTCGAATATTCCCGACTTCGTCTCTACTTTCATCGATTCCGTTCGAAATTCCGGCACCTTCAGCCTTCGAGAGAATCGTCGATTCACCGTGCTGGGTGTCGGCAGATTTCGAAACATGTTAACGAAATCCTTCTCGCAAAACTTCTCCTCGTTACTTGACCGGGGTCTGTCTATCGCCTTCGGATATATCTCAGATGTATCGTTCGGCTCGTCACTGTCGTAAATAGTGATAACTTCTCCGTCGTCCAGCTGCGTTGAGGTTTCTTCTTGAGACCTTAGAGAAAATAGTTTCTTCGGTGGCAATTTCAAATTATCACTCTGTGAGATTGAGGCGTTGAAGTGTCTCTTGTCCCGCCATGGATGAAAATCTGCGGACGTTATCCGAGCGATGCTGAAATCGGTGAAATTCTCTCCATTATATCGACCACTTTTCGAAGGATAACTAATGGCTTTACGATTCTTCAGAAACTGGATGATAGATGGCTGCGAATCACTGGAGTGTACGTAAGTCTGATGTTCCGATAATACAAATAACTCAGGCGATCTTGAATTTGACGATTTTTCAGCTGTTTTGGGCGGTTTTACTTCCGGACAATCGCAAATATCCTTCAGCTTCCTTCGCGCTACTAAAAGAGGATCTAAAATCGCAACATTAATGAATAATCAATGATTAATAAATTAATTAATAACCGACTGAATAATGTATAACAGGTTATGTTATATGCAATTATAGTGAAATTATACAGGGTGGACCACGTAAAGTGTTACAATCTAAAAACTCTAAAAATATTTGTCATATCAAAAAGTTGTTCATGAGAAAGTTTCATATATTCTTTCTTTGTAAACCAAAATCCTCCCCCGCTCCCTTTTGAAGGAGGACGGGGGGTAACTTCGTAATTTCAAATGGAACCTCTTACAAAATGTTACATATTTGGGTTCTATGAAAAATAGAACAAGTAAATTTTATCTAGAACATTTCTTTAAAAAATGCTTCTAACAAAAGTTATAAACATTCAAACTTTAAAGTAGAATGCATTCAAGCTAATGATAAAACTCGTATTTTACCTTCTGCTTTAATTAGTACATTTTTCAATTCGTCGCACACTTTTTGGCATAATTTCGAGAGAAAATCACGTTTCTCCGAGTTGCGAAGTGTATTTTTATTATATTCCAAATATGTTATTTCTCTTTTCTCTTCGGCCTTTTCTTTTTCCTCCATCATTTTTTCTGTCTCAGAATTGCAAATAATAACGACCCTGTAAAGAATATTTTATGCTATAAGTATTTTTCTTACTATTAAGTTCTCGGTCATATATTTTCACAAGTAATGGTAAATAATTTTTGAACGTGGTCTACATTATAATAACATAAACATGATATAAATTGTATTGCTACTTACTCAGGAATATCAATTGGTTCAAATAGAATTTCCATCTCTTTATTCTGCATAGAAGTATCTTCCAAATGTTCCTTCCGACTTTTACTGCAATATTTTTAGTTTTCATTTAATAATGTTTTTTTAAATTTTCTAGACTATTATAGTAACTATAAAATGCCGCTATGAGATGTCCCATTAATCGATTTCTTAAGATAAAATTGCTACTATTTTACAGTAAAGGTGCGTTCGAGGAGACGCTATTTAGCGCTACCCCGTCATTTTATCCTTGTTGTGCAAGTAGTAAAGAGTAATAAAGATAGAATAACGCGGTAGCGCTAATTAGCGTCTCTTCGAACTTGAAGCAATTTCATATTAAAACGATCGTTTAGAACACAATAGGTCTGTTCGTTTTCGCTGCACCGCCGACCTAGTGCAATAAGTTGAAGTGAGAAAACATATACTTGTCTCTCTTCAACTTATTGCACTAGTTCAGCGATGTAGCAAAAACGAACAGACCTAATGTCACTCTAGCGATTTTTTTTTCTTATAATTTGTATTAAGGTTCGTAGGTAGCAGTGATGCCAATAATGCCAGCGAGCCACAATGCACACAAGCGTCGCATGTTCGTGAACGTGTACAGTTTCGGCCGTTTTTGGCTGACTCGACGCGAGCCAACGTATCCGCTGTCTCTCCTTTTCCAATAGCTGACTACTATTGTTACTACAGCCGAAGCTACGCACGCTCACGGACACGTGTCATCATTGGCATCACTGCTGGATAGTCGCTGCAACTATCTTTCTTTGATGACGTCAAAAAACACACGTCAAGAATTCTTACGTTATACGTTCAAATAAAAAGATATCATATTGACAAAATGACATTTGTGATCGATTCAATATACTTGTAAAATTGTCCGTGCACTTTTACTCGAATAAGCAATAAATAGTCGTGAAATTAACATTGACAAAATCATAAGAAAAAAAGTTAAAATGAATTCCGTGTCAAATTAATTTTGCGGCTATTTATTGTTCGAGTAAAAGAAGAGTGCACGGATAATTTTACACACCGTGTACACCGAACAATTCAATTAATTTTCTGTTAATTATGCTAATATAGATTCTGTGTTACTAAACAACATTAGACTGCCGCGGTTTACCAATTATCTAAGTTATTAACCAACCTTTGTTTCCTTCCTAATACAGGACTCTTTTCCGGAATATGTAGCGATTCTTCTGAATTATTTTCCACCGACTCTTTATCAAATAATTGATTGGTAGATTTATCCTCCATTGTGTTTCTTAATGCGTGTCTGAAAAATAAAATATATCACACATATAAAAATAAATTTGACTTTATATTCATTAGATGTTCACAAAAGTTTGTCAAATTTTACGGCTTAGTTAAATTTAAAACCGTTCAATCAAAGTATCTATCATTGCTATATATTTTCTGTTACCTTTCAAGTAATTATGATTTTTCCTAAAATGACATTGTTTGAGATAATAAAATCAGGGACAATTCATGGACAATTTGACAAACTTTCAGGAGCTTTTTTATTGTACATGATAGGAAATATAAATTTCAGTGAGATATTTACATTGTTTCTGTTTCTCCATCGAAAAGTTTCAACACATCTCCTGCTAATCTGGCTTTAGAGACCACATTTTCATATTTTCCTGTTGTAACATATTATGACAATTAAAGATATATTTTCTCATTAATTTGTGCTTTAAAATAAAATAAAATAAAATAATCAATCATATACCTTTCTTGATAGTTTTACTCTTTGTGCCATTTCTGAATATACCTGCATATACCTGCAAATATAATTACATATAAAATAATCTCAATTGATATGTAAAACTTAATATATTGTTATTATTTAATAAAATTACTAGATAATGTTACCTACTGGCTTTATATATTTGTTGTGGATTTTTGACAGTATCGGCTTGCTGTGCCAATTTTCATTGCAATTTTTTTCTACTTTATCCTATAATAAATAAATAAACATTCTATAAAAGTTATGCAAAGATACCACTGTTATAACTAATTTACAAACCACAAGATGTATGTTAATTGTATTCTTTCATATGTACTAATCTATTGTAAAAATATGATGTTTAACTGTATTGAATAAAAAATATTTTTCTGATGAACTGTTCAAACTATCTTGTAATTTTCCTGCTTTCCTCATTTTTCTATATCAAATGTTAATGTATATTTGTATCATTTAAAGTGCCATTTAAAAAAAGTACAAGAGGCACAATTCAGTATTGTGAGTGCAAGCAATAAGAAACAAATCTCATGGGTACTTAATATCACGGATCTGTTTTCTGTTGCTACATCAGTTTACATTAATAGTTCTTTTTTCCTTTCTTCTCCATGAAATCTCAAGAAAGACAGAAGAAGATGAAACTAATGTGCAAGCTGCAGTGCAGTAAGTTCTGGGCTGCAATAGGAACTTTAAACTCTAAGCCTTAAGAAATTGACCAATCACAGTCAAATATGAGGAGAGTAATCGACTGTGATTGGTCAATTTCTTAAAGTTAGAGCTTAAATTCTTATTGTAGACCCCGTTTTAATAGAAAACTGATTCCTTGTTCAACTAACTTAACCTACTTTCTACCTAACTTCTTTGCATCAGATACATCCGTGTAACAATGTGGTTCATGGAAGGTACGAATATGTCGTTCGACATTGTAATAATCCGCGCGTAATAATTTCTAACATTCTTCATATACACATTCACGCGTGATTATATTTCCGTGATAATAATGTCAGTGGACATGTTACAGAAAACATCTGTTTATGTTTCTCAGTTATGGCTGGGACAGCTTTAAGACTCGTCTCCATCATCATCATCATATATAGTCACAGCAAACATATTCACAGCACTTTACTTATTTAATCCCAGTCTACAACATATGCTTTAAACTCTAAGCCTTAAGAAATTGACCAATCACAGTTAAATGTGAGAAGAATAATCAACTATGATTGGTTACTTTCTTAAGATTTTAAGGTTAAATTTTCATTGTAGATCCCATTTTAAGCGATGTCTACAACGAGAATTTAAGATGTAAAATTTAAGAAACTGACCAATCATAATTGACTTTTCTTGTGTAATTCGACTGTGATTGGTCAATTTCTTAAGCTTAAAGTAACCATTGTAGACCAAGACTAAGTGAGTGAAGTGCTGTAAACATGTCTGCTAGGACATATGTACTGACATTATTATCATCATGGATAATAAACAAAATTATTATTATATATCATGGATAATTATTAGAAAGCTACCAGTAGTAACTATAAATAGAATTTGTGTTAAAATTGACAGCGCGTATCCTTCAAACTCACCCATGACACGGCAAATGGCGGATCTTACATGCGGATATACTCGCGATGCCGGACAATCAAAGTACTCGGACGGTCCTTGTTAAAACTTACTCGCTTTACACATTCGGAAAAATTCGCCCGAAGCAAATAAAAGACAGCCATTTGAAAATCGAGTAAAATCGTAAAAAACGAGAATAGTTCGAGCATGAATGAAGATAACACAAATCACGACACAAACTTACCGACTTTCTCTTTATTTTCGAGATCCTCGAGTGCATATCGTCGAGATCTTTCCTGCGACGTCTTCGTTTTGGTTTAGGGACTTCGTCCTTATTCAAAAACTTTCCTCTTGTCTTGCCCATTATTTAATCGAAATATCGAATATATAAGTTTTTACAAAACTCACGAGATATTTCGTTAAATTAATCTGCCAGGACCAGTCTAACGCTGATGAACGCGAGTACTCGGAAATGATGATGGCCAGCGTCTACCTTCACGTTGCTTCTCTAGTATGTCCTTTCCAGAAGTATTTACCAAAAGTATTCACCAATCACAAGAAATACGCTCGTATTCCGAGATCTCTTTTACTGATAAAAATAGCATTGTAAAAGCTTAGGAAACACCTGATTGGCCCCGAAGCCAGTAACTTCGGTTAACATAAACGACCGATCGACTCAACGGAATTGTCCAATTAGCTAAAGCCAGCGACATATGATGCTCGTATTTTATTCGTGCTGGATTGCTTGCTGGATAATACTGCGTTTTGAGTGATAATACTGAGTTTTGAGTAGTATATTATTATCCATTTTTGGAAATGCACCAATCAGAATGCAGTATTTCTATCCAGCAAGCAATCCAGTACGAAAACAAGCATCGTGTGCCGCTGGCTTAATTAATTCGTGTCGTTGGATTTAAAGGTATTTTTATCGATAACAGAGAGTTCAAAACACGGGCTAAAGAGTTTGTTCGCATTAGTGTCGGCATACAAAAGGTATTTTAAACCTTAAGCCTTAAGAAATTGACGAATCACAGTTAATTATTCTCTTCACCTTCGACTGTGATTGATCATTTCTTAAGGCTTAAAACTTAAAGCAACTATTGTAGATCGACGAAAGTTCGCGCGATAGCCAATCAACGTGCCGGTTTTTCGGTAAGAACTAGAAGTTTCTTGGCTACCGCGCAAACTTCCATCGCGCGTTACTGCGTAGGCAGTAACCATAATGGCCAGTATGTCTCTCGGGAGATTTCAGAACGACACACACGAATGTACACTGAACCATACTGAGTATTATTGAACGACTAGTATGCTAGTAGTGCACATGGTGTGGACTTCCGAACGCAACTTTAATTGAAGATTGAGTTAATCAGATTTGCGCAAGTGGCTCTTAAATCCGTATCAGACTGCGGATTGGAGATTGAGACTGAAATGAAATTTGACCAATCAGTGCAAAGTTCACTAGATTTCACTAAACTTGAGTTCACTTAACTTTGTGCTGATTGACCAAATACAATTCAATCTCTATCTCCAATTCGTTGTCTTATATGGATTTTAAGTGACATTTTCGATTTGACTCGACCCTACTTGGGCAGCATTCCGGTATTCACTATAATTTTATAAATATTAATAAAAATATTACAACTTATATGTAATTTGAACATCTAAATGACATCAGGCGATCGTTTTCTAAAAAAAAAAAATAACAAAATAACTATTCCAGGGTTAAGAAAGTAAAAATCCTACAAAACCAACTTATAAAACAGAACGAACTTTCACACTTTGTATTCTGGGCATATTCTTAGAATATTAAACGCAATATTCTAAGAATATTGTGGCAGTATGCAGCGCCCCAAGGAGCCGATCCCCGCAGCGCACGGCACTGCCGTCAGGCAGAAAGTACGACCGCTTTAAGTCGCGGCGCCGCCGCCAGACAGCGCACGACCGCTTTAAGTCGCGGCGCCGCCGCCAGACGGCGCACGACCGCGGAGTTTTCTCGCGGCAGAATCTCCTCGCGGGGTATATAAGACGATGCAGCGAGAGACCTGGACGCACAGCGCTCGTGGCGCCAACACATGTTACTCTGTCAAGTAAAAACTGGCTTTTATAGTGTACGTTTTCCAAGCAGCTAAACAAAAAATGTCGCAGATTTTTTCTGCAGCTGAACAGACCTGGTCCAGGCGGGGAGGATTTTTCCAGTTACATATATAAATATGTGAATGTTTATGTATATTTTTCTATATTATCAATATCTTATGTTTTTATATTCTAAGAACATTTTCATAATATGCCGATAATATTATATAAGTGCACATGTCCCTAAGTAGCTAGCAAGATGACGTCAAATGACGTTTTAATGATAATACCTTATTGACGTCAGAAACGTTATTAAGACGTTATTCGAAGTCACATTGTTACTTGGAATAACATTGATAGAACATTCTTATAATATTAAGAAATATCGCATAACATCACATAATATTACATAACATTCTTAGAATATTATGAGAAATATTATTTTAATATTGAATAATATTCATCTAATATTCCAGGAATATCACACGCTTATAGGTTTTTAACGATTATTCATCGTTTCTCCGTAATTCGCGCTGCAAACTTTTATTTAATTTCAGAACTAGAAATCAGCCGTGAATCGGCAGAGAGCCGTGATGCGTCACTCGCATTCGAATTGTCAATCAACGTGCCGACTGAAGTTCAAGGTATTCCTCGATAATTCGTCGATCACGCGTGCGACGAATGGCTGGCTTCGCGTGCGAGCACCAACGATTTCGACGAGTTGCAACGCGGATTCATCGCGATTTTCACGATCCGGCACGTATGTGTTGTGTGTGTGTTTAGAGTTCAGAGTAGACAAACATTGTAGACTGTGCCGTAAAACAGATACGGTTAATAGATGCTCGTGATAAATTTCGCTGCGTGAAGAGAAGTGACGAAGCCAGCCGCCCGGTCGTTGAGCTGATTGAGTCTGGCTCGTGCCGCGTTTCTCACGACCCGCGTCGTGCGATTTGTTGTTGACCCAACTTTCAACAATGAGCCAGATAAGAGAGACGGCGGGAAGAAACGGCCGCTCGCCGCCGATGACGGCGACTTTTCGTTGCCCACCGGTCGTTGCCATCTGGCATCATCGTCGTCATCGTCATCGTTGTCATCACCAGCTGCGTCCTCTTATTCTCGTCTCACATCTACAACTCCATCGGGCGGGTGCTCGTCCAGCGGACTTAAGCTCGCAATCGTGGTATAGTTAACTGGCCGGCCGACCGAGTTTTTTTCACAAGTACGATAGATGTACGTACGGAAATACGGAACAAAGCGGAGTACAGCGGAACGGAGAGGAACGAAACGCGACAGCGAGCGATTTGCGATCGCGAGTGAACGAGCGAGCGAGTACATGTGCTTTTTGTGATCCGTGAGTTCGTCGCTGATTTTCACACGTAAGTGGGAAATCTGGGATGCGCGTATGTCCCGATACGGCGCCACTATGAGCTCGATTAAGTGAGTATTAATCGTGATTTCTTTACTTTTTCAACGTTCGCACGTCGAGAAGCGTCTTGTATGTTGTGTGTGTGTGTGTGTGTGTGTGTGTGTGTGTGTTTTCACTTTCACAGAATTTATATATGTTTAATTGAATTACTTAATAGAATTGACAGATCCATTGAAGTATATTCACTATCCAATACTATTGCAGGTTTTAGGATTTTTATTTGTTACTTAGATGAATGATGACGATTAGTAAATTATAGAAGTTTATTGTAACTATTTGTTTTATTTGAATTTTTTTAGTTCGGTGTGACTGTCCGACCGAATGAAATAAGAACTTGTGTAGGAATGCAATTATGAAATAAGCACGCATTTCGCGACTACCCTTTCTAAATTTGACATATTTAACGTAAATTGTAAATTTATGCAATAGTATGCCCGCAGATCTGCACGTTTCTTCGTACAATACGTTTTAATAGTTTATTTAGTCGATTCAACTCTGAATAAAAGTCGTTCATATTGCCATAGGCCAACTAAATACTTGGTAATTAATATCAAATTTCATGACAGTTACCAAATATTCCATCGAAAGCTTTTATTAAATATATTTAGTAAGTATTACCAGTCTTTTTTTTCGGTGTATTACTCTATCGTTTCATTATAAACTAAACGTTCAAATGCGCGGCGGCGAGTTATATTTTGGAATCAAGCGCTGCGCGCTGTCAAAATGATGTCTAGGTCGGCGCTTACGTGCGTTGAATATGCGAAGGAAGGCGTAAATCCCGATGTGTCATATTGTTTTAGAATTGTCTCCCAATTGAACAGCTCAAAATAGATATTAGTCACATATAGATATGCCGGAAATTTCTCCCTATAGGGTGTTATCACACAGCGGATTCGGCGGCCTGCATTAATGTGCATCGAGTGCGGATGTTTCCGGATGCCCCACACCCATTCGGATGATTTGCTCTTTGTGTGCGTTGATATCCCTTAGTGTATTGATATCGATGTCGATCGAAGCGCTCAACACTATCGTGCAATTTTTGTATATAATGATTTCTTGATATTTTTATCCGGATGGTTATTTTTCAAAGAAATATTTTCGACGTGGATTTAGCATCCGTGCTTTGTCTCGCCTTTTCATTAAACCCCTCACGTATGCTTTTCTCGATGCGCGTGCATCATTGCTACGATACGTCAGTGGTGATCAAGGCTCGGTAATCGAGTCTTATAAGGTGAGCAATCAACATTAGAATCACGATCGGTACCGATGAGATTCCGCTCTTTCGAGGTTTCATGTTTTGCTCTACTAGTTGCATGATATTCTCTTTCGCACATTACAACCACTTTTTCGCGAGTTTTGTCCTAAGCTTCGTGCGTATCATTCGAATTTAATCGGTCACTTCTTTGCTTGTTGTTTGTCAAAATACGAGATATTTTTATCTAACTAAATTACTAATTTTTAGACGAAATTTATATTTTTTAAATTTAAGTTATTTTAAAATATAATTAGAATATAATTAAAATGTAAATAGAATTATGAATTTTTAATTTTAATTTATTTGATTATATCTATATTGCTTGAAACAAAAAAAGAAAGGTTAAGATTTAACGAAATGGCGATAGATTAAAACAAAAAGTTTGATAATAGAAATCGAAATTTTTAGTTTTTTGATTACTGTGTTTTAGATAAACTGAAAAGTTGTAATTGTGTTTATTGTTATGTTGACAAAGAATGTACGAAATAACTTGTAACATTTAAATTAGGAAATATAAACAGATCAATAAAAAAATAAATAAATGTTATTTAAATATGTATGTAATGTAAATATGTATAATATAATTAAATATGTATACGTAAACTTATACTCACGTAAGTCGAACAGTTTAAACAAAAGAAATTTCAAAGCTCGCTAAACAAAACGTCATGTAGATAAGAATCTATCTCCCCTCTTGAAAATATAAGCGATCAAATCTTCATATGTGCAATTATCTTGATTCGTTAATTTAGGTTACGTGCATAGTCGCGCATGATTACTCACTGTAATAAAATCAGTGATCTTTGTCGATATACAGGGTGTTCCTTTAGTCGAGATCAATCGTTCAGGAGGTGATGAGGGCCCCAAAAACAAGGAAAAAAAGTTGATATGAACATACGTTCGGAAATGCGATGTTTTCAATCATTTTGAATTATCATTATTTTTAATTTTGATAAAAAATTCGAAATAAAGCAATTTCAAGCCACAACATAAAAATGCGATAATTCGAAACAAGGCGATAATTCGAAAACAACACATTTCCGGATGTATGTTCATAACAATTACATGTATTTTCTGTGTTTTTGAGTCCCCCATCACGTCCCGAGCGATCGACCTCAACTTATGGGACGCCCTGTATAATTAACTTATCGATCGCCGGCCTCCGCTGATTGACTTGCACTCGTTTCCTCGATAACGACTAATCTTATCGTATCCTGAGAAAAGAAAAATAACAAAGAAAAAGTATAGTACAGGCCGAATGCGAAAGTATAGCGCGTGAAAAAGTGGTCTTTTCATTGGTGCGGCTCGTAACTTATCTTTACGCATTTGTACGTTTCCTCCGAGTGTAACGAAGCGTTTTTCACTTTTCCTCATGCGCGCGTTTGCTCGTAAACACGTTTCGCGGTAATATTTTCGCAGCTGTACCTAGACGTTTTTGCGAGGTGCATACGTTGCAATGCGAATAGTTTATCGGCAGCAGCGGGAAGTTTTTACTCTTTGTGATCGGCACAGCTCGACCTTGAACGATCGAGTTTTTAACAAATCTAACTGTTATGCCTTCATTTGAAATTATTTTCGTCTCCTTTGGTCTGTTCTTTTTAGCTACACGGCTGAACTGGTGCATTAAATTAGAGCGAGACAAAATATACTTATCTCACTCTAAGTTATTCCATCAGTTCAGCAGTACAACCAAAAAGAACAGACCATTTGTTTCAATTGGTCAGTCCATTTTAAGCCCTATCAGTTTACTGTAAAGGTCGACCCGATTGCCGATTACGAGTGCCAACTTTTAATGGACCAATTATAAGTTATTAATAATTACTAGTTACATAACTATGATAGGCCTTTCAAGAGTCGACAGTCGTAACCGCCAGTTAGATCGGCCTCCACAGTCAGTAGTCTGATATGGGCTTTACAGAAGAAGACTGAAATAATGACTGCGTTCTAAGAACTGTTCTAAGAACTGTTCTAAGAACACAGCGACTAATGAGCAGTCAATGATTATTGGTCTTTTTTGTTAGATCCTTAAATTTAAAGCGAATATGTTGACGAATTACTTAATCGTTATGCAATTTTATGGTCTGCGTAATTTACTTTATAAATTTTTATAAAATCTCTCATGAAATTCATTCTGCGGCCATTTCTTACAAAGGCACGTGACTTTGAATTTTATGCATTTTTAGCACCGATTTCAAATGATTCTTTAATTGTTGAGGAATGTAATTATCAAATGTATACTGCGATAACGCGAGATTATCTAAATGAGATATAGGTCAGATCTTGTTAACACGTAAACTATGTCTTATCCGCTTGTTTTAAAAATATTTATGTATATTCTACTTTATACGTAATACATTCCATATACTGAAAAAACAAGTCTTACTGGAACAGCAAGTTGTTTGTTAATATAGTAACAGCAAAAATATTTGTTACACACGTAAAAAATAATTTTGCTATTATGTTAGCAATCCAAGTAACAACAAAATGACGTCAAATGATGTTTTAATGACGTCTCATTAACGTTAGAAACATCATAAAGACGTTATTAAGATGTTATTTGACGTTACCTTGCTACTTGGGAAGATATCGTTGTGATAGCAGTAAAATTCAACTGGCACTGTCAAATTATTTTACTGTTCATATATCTAGCAAATAGCAATTAATATTCTGAACAAATTTTTCTGCTGTTCGAAAAAATTTCTTTTGCTGTCACTATATTAACAAATAATTTGCTGTTCTAGCAAAATTGTTTTCTCCATGTATAAACATTGATTTTATCCGCTTGTTAAATAATGCTGTCAAGAAATACGACAACGAAACGTGTGGGTAAATTTGGCCGCGCCGAGTTACATTCGTCCGCTTAGTTCAATTTTTTCTCCGTTTTTACAAACGATACAACAATAATTCAGCTTCCGTAGTGGACGAGAAAGTCGATGTGACCCGTGGCGGCTGGAATTGTCTGGTTGAAACCAGTTACACGATATGATATTTTTCCAGATCCTTTCGATATACTGGGTAATACTGAAAATACATTCTGGGAAAAATTAGCCATAGGAGCTCAAAAATCTAGTTGTGGTAGCTAAGATGTGTCTTTGTAATAGGGACAGCTAATGTTGTTGCTGCCACGGTTAAATTTATTAATTGTTTAAATTTAGACGAAACTACAGCGAAAAATATGAGGTTGCACAACAGAATTTAAATCATATTCATACTTCTGACCAGAAATTTATCGCTTTTTTTTAGAGATTCTCTCCTAAAGGCGTTAATGTATTCTGATTCTGTCCGAAATTTAGTTATTTACCTGATTTAATGTTATATAGGTAATAGGACTTTTTTGTTCGACTCAATGAGTTCTATACCCCCATGAAGCGGAGCTCTGAGATCACCCTGTATATAGTATATAATCAAAGAACTCAGCTAACCAACTTTAGCTACTCATGCTAATGATTTCAGCCAATAAAGTCGCAGCAAATGCATTTTAACTCTAATAGCCAACTTTTAGCAGTAACAGCCAAGTTCAGACTAGTTAATGAGGTTTAACCGATGTAACCGAGTCATTTTTTTGCGTATATCTTCAGCGCTTGTAACGTTTATTGCACTTCTACTAGATAAATCAAAAGCAAAATTATCTTTATTTCATCTAAGATGTATTTTTCGGATTTTCATCCCATCTTCCCATCATCCCATCATCTGGATAAATCTGAAATCATCTCAGGCAAACACTATATATGTAAATCAAATATTTCTATACCCGGATATCCGAATTCTTGCAGTAATCAACCTACAGTTATCAAATACTGAGAAAGAAATATTTGATATTTGTAACTATAATCGTATAAATAAAAGACATATAGTTAAGAATTTTTCTAGTGTGTATGGTATCAATGACCTTACTATTTTTGCATTTTCTAATATCAGTGATTAATAATATAACTTTATATGTGCATTGCTACTAATTTTTAGGTTAAAACAAGAACAACTTTTTGTTAGAATAAGAAGATGTTCTCTCAGGGTATACAGGATACATAGAATGAAAAAAGTATTTCCAATACCATCATGTGTTTGTCTTTGCATAAATATATTATCTCTGTCAACCTATGTGTAAAAATATTATGATCGACGAGAACTAAGTATTCTGTCAGATATTTCATATCTGATTTTCGCACACACGCATATTCGGATGTAAAAATGAAATATTCTCTATAAATATTTTGATATGAAAAATAAATATTTTTTTCTGTAAAGTGCCTGTTTTTTGTCCACTTTACCGTGATACGTTTATGCATGAAACGACTTGAAAAATAAACAAGAAAAAATAAAAATAAAAATAACTGAATATTCGAGTATAGTTCCTGAATAGTTGGATATTCGAATACCCACACTGGAAGAAGAAAATGGTTAACATCATTAAAATTATAACTGTTTTCGGCGCTTCGAATTATATCCTCTTATTGTTCTACTAGAAAATAGTACAAACAATATATATATAAAGTTATTATATTACTAACTCTCTAGTAATACTTACTATATTGTAGTATTTACTACTATTGTAGTAATTACTACTATTGTAGTATTATACACAAAAATGACTTTTCTAACAATGATTCTTTCATTACGCAGTTATAAATACAAACTAACTTCATTACATCCTCGTCGGCAAGAAGTTTAAACAACTTACGATATAAAAAAAATCAAAGTGGTAGTCCATGTTAGGACTCTCTCTTCTACCCCGATGGTAATCTGAGATACCTGAATGCCTGACAACAACATAAATATCCTTTCCTTATCTCTTTGCTTGTCCATCGAAAATCCTCGCCGTATTCGTTGAAACACACCAAAACGTCCGGCAGTATCCCAGAGACAACGGCACCTCGTCGATGCGGAGAGGCGATGCCCCTCAACAAATTTTCGGAAGAATTCCCCACTTCTCTTTCTCCATCCCGCTCCATCGCAGGTTTCATGTGCCCCCCTCTACACACTCGCTCAAACACCGTAGGGCTCCGCAGTGGCGTACGTTTACATTCGAAGACAGTTCCGAGTCGCGGCAAGACTAATGCAGACAGGTGCCGCGTCGATGTCCAGCAGGTACGCGGGTTATTAATTAGTTTATCGCTTATCGGTGATCGTACAAGAGGTATGCGCGGCGTAATCTCAGCGCAGAAAAGAAGAAGCGAAGCGGAGACGGGGGTTTGAAAACGTGAGAAGATTTAATCACATCGCACATAAACACATATACTTCTCGCTTGTTATGACGGACATGTGTGCTCCATTTTAACGTAATAAAATATGCAGATTCCGGCGAGGATACGCGGAAGCGTTTTCGCTCGTTGTCGCGATAAAACGCGGTCGTAAGTGCCGTCCTTGTAAGTCCGACGATTTGCGTCGACGACGACGCTGACGAGAGCGTATCTCCCGAAGCGCTGCAGTGGTAAACAAAACAGGCGATACACGCTGGAAGACGAAAAGAAAACACAAAAGAAAACACACACGGACGCACGTAATTGGCTGCCGATAATTACCATCGTTGTCTGCTCATCGAGTACCGAAGTACGTATCTTACATTTTAGTATGTCGTTACATTTGCGCGATTAGGCGACGTATATATCGTGTCGACGCGACGCGACATGTCACGATAGAGTTCAGTGTCGCTCGAATTCAACGTTCCTCCGCGTTGCATCTGAAACGATCACGCCGAGGCACGTGCCTGATAGAAATCTGTGCGGTTTTACCAGACACCCAATCAGTTACCGTCTAGTATCACTGCATTCTCATTAATTGCATCAAAACTGCGCGGCGAATGGGCAGAAACTTGATACAGTTTTGTTTAGCGCCCGAAGCAGTTTTCTTGGTAAAAATATGCACAGTTTGCGCGGGGCAATTGCCCAGTTACTGTCTAGTATTACTGCATTTCACAGATGTGTCGAAATTGCGCGAAAACTGGAAGAGAACTAAACATAGTTTTATTAAGTTTTACACAGCACGCACGTGCATGATAAAGATTATACTATGTTAAATTACATGAGATTTATCGTTCGAAGGGGATCTTAGCCCATATTTGAATCTCCTCCTCCTCTACAAATACTAAAATTTGTTCCCCAACGTATGATCGCTCGAACGGTGTCGTGCCGACGTTTTCCTCGTGAATTAAGAGACAAGAGGAAAAAAGCGCGAAAATAATATTCCGTTTCGCCGCTTTGTTTATTTCTTACTTCCCGCGTGCGCGTAAACCACCTCGAGGGATTAACTTGGAGCCCGTTCGGATCGCAGGAACTTTCCCGAGTCGAGTCACCTTGCGCGGATAATGATCACGATATTAAGCTACGCTCTATTAATTTATTAACGTTGTCCGTTTCCTCGCGAGAAGTACGCTTTCCGCGCGGGAACAATGTCTGCCTCGTAAATCGCGAGAATGGATAAACTTCGTAATGATTCGAAACTTGGTTTACGCCGCGGGTCTCGAACGAGATCCTTGAGAACCGTGCTGTGAACGGAAAGAACGGGTGTGCGATCGCTATTGGCGTTTTTTTTTTTTTTTTTGGTTATTCGACGTGGAGAAAACAATAATCTTGTGACATATCGGGATAACCTGTGTGATTGTTTTGTGCTGACGGCAAATGGGAAAATACCTCGTTCGCCGTGGCATCCAAATTTTCTCCTCAACACCATTCGGCCCTTTCTCCTGTTGTTGCTGTCGAAAAATCAATAATAGCACCGCGCGTACCGTAGAAGTTAACCGCGCACTTGCGAGAGGTCAGCACAAGGCTTTTAGCGCGAAACTTCTTGATGATGTGCCGAATAGGCGCTGTTCCTAATATTCGGCATATAAATTAATTCGTGCTGTATTTTTTTTCATTTATTTTTCAATAAGATGAATACATTAATCAATCATTAAAATATTTCCCGCTAACATCGATGACCATACGCCATCTATCGGGCAACTTTCGGATTGCATCGCGATGGAAACTTCGTGGCTTCGAAGCGATGAAGTTGTCGACGAAGTTTCCCCGAGCTTTGGACGGACCGCAGTTCGGAGGACTACACGATTTTTCCTACACGGTGGTGGAACCCACCCTTCCGGCATGCCGATACTCTACTTCCCGGAAATCAAAATGTCGGGCATCCGATCCCGGCAGTCGACCTCGCGCGATTACAACTAAAATTAGAACACGAATTTTCTACCCAAGGTTGCTCCATCGTGTTTTACGATAGATGTACAAAAGGTGCCGTCACATTTCACGTTATAACTCATGAGCCGCGGACACGCTGGCGCCTTGAAATTTTTGACGGTGATAACTAAAATGCGTCACTACGTGTAACGTATGTGTTGATTCAGAGATGGCGGGCAGCTTGGAGATAGAACTGGAACACCTTTTCACTGGGACATACTGCGTATGAGTTCCGCCGTGGAACCAATGCGACAGCTCGAAATATCATTTACGTGTTTGGCGAGGATGAGGCTGAATGAACGCACAGTACGTCGATGGTTTGAGGAATCCCCTTCTGGTGATTTTGGTCTTGAAAATGAGCCACGTGGGCGACCCGAGGCCAAAATGGATAATGATGAGCTGGAAACTGCAGTGGAAGCGAGTGCATCTTAAACTAAGCGTGAATCAGTAGCAAGGTTCTTGACGTTACTGTTTCAACCATATTGAGCCATTTGAAACGATCGTAAGAAAGCCGGATAAATGGTTTCCGTATGAATTAAACGAGCGTCGGAAGAGAAATCGTCTTGAAGCTTGCCGTTCTTTTTCACGACATGAAGGCCATTTCTACATCATTTTATTACATGTGATGAGAAATGGATTCTTTTCGACAATCCCGAGCGTTCAATGGCTGGATAAAGATGAAATGTCGAAACACAGTCCGAAACCGAATGTTCACTCAAAAAAGCTAACGATGTCTGTTTGGTAGTCTACCCTCTATAGCTTTATGAAACCTGGTCAATCGATTACGGCGGATGTCTACTGCAACCAATTGGACGAAATGGTGGAGGAGCTCGCGATTAAGTAGCCGAGATTGGTCGACAGAGACAGGCCAATCCTTTTGCGAAACAACGTTCGACTACGTGTCGACCACAAACAACGCTGCTCAAACTACAGAAGCTGGAATTAGAAACTCTTCGTCACCCACCATATTCAACTAGACCTTCCACCAACTGACTACTTCCAGGCATTAGAGCACTTCTTACAAGGAAAATGTCATTCAATTTTCAACAAGCTTTGGAAAACGCCTTTCGCGATTTTATCGCTTTCCACTCGCTTTCCAGGATTCTCTGCTGCTGGCACAAACAAGCTGCCAGTAAGATGACAAGATTATGTCGATAGTTTAAGCGCACACTTAATTATACTGCTGATTAATTATACTGCTGCCTGGTTGTGATATAATGGACCGAACTTTTGATTTGAAATCGGACATTTCGTATTTAATGACTTAATAAAAACTATGCGATTTTCCTGCTGTTGACTTGAAAGTCCTGTCGCGTCGCATTCCCGACAGTGTTGTACTCTCCTTTCTTGAGGAGGGAGGGGGCCGATTCCATTTCTTTATGCAATGCCCGGCTCCGATGCGCACGACTACTGCAACGTCATCATTTTTCATTTCGCAATGCGGGAAACTTGAAGTAATATAAAGCTTCAGGGTGAATTTTCAATCGGGTCGTATTGTTCACGCGCGGACCGATCCGTGGCAAGAGATATATAAATTTCGAATTTATGATTTCAGCTTACGGGACATAAAGGACGACAATATGAAGCTGTGTTGTTCAAGAAGAGACGAGGCCGACGCGCCGTCCGGACTTGGAAACGGTAAAAATATCATTATTAATCGACATAATCGCATAAACGTTTGAAAATGTTGCATGTATCGATTGTCGAACGCACCAAGAGATGAATAATTTCGAATGCAGCGAGAATAATTTTAACGTTCAACTCGATTCTCTGCGTAAATTTCTCTCACACTGTATCGTATATATATATTGTTCATTATTTATTCTATATCTATATTTATTTAATATTATTTATTCTGCTAACTTATTTTATATACCATCATTTATTTTATTTCTTTATTATTTGCTTCATATTATTTATTTTATTCCACTTATTACTTTATTTTCAATAAATTTTAATATTATAAAATTTAAATGTTACTATGAGTCATAATTATTACGCACACGTTTTTAATCGAGGAAGTAGTCTTCTTACGTTTCACTTATACCCCTTATTTATACTTCTTTACCTTTCATATCTATCTATCTATCTTTTCAGGAACTATAAAACCTCCAGTGGGGAACGCTATAGACAAATTTGGGCTTTATCAAATGACGATGTTCGCGTTGATTAGTCTGCCTTTAATGTTCACAGCAGGGTTTACGCTTTCCTATATATTTACTGCAGGCGAAGTCAAATACAGGTATATTAAAAAAATATTGAGACCTGTGAATCGATGTCTGAGACAGACGCGCTACGTGTTCCATAACAATTCATAGTATAGCGAATGGGCATTTAAAGAGATAATCCACGAAAAAAATGGATAAGTCGTTTTAGCAAATTTATTGTTTACCGGACAAACTTTTATGATTGAACGGATCCGATCATGCAGTAGAGAAATCAGTAAAGTGTCTACAAATAAAATATTTACATATAAATGTTATAGATAAAACTGGAAGATAAAATTACGAGTACAATGTTTGCAAGTGAATGGCCAATCTTATCTTTTCGTCCAAATACACAGATGTTTGGTGCCGGAATGTGAGCACTCGGGAAACGCGACGTTCGATCCACCTTGGGTGAACGCTTCCGCACCGAGAGCCAAGGGAGGAGACATCTCGCGTTGCGTACGTTACGCGGTGCAGGATCGTCCGAACGTGTGCACGATTAATTCGTTCACGAACGTGACCCACGACTGTGATTCCTGGCTTTACGATCCGACCGAGCGCACGATACTCAACGAGGTAAAACAGTACTAGCTTAACCCTCAGAAGCACGGTGGGAAGTATACCTCCCACCTTTTTTTCTTTCAGATTTTTGTCGATATAGCATTTTCATTGCTATATTTGGACTGTTTTTTTTCCTCCCGGTATCTTAGGGATAGGCGAATGTAAAAAATCGTCAAAATGCACATTTTGTTAACTGTAAAAGTGTTATAAATAATCAAATTAAGAAAAGTGCTTGTTTCCTCAGAGAAAATACCTTTTCCAGCAACTTTTCCAAAATTTAGATGTTAAAACTTGTATATAGGGTTTTTTGACGTCGCTGATTACGAATCTAATGTCAGAATTAGTAGATTTTCAAAATCCAAACTGGCGTTCTAACGTACCAAAATACCAAATTTGAAGTGATTTGGTCGATTCGCTGCAATTTCGGTCCTACATATTGGTTCTGCCATCTCAGGTTAAAAATGTTTTTCAATGTTGACCTCAGATTTGTGATCAGCGACTTCGAAAATCCTCGGGTACCGAATTTGATGAAAAATAAGCGGGAGGAGAAATGTGTGTTTCAAAGGGTTAATTAAGTTGATCTTTTTTCCCCCGAGACCCGTGGAAGCCCCCGGCCACGTTTCATCATTTTCCTTTGCTTATCGCGACACAGTGGGATTTTACTTGCGATGCTAATCGATGGAGACTCACGCTGGTCGGCACAATAAACAACGTTGGTCAATTCGTCGGCCTGATGTTCGCCGGATACATATCCGACAGGTGAGATATATATATATATATATGTGCGACGCGACGGTCCTCTTGGCTTTAATTAATCAATCACGGAGAAAAATCTCTCCCGGATGCGTTCGCGTGAACGCGTTTCAATCTCGCATACTTCCGCGTGCCGTCCGACAAAAAAGAAATATATAAACCTGAATTTTATAAAAAGAATTGGAGCTTTTTTTCTCGCGATTATCCGACTATTTCCGTTACTATCTTCATCAAATTTTGAAGATCTTTTAAAATTCGTTTCCGCTTATTCCATGTACGTATATTTTACGTTGTACCATGTACATATATTAACGATTGCATTTATTATTGTTATCTAAAAAAAATCTATTATGTTACCGTTACTGACGAAAAAAAAATATAACATACAACGGTGATGACGTTACAAATAATGGATTTTCATCTCATTTTCATCCAGATGAGTCTGAAATCATCTAGGGCAAATACTGGTGATGGTAGTGGTGACGATGGTGGCGGAAACGATGGTGGTCGCACATCCGTTTGTTCTTCTCACCTACTTTCAGGTACGGCAGACGAACCATTTTGACGCTGGCAACGTCTCTGAGCGGGGTCAGTGGCTTGATACATTCCTTCTCCGCGAATTATTGGATGTTTCTCGGGTTCGAGTTCCTGGACGCCACCGCTGCGTCTGGAATTTACAGCGCAGGATTTATTCTAGGTATGCTAATAACGAAACACGATAATTTGGGGGAAAGAATACACGACAATCTGTAAAGCGTTATGTCGTGCCGGTTATCCGTTCCTTTGCGCGTGTATATGCTGAAAAAAAGTTCTCACAAGTTACTTCAACTACTCCTTCACTATTTTTCAACTATTTCTCAACTATTCCTCAACTATTTCTCGTGTTATTCTAACATCGCACTTTAAGTTGGAATAACATATATAAATGTAAAACAAGATGTATTTGTGGCGAATAATTAATATATTCAGTATGTTAATGAATAACATACGACTATGTTGTTTTAACGCAAATGACTTGGGTCTTCGTAAGACGTTGAACACTCGCGTTTGTGCTCAGGAATGGAGATGGCGGGTGTGAAGAATCGAGTTTTCGGCAGCACCATTATCTGCTGTATGTTCGCCGTGGGCGAGATCCTGTTGGGACTAATTGCGAGCCAGCTGAGATCCTGGCGAGCTTTGCTCAGGGTCGTGTACGGGCCAGCGTTGCTCGCCGTTTTCTTGCCCCTATTTATCCCGGAATCAGTAAGGTAATATTTTTCTTGATAGCGCGCACTGCTCACATATCAGTACGGTATCATTCTTGCCCGATCAGCGAGATTTAATGATCGACGAACATTATCCGCGATCAATTGAATTGTGTGTGACGTGCACACGGTCGACGCCTCGTAATCCGCTCACAATTAGTCGCGGATCAGATTGAAAGATTGAGAGCGGAGGAATGCGTGATTTGCAACTTTTCGCGCTGCGGCTCTTTCGTTACGTAGCGAAATACGGGTTTAACGGTGATTTTTGCACGCGAACTGTACGTACCGCTGTACCCTATAAGTACGTAATATTATTTAATATTAATATTATTAATATTATTTAACATTCTTTAATATTAAGTAATGTGTTCCCTTTTCATCAGCGTAATGACGCTTTTCATGACGCGATCATTTTTAAGGTGGCTATTGTCGAAGGGCAAGAACGACAAGGTGGAGGAAATTTATCATAAAATGGCACGAATGAACGGTCTGCAAGTGACGGACGAAGCCATCAACGTATTTAAGGAGTTGAATGTTGTTAAGCCTGAAACGGTATACCATATACATATACATATACGTATATATATATTATCCTCGCTTATACACGCGCATTAATCCATAACGTTGGAATTTGGTCTTACTTGTAAGTTCACGTTTGCCCGTTCCGCTGCTAAATGCGCGCGATCTCTTTCAGAAAAGCAAGCTGGTGATGTCGGAGGAGAAGAAGCCGATCGTGCAGGTTCTACACAGCTCGATTATACTCATCCGCTTGCTGGCCTGCTCGTTCTGCTGGCTCACGAATACGTTCGTTTATTACGGATTGTCGTTGAATTCCGTGGCATTTGCCGGGGATAAGTACACTAATTTCATGCTCGTCGCCGTGGTCGAGATACCGGCGTACTTCCTCACCTGGCTGCTAACCGATCACGTCGGCCGTAAACCAACGCTCTCCTGCTCGTTCCTGCTGAGCGGGGCGTTCTGCCTCGCGATCCAGTTCGTACCGACAGGTAAAAAGAAAATAAAAAGAAAAAAGAAAGAAACGGAAAGGAATGGATAAAGGGGAGAAAGGAATTTCTCAGACGAGCGAAAAAGCGATTAAAGTCGTGATCCGGCAATATGGAGAAACGGGGCATTTGGAACGAATTAATCATCTGTAATCACACTGATTTCATTTATCTTGACACGCGATAAAACAGTACCGATCATTGTAATGTTCGATGATGATCGAAACGCGAGACGCTTAACGTAGACGAATCGATATACTTTGAGCGGCAGAATAATCTTGGATCAAACCAGGAACCCGGACCAAAACCGAAAACCGTACGAAAACCGGTATTTTTGTCGAATTGCGTTGTATGCGCACACACGTGTACGCTATTTGTTCGTAGAGTAACTACATCGGTTGTAATTGACGTTGCGGCGCGAACGGCGGTATTGATTAATCGTCCGCGCTGTTTTCAGATGCCTCGAGTTACGGGCCTTTACTTTTATACATGGCCGGGAAATTGTGCATCACCATGGCATTCGCCACTGTCTACATTTACACGACGGAACTCTTCCCTACAACGATGAGGCATTCGCTGCTGGGAATTTGCAGTATGACTGGACGCGTCGGGTCAATCTTATCGCCGCAGACGCCTCTTCTGGTGAGTCAATAGACGGCGCAGCCGCGTCGCAACGCGGTAAACGCGTTGTGGATCGCACGAACGTGTTTTGCCAATTGCATCTCGATAACGTAGTCATAAACAAAATTTACGCCAATCGGTTAATCGTGCGACACAGAGAGAGAGAGAGAGAGAGAGAGTCAGTGGAATAGAAACGAGAACGGTCTTTGCCAACCTTTGGCGGCAGAGTTTTCGACTTGATATGTTTTTCAACGAGAAATAATACTTCTTGAAAGGGTTAAACATGTTTTTAAGAAATGCTTTGTTTCCAAGATAATTCACTGTATTAATTAAAATAAAATATTATGTGTAATTCGTACTCTCGCGTTATAGGGTTCGTAACAAGTGTTTAAGGATTGCGTATTTTACAGATTTTTTAAGCATCACTGTGTGAGAAACGGCTGTTATCTCAGATATCGCTTTAATTGTACGTTGTCTTGTTTGCGTCCAGGCACAAATAATGCCGGCGCTGCCGCTCATCCTCTTCGGTGCTATGGGTATAGTCGCAGGCGTCCTGTCTCTGATTTTTCCGGAAACTCTGGGAACGAAACTTCCGGACACCGTGTGGGAGGCAGAAAACATCGGCAAGGTGCAACTTAAACGGGATCCACAGGNGGGGGGGGGGGGACCATAGGACACTGAAACGCTAAGACAAAGGGTTAAGTCTTTTCCACGACGGAAGTGGGGCGATAGCTTTTGAAAATTTACCGATGAAGCGCGCCCATTTTTCAAGTAATATTACCGTTTATATACTAGTCAGTTTGTTCGTTCGCTCGACGCTCGTTCCAATAGTAACTGAACAATGAAACTAGCTAATTTTCAAGTAACTATTAATTATTAACTATTAATCAGTCTTTAACACCAGTTTCGAGATATTTATTATCAGTTTCTAACCAATCATTTCTCATATTTCTAATTTTAATTATTTTCTTATTACTAATAGAATGTTAAACGACCTGAAACGATCGTTTTTCGATTCTTCATTGAGGCAGAAATGTATGCGTGCATGTGTTTGTATGTGTGTGTGTGGGTGGGTGGGTGGATGGGTGGTTGAGTAAATGTAATTTCACTATATTTTACATAGTCATCTTTGGAGCCTCGAACAAATGTTTGCAGTTAGGAGCATGCAAAATATAATGAAGTAAATTCGGATTTACAGCCATAATAACTATAACAATCATTCGTTCAATTAAATGATATTGTTATCGTAGAATAAAATAAGATTTTCATACAATAAAACGTACTATAAAATAGTTATAAGAAATAACCATATGCAATACTAATAAAAAAATGTACTCATATATATTTTATATTATCAATTCGAAATTTATTACATTTCTTTTTAACTACGTTGTTTCTAAAGTATTCATAAACGATAATGTTGCCTGAAATCTTAATTATTTACCATTTCATAAATTCAACAACATATAATTACGAGTTGCTTTCGCAAAACTAAACAATTGATTCCAACAAGTATTGTTCCCAATTGGATTGTTTGAAGCCAGCAATCGATGAGAAGCGTCCAGAATTGAGCAAACGTTATGATGTCATATTCCAAGACAAAGCTAGACCTCACGTATCTTTGACAACCCGACAAAAATGACTGCAGCTTGGTTGGAATGTCTTGCCGTATACTCTATTCATTCACCTGACCTGGCACCATCAGACTTCCACTTATTCAGGTCTCTGCAGAATTCCCCCATTGGAAAAAAATTTCGCTTTTTTTAAGGCCTGCAAAAAAACACTTTGAGCAATTTTTCGCCCAGAAAACTGGGAAATTCTAGCAGGATGGAATCTTTAATTTTCCCGGAAGTTAATGAAAGGTTATCGGTACAAAACGGTGCATTCGAGGGGTGTTCAGAAAATAACGGGAATTTTTAAATTTCGCGGGTTTGGAGAGTCCGATCGTCAAAAATTTTTTTTTATCATGTTGATATACATGCCCCTGAAGTATGATAAAATTTTCAGCTGTATTCATTGTTTACTTTGTCTGTGGCAGCCGCTAAGGTTAGACGTGTTTTTATGAGCTCGGCGATTTTCGTTCGCGAATGGAAGTTGCCAGAATGCCTCCACTGGGACGATTGAGCCTTAGTTTCGACGTCATATCCGTAAACCCATGTTTCGTCACCTGTTATAACACGTTTCAGTAATTCTGCATCATCGTTGACTTCATTTAGTAACTCCTGAGCAACTTCCATTCGCGAACGAAAATCGCCGAGCTCATAAAAACACGTCTAACCTTAGCGGCTGCCACAAACAAAGTAAACAATGAATACAGCTGAAAATTTTATCATACTTCAGGGGCATGTATACCAACATAATAAAAAAAAAATTTTGACGATCGGACTCTCCAAACCCGCGAAATTTAAAAATTCCCGTTATTTTCTGAACACCCCTCGTACATTGTTCATTAAAAATATTCCTTAATACGAAAATTTTGTCTTTGAATTTCACCGAAAAGTACGAAATTACTTTACACAACCCAAATCCTTGTCGCAATTGCTCCCCGACGAGTCGAGAACTGTTTACCATCGCGATTTCTGCTTCGGTGCGAACCGAATATTAGCGTCATATGCGCGCACGAGCAACCTCGGAGACCGTTCGCCCTCACGACGCTCAACCGTGAAAATGATCATTGAAATCAGTCACCCTCGAGCGCGACACCAGAATTTCCGTATGAATGCGAAATGCATTCTCAGGGTACGCGCGCGCGCGCGCGCCGACGACGACGACTCGTAGCTCCCTATGCGTGTGACCTCCCCCTCCGTGATTGACGTCCGGCTAGTGGATAGCTCGCTTATAGCCTATGCCAAAATTGGAAAACAGGAACGCGCGGTGCCACAGGGCGATGAAAAGGGGGGAATAGGGGATTCGATTCGTCCAGCTGTGCGGCAGTTGCGTTAAGTGAGAACGTAATTACCGTGTTTCTCCTGTGGTGGCGAGGGCGACAGGATATCTGGAGGCGTATATGCGCGGGGAAAACGTCGTCCACCGCCGTAACACACATCACGCAGGATCCAGGCATGCGCGTACAAGGGTGTCGGGCTGGATTTCGTTAAGTTTTAACGATCGCCAGGTGTAACATCGCGCTCTCCATTCGTCGCGTTAACGATCGTTAAAATAAATCGTGGCTCCTCGTTCGAGCTCCGAGCTCGCATTATCGGTCGGTGACGCGGTCGGTCAGTCGCGACCTGGCAATAAATGAGTTCTTTCCTCCCTTTCTCTCTCTCTCTCTCTCTCCTTCCACCTTTCTCTCTTCCTTTGCTTTTCATTTTTTTTCTCTTTTTTCCTCGTGAACGTTTTCCGCTTGCGCGATGCAAGCCCTCGTATTTTCCAACTGCCTGTTGGTTCAGTCCCCGCGTCCATCATGCTCGTGCGATTTCATCGAAATCGACTCTCGTCGTTATTAATCCGATCCTTGATGCGTTCAATCGACTCTTTTGCCGAGACACCTTGTAATCGTACCTGAAAGTAAACATCGTGTAATGGAGCGCGCAAAGGAAGGGGCGCAGCACAATGCAGTTCCTTCCGCGGAGAAAGGCTAGTATTCTCCTTTTTAAAGTAGTTAACTTCATTCGTTTGAAAACCTCAATTTCTATTTAAGATATATTGATGGTTTTTCACGGCATTATTATGTAATCTTCTTCGTCTAGTCACTGTCTATGTAATTGGTATAGCTATTAGACAGTCCTGACGTTCAATTTCTATGCAGGATTTACACATTGCTACTAGATAGTGACTAGACAGAGTTTGATATTGTAACATAACCATAATTTCGATGTGCTGACTAACATAATCCTGCTAGTGGCGAGATAGTAGCTGGATTGTATATTTTAGAAAAGACAGCGTCATCTGCTACCATATTTTCTAATAACTAGACAATTAAAGATTGATTAGGATTATTTAATCATGCTAGTGACTGGTTAGAAAACTTATCTAGTCATTACTATCTAACTAGTCATTACTAGTCATTACTAGTCTAGCTACTGGTCTTGAAATCTAATCTGCCAGACACATTTCTGCTCTGGTAATTCTTCGAGAAAGGAGGAAGAAGAAAAAATTGTCGGGACGAAATTCTTCTTATTATTTTCTTTTTTTATTATTTATATCGAACTTCCAACACATATCCTGATATTACTGCTTGATATGACGCATCCCGGCGATCGTATTTTGAAAATTAAAATTCCGACGATAATGAAGTCAATGCGTGAATTCGATTATACTCTTCCGGACACTTACAATTGGCCCCGTTGAAATCGCGCGTCGCATTCCAAAAATAATTTTATACAGCCGCCGTTTAATCATCAGTTTGTTTGTACATTATATGCGTTTAAGCTTTGCGCTTAAACTGACTAGCGCATTTTACGCATTCGTCCTTGGTAATAAATGCGCACAATTATTTATGCAAACCAATCTGGTTATCGTATCGGATCCGTTTTGAATAGCATTGCGTATAGGTGGGCAAAAGGGACGAGGACATTAGTTAGCATCGAATAGAGGGGTGTTTCGAAATTGATCGAATCGTTGGCAGATGATGAGCTGAGGGATACGACTGTCAGCTTTACCGCTGCTGCTATTGTCGCTTGGAAAGTAGGGTTAGATCAAAGTGGTGCAAATGAGAGAGTTAACGGTTTAGACTACCTCTATTTGTCTCTATTACCGACTTGTACGTACGTTAACGTTAGCTTTTCAATTGACAAAGATCGGAAGACATTAAATGACACAAACTACATTTCTTATAACTTCCGGGTTGATTGTAAAAATAAGAAGTATAACTGTCCGTCACTATTACTAATGAAAACGTATAACGTCGTTACTAAATCTTTACTGAAAGAAGTAACTTTTCAAATCTAATTATTACTGTTATTATTTATTTTTTACGAACCATCTCCCTCACTTTCCATCGCATTCCGCATCGGTTCCGCAAGTAATCGCAGCAATTTCGGCGTCCGTGATTTATAGTCAAGCGGTCATTTTCATTTAGTTTCATCGAGCGGCTCTCTCCGGTGTCGCAGCGGAAAATAAAACGACGGAAAAATCGTAGGGAAACGTCGGTTGTTTGTCGAGCCAGCGAAGGTTAAACATCTATAGACGACGGGAAGGGAATTAATAGCCTGCCTGCCCGCTTCGATGTAAAGACGTCTACCTGCTAATTAAAATTTCTGCTCCTGGAAGCGTGACCTCGCCTCGACGAGGAGGCGGGGGATAACGGTGGGGGAGAGTTACACCCTGGAATGATTATCCTACGAAGAAAAATGGTCTTTCATCTTCTTATAAACGTCTCATCGGTCGTAGTCTAATGTTTAATTGCTTAAAATAACGCGCACTCATAGCTATGCATCCATCCAGTGCAAATATCGAACAACTGCCGAATAATTACCTAGATAAGTAGCGCTATTTATCTTATCTATAAACCAAACGCAATATCATTTAATCTAAGATGAATTTTTCTCTCATCTTCATCTAGATGCATCTGAAATCATCCAAGACGAAAACTGCTTGTTGCTTGTACGAGACCAATCGGCGATGCTCCGACGATGAATCCGTAATATATCTCAACTCGCAAACTCGAGATGCGAGCAACACGCTTGGCAACGAGCTCCTCCAATTGTTGGTTACGAAAGGAAGGTGGAAGCAAGTGCGGATGGACGGGCGGGCACCCGGTTGACCCTCGTCTTATTTGAATTTTATTTGACGGCCAGGAAAGCGTTGACAAATTCCATTCCGTTAAGTGGAGGCACGGCTGACATGTCGTCGGGTTTCGCTCGCTCGCTCATTCGTTCCTTCTGAGACGCTGTTTCATTCGGCAGGGAGGAGTTGACGATGCTGAGAGAGGAGCGTCCCTTTCCTGGATCCCATACTTCACCGATTCACCGAGCATCCGCCATGCCTCTCACTTCCTCCCTCCCTCTGCCCCCTCCCCCTCTCTCCTCTCTCTTTCTTACTGGAGAAGTGTATTTATTATTCTTTAGCAGATGTAAGTAGTATGCAAGAATGATATCAGAGCGGAGGAGGAGATCTTGGGAAAGTTTAAGAGGTATAAGTAAGATGTAAACGTAAATCTCAGCGACAGAGAGAGAGAGAGAGAGAGAATTCCTGGGATTTGCGGTTGCAGCTGCTTTACATATTAACTAACTCCGCTGTTCGGTAGGAAGTTTGAATTAGACCATTCCCCAGTTAGTAATACTGCGTAATGCGGCGCGCGCGGGACTGATTGTAAAGGGTGTCGGCGTGCGTAACGGAGGCTTGCGTTATTAAAGCGGGAAGGGAGCGCCTATTTCGATCGGAAAGGAAATACTTCCCCACGACGAAACATTCTTTTCTTGTTTATTTTTCTTTTTTCTTTCACCCAGTGTTCGCTGGTATCTAGATAAAATTATCTAAATGCATTGACTCACTCCAGCTGATAGCAATTTATTCACTGCAGCAGTTGTATTAGTACCAATAGTACGTTTACAGGATGTTCAGCATAATGGTCCGCATGATTTTTGGGACGCTTCCGACAGTTTATAAAAACAGTTGAAAGGTGAATATTCATCTGTTTCATACAAGTTACAACCTGCAACAAAAGAAAATTGAAAGAAGGAATGTTGTTTAAAAAAAATCAAGGTCTCTTTAAATTTTTTTAATGATATATATTATATATTATAATTTTCTTCATAATAGTATTGTAGAGGGCTTTAAAACAAATTCAACGCACTATTGGAAGTGTCACTTTTACTGATATTTAATTTCAAATTTGCAGCATTATTTTAACATTCCATTGCTGCTATTGAAGCAACGATTATGTCCACTTCGGAAGAAGATTCAGAGAATGTTCCATCGCTCATAACGATGGATAATATTACGTATTTACGCAAAAATAATTCCCAGAGAGCTTTCAGTATTTATGTTTACATTTATAGCCAGAGCTTATAAGCACTGCTGTTTAAAATAGTACTCCAAATTTGGTATTAAATATCGTTAAAAGTGACTATCCTCGATAGTTGAATTCGTCTTAAAGTCTTCTACAAATACTATGAAAAGAAAATCCTGATGTCATTTAAAAAATTCAAAGTGACCTTGATTTCTTATGGAAATATTTTTCCCAATTTTTTTTATTGTAAGTTACAGCTTGCACGAAAGAGATGGATATTCACCTTTTAATCTTTTTTTTACACTATCGGAAGTGCTCCAAAAGTCATGCGGACTGTTACGCTGAATAAATAAACATTACTGGAAATCGTTACTGCCCCAATATTAGAAATCAAATATTTTTGGATGTACGATATTTTTGCAATATCGCGAATCGGTATATTTACAATATTGTCTTTCGAGTTTCAGTCTATCGTAATCACTCCAGTATTTCACTTCAGTATTACATCGGTATCGGCACTTGGTAGGTAACGTCGATGTATTTTCACTAAAAATCGTTCCTGGTCGAATATCTCGCTGGCAGTAACTACTTCCTACTTAGGTGACGACATATTTTTCACTTGGCCGTTTCGCCGTCGCTTCCCGTTTTATCGGCGTTCATTTCGCCAATCGTGCTCGACGGTGTCGCAGTATTTTGACGGCTACCAGCCGCCGCCACAGATCGACCGGCACAGTTCGCTGTTCTTGCGGAACATGTGGTTTAGTCACGTTGCGAGAGAAGTGCGAAGGAGTCGGCGAATGTTAACGGCAGCGACAACGAAGAAGAAGGGAAGAGATAGAGGGAGAATTTGAGGGGAAAGGGAGGAACAGAGGGAGAAAAGAGAATGAGCGGTGCGGGAGACGCGGGTAAGCGGTAAGTTTCTAACGAGAAGCATTAGCGGAGTGGACGAGGTGACATCAAATATGTAGATGGCGCTTCGGGGAATTTCTCCGGAGAACAAAGTTGCTGCAACGAAGGCCACAGTGGAAGTGGGCGGTATGGCGGGTTGGGCGGGTGAGTGCGCGGGTGGTAGGGGTACAGACACGAGGGAAGAAAACGAGAAGGAGACGCTGCACGAACAGAAGCCCTACCGTTTCGTCCTTGGAAGATTCCTGGCGGCACAGCGACTCCCATGTGGTACGTGTCTACTTTCCCCGTAGACGGATAATAATGGGAAAGCCTAGAGAGATCCTCGCGCCGCTGTACGCCCGAGCACGAATTAAGTCTGCGGAAACACCGTCACGACCGGAATTGATTAACCTTCCTTCGTTTGCGCGATGCCAGCTGTTACGTGCGTGTCGTTGCGATGCTTTCGTGATATTGCGCGTGAAACAGAGGAAGAACGAATGAGCGAGCGAGAGCATCTCTGGACAAGAGTACCGCGCCGATATCTTATTCTTTAACTTGTCCGCCGGCGGAGTCTACTGAATTTACTAGGCGTATGAATGAATTCGTGCCGTTTTCTCGCAAATTTCGACTTTATTTTTCAGTAAGATGAATATATTAATTAATTGTTGAAATATTCCCCGTTAACATTGATGACCTTGCGCCATCGATCGGGCAACTTTCGAATCCCATCACTATAGAAACTTGGTGACTTCGAAACGATGAAGTCACCGACGAAGTTTCGAACGTCTTCTATTGAGCCAAAGTGTGTATTCGATAACGAGTATTGCGTCGTTCGAAACAAGTGGTAGTCCGAAAGGGCCATGCCTGGCGAATATGCTGCGTGACGAAGAATTTCCCACTACCGTCCTCATGTAGAATTTTGTCTTCGTTAGATATTTATCTTTGTATGGTGGATTATCGTTTCATATTGAAATATTCCAACAAAGAAAAGACAAACATGTTATCGATTTATTTTGAAGCTAGGAACAGGCCCTCTTCTTAACTTCGCGCAAAGAAAACCTTAAGATTGCCGTGGTGCTACACGAACGACGACGGTAACGTCGTCACGTTCTTCTCACCTCACATGCTCAATCTCATGGCAAATATGGTTAGCCACATCAAACGAGTGGCTCGTCCTAACAAACCCTTCCGGATGGTATCAAAGTGTTCGGACGAGGTAAGCTCTTCTTCTCGTGTGGAATGTGTTCTCTCTCGCTCACACATGCACACATTCCCCCCCTCTCTCTCTCTCTATCTTTTTCACGTGCACACAGGGATTACGAGATACGTGTGTGGAGTCCTATTGAGGTGACCACATCAAAAGCGCGCACTCGAGCTTTAGCGGTTATGTCGGCCATTATTGAAGCTCGTTTTACGCAACTTTCTACCGAGGTAATCTTCGTGTCTCGGCATCCACCTTTTCACGCCGTCGTTACGTCGACGGTGAAAATTGTCATAGCGGATCGCCGCCTTTTGCACGTGAAAAAGTCACGTGCTGGCAGCCGTTTGTAGAGTTCTTCAGGGACGACGACAACGATGACGACGACGGAGATGGCGATGGGGGATCTTGTGGTACCTTCAACCTTGAGAAAATAATACTTGTTCCACGTTGAATGGAATATAAGGATTTTTCTTCTAGATGAATCTGAAATTATTTGAAGCGTATAGGTTTCGCGCATGAGTTCCGCGCATAGATTGCGAGCTTAGGTTTTCGCGGCTGGTTACGTTAGATTAGGTTTTGCGTGTAGATTCTGCACATGGGTTTTTGAATAATGGGCACGGAAGAATAAGCAAAAGAAAAGCTTTGGTTGAGAAATAGAGCAGTTTTTTTTTAGTAGTTCGGCATTGTTTCCAAAACAGGCGTATTATACCGTTTCACACTTTTGAGAGGTACGTAGATGCGTGCTCTTGAAAAATATAATCCGGAGTATTCGTCCGAGGTTTTATCTAAAACTCGATAATTGTACTTGGCTTTACGCAGTATTAGGCTTCGCAACAGAAATATTAAAATGGAATTAATTGGATGGCAGCGGCGGACCGATTAAAATTCTACACGCCGGCACGTATGCTACGCATGCATTCGATGTATATCCGTCTGCCGTCGAGTCCTCGAGCTCTCGACGGTTTAAATGAAACGTTTAACGATGAATTCTAAATTGCTACTTTTTAATTATAAAATAATTATGTACAGTGCTGTAAAATACGTAGAATAAAGCTCTCGAGGTAAGCAACAAAAATATGCAATAAAAAGTAGGAGTTTCCGTTTGAGAAATTGAAGGTGACCTTCGTGTGACCTTCAAAAGACTATTAGTCGGTCAAACCAATGTCATTACCTTATCTCCCCCTCCAAATCGTACCGACTTTTGTCTAAGACATTTTTTCCATTTTTTTTGACGCACTTTTTTCAAAATATTTAGGTATGTAAGTTAAAATGAGACACTCTGTATGTGTTTCGTGACGAAATATTCAAAACTCCAGATATTTGAAACATTTGCATAGTCGTACGGTCGAATATTTCACTCGGACATTTCGGTCGTCGCATCTGCGTCGATTAAATGCCTAAATAAAAGAATTGGATCGAGCCACATATCGCTTCGTGTATCGCCTCCTGTATTTTTTTCACAGAGCAACGAGAATTTTATCGCTCGGAAGTAAACCCCGATATCGTGAGTATCTCAACCCCTGCAAATTCAGTTATCTCCATTCGTGAAAGCGCGATTAGTGTACTATCAATAAGAAGCGGCCAATAAACATTGGTGGTCATAGTTGCAAATATAGCATTGCAAATAAAATTCTTGCTTATAAAATTTGTTAACCCTTAGAAACCCGTCGGCGGATTGGTCGGTCGAACCTTATCAACCGTCGAGCGAAATTCTTAATCAGGGACCCGAACCAAACCGGGAGCATAGACCGCAGCAAAATTTTATAAATCCTACAGAACCGGAACCGAAATAATCCGTAATCTAAACGATTTACCGTTATTTTCATTGTTCAGAAAACCGAAACCGAGACTGGTTAGGACTGGAACCTTTATTAAATATTTTAGTGGACCGAAACCGGAACCAGACTGATATTTTCATTCCCCGTTCTTAATCTATCTCGTAAATAGTTAAACAATTATCGATTTGTCAGCAGTCGCACAATCAATGATTTGTGGGGGAGCGTGTGTGCGCAATGCGAATTCGGCAAACATCGGGACGTGCGAATGATTAACTAAGCTCGGCTCGCGGTACGGGGGTCATGCAAATAGGTATTATGTATTCCTAGTTCATTGGGGACCGATCATTAATATTTGCATCCCCCGCGTCCCCTCCGGCATGTGGCTTTCGCAAGCACGGTGTGTAGCGGCGATGTGCGTATGTGCGTGACAGACAGGCGTAGAGACAGGCATACGCTCGCTAAACAAACACGTTCGAGAGGTCCGATGTAGATAATGACCGGAGCTGTAAAGCCCCGACGAACCTTCGTCATCAGCGAGGTCGATCGCGTGCGCCCGCAATTCGCGTTTTCATTTGCGAATATAGTTTTGCGAGAGAGGAATAGCGGGAAGAGTATCGGTATACCTGGAAAGATTATTATGTGCGTACTGCTACTATGATTCTTGCAATCAAATCTAGAAGAAGGTTATAATAATTGACGCCAAAAGTAATTATAATTTCTATCCGAGCACGTATCCACATCCCGACGGGATCTGCAGACAATTTCCCCGCTCGGTCTGCGGACATCAGCATTTTTCGCTTTTGGTTACTTCCAGCCGCTTTCTCATGAAAGACGTTCGAATTCCGACGGATGCCGTGGGAAAATCGACCTCGCCGGCGACAGTCGTGAGGACGGTCATCGGGGGAGAATTTACCTCGCGGACCTCCGACGACAAATTGGAATCTCACCTTTCAACCGTGACGATAAATTTTGGAAAAATTAGGATTTCGCTTCGCCTCCGAATTCCTATCTTTGGGCTCCCGCCTCTCATTCGGAACGCTTTCATAGTGTCCCGAAACTTTCTGAACACGGAGGGGAGGGAGGAAGGGAGGGCGAGGAGGAACGGTGCGATGTGTGCGATCGTTGTAAACAACAGTATTTTTTTATACCTGGCTTTCACTTGCTTTCACTTTGTTTCGAATTGGTTATCGCGATTTATTATTTCTCGAATAATTCGGCCCGCCGACTCGCAAGCGCGAACAGCGCTAGTCTATTTATCTATCGATAATGCCGTTTAAAAACTGTTGATTTTCCGAGCCACGAGTTACAGATCGTCGCTTGTTCATTGGACCACTCGACTCTCCATTCAACTCTATCGACGATATTGGCTTTATCTTTCTTCTCTTCCACTCGAAGTCAATAATTGTCGGGGGAGCACAGATAGATATTCTCGCAACGAGCGCGTTTTTACTTTTAAATCGTGCTTCTCTAACAACGAGAGAGAGAGAGAGAGAGAGAGAGACTTTTCAATATCAAAGTTGCACGCATAATAACAGAACATCACGCCATAATTTGCATCGTTTACGAAACACGTATGGATACGAAAGCTGCCTCTGTACTACTGCAAATGTTTAATGACTAATCCGCATATTATACAAAATATTGTAAATCCGATTACGCACGACGTAATGCCGACGGTCAGCATCATATATAACGAGAACGTCAGTTGCATTGGGCAACGACCTCATTTCCAGATCTAATTCGGCATTTGCGACCACATGCATCATTCGCAAATCGGTTCGGTATGCCTTTCAACTCGTGATGGAAAGCAAACGACAAACACCGGTGTTGTTAAATCACCGCTGATAGTTCGCTAACACATTGTTAAGTTCCAATAAATCGGTAAATTTTTATGACCAACATCGATCAGAGAGCATGAATAGTGAGATATAAATGGGAGAAACGACGGAACGAGTGAATAACCCGGGGGAAAAAAATCATGTATGAAATTTGCCCATATATGACCAGGTATAAAAAAATACTGTTGTTTACAAATCACATGCGAATACAATCGAAGTAAATGCTTCCGGCTACTTGATAGCGCGTAATATCGACATTCAATTAAATAACATCAATTTTTTTCATTTTTTCTGCTCATGTTTCGCGATTGAAAGATCATCCTGGACTTATGATTCGAGCAGCCTCACAATTCTGCCTCGAAATTCTCGATCGACTGTCACATCGTTTCGTCGTCGAACGATTAACGCGTTCTCCATGCTTCTGCTCTGGCTTTCATATAAGCACAAAAAGCAACGGCAACGGCGCGTACACATTTTTCAGACAGGCTGCCGTTGAAATCGTTAGCCGATCATTATTCCGGTGTGTCGGTATCGATTTCATTAATACTTGAACCCTATCCGTAGCCGAGGCGTGCGCTTCGAAACAACCGGCTGTCTCATTAAGCCCGCCGCCCCTTTTAATCTTTTCACTTTCATCCCATTTCCGCTTTCCGACTCTCTCTTTCTCTCTCTTTCTCTCCAAAGGGGGTGAGGAAGAGTAGCTAGAGGGGAAGGAGGGTGAAACGTCGGGGACGGGACATGAATGCTATTGGCATGGACGACGCTGAGTCTACCCGAGTTACATACAGTGGCCCGCGACGCTTTAATCTCATCTGGCGCGAACCCATTGCGAAGATGAACGTGAAACACGGCTCGTGCTCTTTAGAGATCAGCCTTTTACGTGAGAGGGGGAGGAGGGGAGGAAGTTGGCAGAGAGGGGGAGAGAGAGAGAGAGAAAGAAAGAAAGAAAGATACTTGAGTGACACGTTGTGACTGTTGCGTGCAGTTTTCAGTCGCGGTAAATATTGCTTCGAACCGCCCTTTGAGAAAAGAATCTGTGATGTACGATTGACGTCATTTCTTCACGTATACCCGAATGAAGTGTTTTCGGGAAAAACTGATTATTAGTCAGAAACTAATCAGTTTTTACTGGTTAGGCTTTACTAGATAGTTACAGTCTAGTAAACTGTCTAGTAACTATCTAGTTACTATCTAGTAACTGAGTAGAAAATCTTTTTCCAAAAAATAAACTAATCAGAAACTATTCAGAAACTAGCCGAATTAAACTGATTAGTAAATGTCTAGTCTTTGGCCAGTCGAAACTCGATAAATCTTAATTCTTCTTTCCTAGCCAAAAGCTAACCAGAAATTAATCGTGCTAAACTGATTAATGAGCGCACCACACATATAGATTTACATGTTTATTTGTACAGAGATCTTCCATCGGAAACGCGATTAACCGCTTCGTTTTCAACTCTGGGAACCGCGGAGAACGGTTTACACGCTTATTAACGGCATTAATCGACGTCCCTTTGACGTTTTCGCTTTCTACGCGACCGGTTCGCGACGGGTTTGCCCATTTCGACGGTAAGTAAAACCAAGAGATTTCCCACCGTGTGTATACAAGTCGCTTCGGTGTTACTAATGTATCCGCTGAGTACACTGTTAATATTTAAGCGCGCGCCCGGCTCTGTAACCGGTACCCATCCACCCCTCTCTGTCTGTCGATCCAACCACCCGCCCTCTTCGACTTCGCCGAGACCCTTGAAGTTCCCCCCCGCTGTTGACAGACGCTGTCTCATCACGGCAGGTGGCTTGAGGCGCGCGCAAACTACATTCCACGGCGGTTTACGATATTTCGATACGTTCGCGATTAATTAATGACGCCACAGGGTATCCGCTTCGCTAGTCGAACATTAGGCGGGCGCGTTGCGTCGAGCTTATTAAGCGTGAATTAGCCTTACGGTAGCATTTCGGCTTTTTGAAACAACGACTCGCAGCGGTGGAAATCGGGGTAAGCAAAAACCTGGAGAAACGTCGAGAGAAGTGTGTTCACCTTCAAGGGGGATTGAAGATGTTGGGAAACAAAGTACCTTATGAAACTGTTGTCTTTAATGTCGAGCCAAGTTACCCTTCAAATCATCCTCGTGTATGAACGACTCTTGGCTCAACTAGACCCGATCTCCATTACGTACGTTCAACAGTAAAGCCGTGCGCGCAATGGCACAGCTCTGCGTCCAGTTCAGCCGTAGCAAATGAATTAACCCTCGAATTGAAAAGACACGGACTTTTCGAACCTCTGTGGTCGAGTTACTTCCGATTAAAATCGATACTTCACTACATAAGTCACTGGCGAATATTGCAGCAAGTTCGAAGATACGCGAGTGTATTAAAACCGGACATGAATTATCTCCTTCCTGGAGACCCCACGTACAACGGAAGGGAGTAGCCAACGACATGACATAAACATTGACGGCGTCGCGCACACGAAGAAGACACGTGCGCGAGAGGCCGATGGCGAGCGAGGCTAGGCTGAGGGGCAGTGGAGGAGGGAGCGAGAAAGGAAGGGAGAGAAAAGGAAAGGAACGTTAAGATATGGATGTGCGCCGTAAGCGAGCGCGGCTGTAAATAATGAAACTTTACATCAGCGTGGAGATGCTTGCGGTGTTTTCATTGCGTGAAGTGGAACTGTCTAGACGCATTCAGCGTTCTTCCTAACACACACAGAGACTTGCGGACGTGCTTTTATGGGATCCGCGCGCGCTTCCCCGTTGCCGCTTCTGTCCCGCTCCGCTCCTCCGCTTCGCACGGCCCTTGCAATTTCCCGCTACGCACTCTTTTTTCATCGTTCACTTTTTCGCGTTTCCGCATCCGCTGGCATCTAGGCCGAGCAAGCCGGCGTCGCCCGCGTAAGCTTCCGTTCTCACTCGAGTTCGGGACAAGCGTATTTCCGTGAGAACGAGCGGACGAGAGGGAGCAAGCGGCTTGATCGGACGCGAGTACGCGCGGAATTCGACTCCCTGAGAGACGAGAGGAGAACGAGAGCTTGATGTAGCTTCTTTTATTAAAATGGGATAGCGTGCACACAACGGACGCGTCGACGCGCGTGGCGCGTAATAGCACGGGTCATTTGCCGAAGGGGCTGCGTGACGATTGGGCTGATCGAATTTACAGCTTCTGCGCTACCGTGTTTCGGAATTACTCCTTTTCGGATCGGACAATTTCGACCGAAATACCACCTCCTCTCGAGCCGACCGACAGACTCGTCGTTGTCGATGATTCCGAGTGCTCCGCGACTTTCGTCGAAACATTAGTTCATAATAGTTGATATCCCTCCTTCGAAATTGTAGGTTGTATAATAGTAGATCGCGCGCTATGTTTCCCGAGTAGAAATTAAATCTGTTTTTAGCCAATAATTCTGGCCAGTAATTCTCTAATTAGCTAGTTTCTGTTCTGATTTTACTTGCCAAAAACATTCAAGTTTGGGAGACTTCTACTTCGACGATAACTGAATAGTAAAAACTAGCTAGTTTCTGATTAGTTCCTAATAAGATTTTGGGCATTTCGTTTGTTTACTGTTTTATTTGTTTATTGCTTAGTTTGCTTAGTTCCTGGCTAGGAAATAGCCAAGAAACACTAGTCAGAATTTTTAAAGTTTTGTTGGATAGAAACTATCCCGTAATAACTTGCTACTTTTTTTTTACTAGTTTATGGCAAGTAACTAGCCAAGAAATAACAGTTACTATTTTTTAGATAGTTCCTGAATAGTTACCGTCTAATTAATTCAATAAAAACTGTACAGCCTAGTGATTAGTTTTTTCCCAACATTTTCCTATTCGGGAAGGCGCGTTGCCTCGTCCTTCCCCCTTCTCGTCTCTCAAAGTCCCCTTTCTTTTCGTTCTTCTTCTCGCGCGATAGCCGCGCGTGGCGGCGGTCATTACACGGCGCCGACAGAAGGATAATTCGTCGGCCGGTCGGAACTCCGGAAGGTATTACTTTTCTCTGCCATGCGAAACGGCACTGTAAATTAGCGACGGGTGACGCGGCTGCGAGAGCTCGCCCAAAAGCGAGAAGTCGGAATGGCTGCGCGCGGGTCACCGGTTATGCAAAATGCGGCAAACGGCCAGGATTAATTAACTCCTGTTCCTTTTTTTTCCGCCCATACGCGCTTACGTGCTACGCGCAATGTTAGAGTGACGTATGTACGTACGTACGTACGTCCGTTCGTTCACTCACGGTGGGAAGAAACGAGAGAGGGGAGGATAAAATGAGACGGCAGCAACGGCAAAGAGAGAGGGGCTTGTTTCTGCCGGTACATATGCGTGTACGTATATTTCTTTCACGTGTTGGTAGACGCATATATGTGTACATAGGGTGTATGTGTACGCGAGGCCAGCTGTGCGCGTCCACTAATTTAAATTGCCGTTTCGCTCTCAAGTATTCCTAGGAGTAATCAAGCTCCGGTCGGCCCAGACGGAAAAGGCTATCTATAGACGGCTACGCGTTCTCCCCGAGACAGCCCTTCTAATTATTTTTCGTGAGTAGAAAATTATGCTCGGATGTAGCCCGGGCTAACGCGCGGCCTCCGCGTTCCCTCGTTCCCCTTCCCTCATCCTCCTTCCTCCCCCTTCTTCTCCAACTTGTCTCTTTCCCCCGTCGTCGTCGTGAGTGTTTCAACGTCCTCGTCCGGATTCGCGGATACGGTCGTGCATATGACGACGCGCGATGCAACGGATTTCATTGCCAACATTTGCGGCTGCTCGGTAATTCGCTGCGAGCTCCGCCGTCGCGGTGCTTCAAAATGTAACTTCCAGCGTACCGTGTCTATAATATTTAATGCATCTAAAGCTTTGTGATGCACCATATGCGAGCGCACGCGGGCATGTGTGCGTCGTGTATTTCGCGGTGTTCCCGGTGAAGATAAGATAGCTGAGGAATAACCGTGTATAAAAAATCAAGCATCAATATATATATATATATATATNTCTCCCTCTACCAGCGGATTCGGATTTCATATGCGCGAATGTTTCAATCGACTGATATATATGAAACAATGGTTTATGATCTATTAGAATATATATATATATATTCTAATAGATCATAAACCATTGTTTCATATATATCAGTCGATTGAAACATTCGCGCATATGAAATCCGAATCCGCTGGTAGAGGGAGAGTAATTCGAACTCATGGAGTCGTCCGTGTTCAGCGTACTTTGGAAAATAATTAACCCGCGCGTGAACCCCGAAATAGCAAGATGATATTCCCTGCCGCGGGCAAAGTATGTGCCTCTCTCTCTCTCTCTCTGATGAATTTGCAATTCATATAATTGCAACCTGCACAAGAGAGCCAATGGTATATCATCGACAGCGCGTTACATTCGGTATATAATCCTTCCCCGCCGTCGCAAAGGCAAATGGTTCAAAAGCTACCATTATTCGCCGCCAGCGCGGGTCAGGCTCGGAACTACGAGCTTAACATTTCGGAAGTGTACGGAGTCGGCGAAACGGATAAAATTGGTAGTCCGCACCCGCGGCGCAGAACCACGGAGAGAAAAAGAGACTGAGAGAGGGAGGGGGTGGAGAAACATTCCTTCGCGTGGACTAACAGCAATGTTAGTGCGAAAACAATGTCAATGTTTGCATTCGCGTCGCAGGATAAAACGGAAGGACGGATAAGCAGACGGAGAGGAGGTGATTTTTCTGCTCAGTTTCACCCATTCTACTTGTACACTACGGGAATCGAGATTAGTTTGGGACATCCTGCATAAATTCGCCTCTGCACTCGCAAATCTCGCAATCACCGATTGTCGAACGATGCCGGGAGTGTGCGAGGGCGACGACGGCAAAAATAGTCGAGTTTCGATCAGCAGAAGCTTGGAGTATATCGGTTCGGAGTATCGGTATTTGCGAAACTACGTCAGGAACAGGAGGGTGTCTCGCACGCGCACCACGCTTAGTTACTCGGTTATTTGCCTTCGTTTTTTACCCTCTCGTCCCGGTCGACCGTCCGCATCGTCATTATGCGGACGCGACGGGCGTCCGCGCGTGATTCTTTCGTTCTCACCTCGGTGATACACAGGGAACGGCTCTTTTTCTCCCCTTCCCTCTCTCCCTCAACTCATCCCATTGCGTTCCCTCGTTCGCACGTAGGTAGGTAGGTAGATAGATAGGTGGGCAGGTAGATGGGTAGGTGTAATCTAGCGTCCGTTTACAACGCGGAGACAAGGCTGCCGTGTTAACGTGAAAAAAAAAAGAGAAAAAAAAGACAACGTATGTAAAATAGGGTTCGCTCTCCGGGAAAAAATCTACTCGGCTGCGCGCAGGTGGGCGGTCGCGCGCGAGAACAATATGATTTCTGCTTAACCCTTAGAAGCACGGTGGAAAAGTATACTTCCCACCTTTTGTTCTGTCAGATTTTTGTCGATACAATTTTCCTTGCTATATTTGGACTTTTTTTAAATTTTTCTAGTATCTTAGGAATAGGTGAATGAAAAATAATCGTCAAAATACACATTTTGTTAACTGCAAAATCGTTATAAATAATAACCAAATGAAGAAAATGCCTGTTGCGGTCGCCATTTTCACAATACTGTGTCGAAATTTCGATGATGATTGCTCGTCTCGCGCGGGAAAATGAAGAGGAAGCGAGAGACAAGAGAGAGCGAAAGGGCTGCCTCGAGGGAGAGGACGGAAAATTATAGGAAGAAGTAATTTAGCCAGGGAATGGGCGAGCGGTTATCAGTGGTCGGGGGTGAACTCATGTCACGAAATCGTTGCCGTAAATCAGACTGAACCGTGATATCCCTCCGTTGTTAGCACCTTAACATGTGCGTCGCATGAAAAAGCGACGAAAAAGTGGTGGCAAATGACAAGAACGTTAGGGAACGTGACTTTTGCCGGCGAAACGCGGATATTTTGTTTTTTCACTTTCCCCCTTTTGCCAGCGACTATATAAGTCTTCTCCGGTGCACATTAAAACGCGAAAACGAAGTAAGATATATACGCGTTTTTCCTTTTCATTTTTCCCCTAGTCTTCGTTTTTTTTTTCGTTATGGGATGCAGATGTTATACGAACGCGTTGAATCACGAAAGAAATATAATAGCAGATAATCCGCTGAGCGATGCGCCCGGATATTAACGATGATTCACGGGAGTGAAATAACGACGATACTGCGCAAACAGGTACGAGTAATACTTGCAGTATATTAACTATTGGTGTTGCGAGATTATTTCGAGGAACGGATGAAGACACATGGTGTGACATCGCACGGTAACATTGATTTGCGGTATAACATATTTACTTTCAATAATGACGAACGAATTGATTTATGAAAGAGAAGAAACGAGAAATGAAAAGTGAAGGAAAGCGTCATACGTGCGTTTTACGAGCAGAAAAATGTTGGGGAAAAACTAGTCATTACACAGAAACTGGATAGTTTTTACTGGTTTGAGTTAATTAGACAGTAACTGTTCAGAAATTGTCTAAAAAATATTAACTATTATTTCTTGACTAGTTACTTGCCATAAAATTTCTAGAAAATAGTGTAACTTAATAGTAGGCAGTTAATAGTCGTCAGTTTCAGTTTCCAAAAGAAACTCTTAAAATTCTGACTAGCGTTTCTTGTTCGCCATTTACTGGCCAGAAATTAGGCAAAATAATAAACAAATGAAATAGTAAACAGATGAAATGCTGAAAATCTTACTAGGAACTGGTCAGAAAATAACTAGTTCACTATCCCGTTATTGTCAAAGCAAAAGTCACCTGTGACAGACCCAGAATAGTATCACTATCCGGAACTGAACGAGAAATGAAGAGGACAACACGTTAAACGAGACACGAAAACAAGAGGGTGAAGAAGTCGCACAAGAAACATCAAGAGAAGAAAAAGAGGCGGAAGAAGTGGAAGTAAACGAAGGAGAAGAAGACGGTGGACGAAGAGGACGGGGAGACAGAGGAGAGGTTAAGCCACTGACTAGATATTGCGCAGTGGCGCAAACAAAAACCACCCAACTCCACCCCACCATCGAGAAAGTTCTCCCTGGAAGCCTTCCTTCGTCCTTCTCCTTCCACCATTTCTCCGTCTCGCTCCGTCCTAACCCTATCCAGTAGTACCCAACTCGACGTCGACCGAGATGAGCGCCGCTATCTCTCCGCAAAACATATAAACTTGGGCAACAGAAAGCAAGAAACTTAATTCACTGGAAAATACACAACAGATAAAGCCGCTTTCAGACGTGCTGAAAGGAACGAACTCGTCGTTGCTCGCGACGGCGGCGATGCTTTCAGCAGCGACGCGTTAAATGAACGCCGACGACCGCCGAAGGGGGTGCCCAGCTACTTCTGCCGTCTACCGTTAGCCCCTCTCTTCCTCACTTTAATGCCTGGCAAATAATCGTAAATATTTTCCATGTCAACCCACCCGGCAACGCACCTCCCTTGTTCTCGAGCTTCCCGCGTTGTCTAATGTCCAAGCGTGCAAAGAGAGAGAGAGAGAGAGGAGTCATAAATAGTTACTAATGTTGCCGAATATTTTATAAGAATGGAAGTGAATGATTTTGTAATATTTACTAAATATCTAATAATAATTATCTAACATTTAATAGCGGATGTTAAATATTTGCTAGCAATTACTATTTTATTTAGTTGATCCAGCTTTGAATAAAAGTCGTTTATACTGCAGGCAAACTAAATACTCGATAATTAATATCAAATTTCATAGCAGTTACCAAATGTTCCGTCGAAATCTTCCAACTAAATGCATTTAGTATTACTAATCTTTTTTTTTCCCGTGTAATCGCGAGCAAGTGCGTGCGCGCGTGTTCGAATTTACCGCTTCGTTTCGCTCACTGATGCAATCCAACCCCGTCATACGGTATTCTTCGAAATCGATCGCACCCCCTTTCGCCGATATACGCGCGCGAAGCCGGCCCCAGACTGATGTATTCCATTTACGAGCTGATTCGCTCATTCGGTCTTATTGAGACGCTGGCGCACGGGGATTCCCAGGGATTGCGAGACCGAGAGGGTGCGCTAGTGCGCGCGAGGGTTAATTCGCGCGCGCAAGGAAAATATGAAACGTTTCCCGGTTTCCCGTGGCCGGATGCGTCGCGCGTTCCGGCGAACTGGCTCGCTTATAATGTCGGCGGAGCCGGCGCGCGGTTAAACTCACGCAAAATTACGTCCAGAATTCATACGAGGCGCATGAAACTCCGGTACAACAGCAGCGGCACCTTGTTGCCCCGCGGATATTGTTACTCATGTGAATACACTAAATAAATTAGAGCGCTTCAGAAACAGCGGCGGCCCGTAATAAGTTAATCACTTCGCCCGGAGCTTATAGCGCAAGCTCGCTCGCTCGCTCGCTCGTGCGAGCGCGAGCGCCACAACTAATGTAATTAAATGATAGAGATTGCGTTCCGTTCCTCTCTGTTCTCTCTCTTTCTCTCTCTCTCTCTCCCTCTCTCTCTTATTCAGTAGGACCGAGCAAGGACCCACGGCCGAACGCGTAATATTCCGCGAAATCCGCCACTGGTGGGATCGCGATTACGTAGGAGATGCATCGCGCACGACGCGAAAGCGATCGAGTGCGATGCGTTCGTAATTCGCGATCGGCAAAAAAAAAAGCAAAAGAGTGCGAAAAGGCACAACAATTCCCGGTTCGTCAATAAAGGAATATCATCGTGAAACACATACCGATCACTCCAATATCTCTGACCCTTCGTCGAACATCAAAGCTTTCACGTTTTACGTTATACGCATTGCGCACCGCATCTCGTATTACATCTCGTGTTATGGTGCGTTCACCACGCAGCCGCCACGTGAAAAAGTTAATGTTATCGCGCTGATATGGAGAGGAGTGTAGTGTATCGTACGAAGCAATGAGAGTTTGATGCCCGAACGTGCCCGAATTGCGTTTGCTTTTCGCAATACACCGTAACTCTCCGTTCCAATTATTCGTATGTATACCGATTACTTAATCGAGTCGAGTGTCGCGATATGGCTTTCCAAATAGGAGAATTAAACTAGTTTCTAGCCAGTAACTGGCCGGTAATGGTAATAGTTACTAACTATAATAGTTACTAACTAGTTACTAACTAGTTAATTTCTGATTAGTTTTACTGGTCAAAAACTTACTTTGGGAGATTTTTGCTTCGACGTTAACTGGATAATAAAACCAGTTTCTGATCAATTCCTAATAAGATTTTGACCATTTTATTTGTTTGCTATTTGCTTATTATTTCGTCTTGTTTTTGGCAAAGATATGGCGGACAAGAAACATTAGCCAGAATTTCCAGAGTTTTTGCTGGATAGAAACTATCCAGTATTAACTTACTATTTTCTTTTGAAATAGTTTGTGGCAAGTAACTCGACGATCCACGATGTGGACGCACCATTATGATTTCCGCGACGTCGAAATGTGTTTTCCCCTTCACACAGGCGTGCACGTTTATTCGTACAAAGGACTCGGATATACACAAAGGCGTAGTCCGCGAGATCAAAGTCGAGATAGAATTTTGCTGCGGGGATCTTTAACTCGACGTTACGCAGAGATCGAAGAGTCGTCCGTAAATTGTACATGCAAAACGCGCATATATACACACACACACACACACACACACACACACACATATAATATGATGAAATGCCGGCGAAAGTCGAAGAAGTAAAATCTACACGTTACCTTTGTGCGGTCGTCATCTATTTGTCATGGTTACATAAATGTCGAAGCCCGTTCCGCCGGCGTGCGCTTTGTCGACGCAAAGAACGAAATGGTAGAAAGGTATTAATAATGCTTGTAATCGTAAATCGGCAACAGCTGACGATGGCGTGTCTTTTATCGCGAACCTGGCGCTATTGCTGTACGGAGAGAAATTTTCCGAGAGAGCTCGCGCATTCTCATGAACTGAAAAAGTACCGTACCAGCTACGTCGACAGAACGAAATGGTTAATCACTGAAATCGCAATCGTTTTCGGCACCAACCGTGTCCTTTCGTTATTATGATATAGAAAAATAACAGAAAAATAATGATGACAATGAAGTTATCACCACTAATTCTGCAACAGTATTTACGAAAAAAAAAAAAATTCTCCGAATATGACTTCATTATGTAATTACAGTCATAAATAATGAATACTTTCTTTTCAGTGTTATCAATAACTTAATTCTATTAGCTCACTATTTATGCTGTTATTAGAAAAATGTTTAGTAGTTATATAATTCCTAGCACATACATTATGAACGTACAAATGTATAAGTACGAAATATTTAACGTAAATTATAATTGTTGTAAACATAATGATGAGACATGTCGATTGCCATGAACAAATCACGACCTCAATTGCCATCTTGCAGAAATGCAACTATGCATTCTGGCGGATGCAATACCGAAATCAAGATGGTCAGCGTCCACACCCAAATGACGCTGACACATCAAAACTATCCTTTCTGATTGAGACATAGGAAGAGGATAAAAGGGACATGAGATCAAACTCAAGAGGCGACTCTAGACTCCCAGCTCTCAGGTACCGACACGCTGTCGGTCACACTAGAAATACTGTATCGGGCGGAAAACATAATAAAGAGTTCATCTTCGAACGAGAGATAATTTATTGTCACCACTGCCTTCCGTTCTATCACGCTGCGACGGGCACCCCGCACTACTCGCGTCGACTCGACTCACGCAACATGATTAATTGTTAATTATTGAAAGTCTTATGTTAATTGATGAGTTACCTAAATGTTCAGTGACATTGTTGCTTACAAAGGTTTACTTGTTCACGCTTGTAATCAGTTAGTTGATCAGGTGATCACGCTTGTGGTCACTCCACTCTTTTCAGTGGCGCTCTGCTGTAACGAGATTCTCGAGTGAGGAATTCCGAAAGTAAGATCGCCATTACAGTTCACGGATAATTGACGTTATTCGAGGGAATCTCGCTTAACACGTTACATAATACAGTTACTTGGAACCCGCATGCACTAATGGCAGTAATTAATTTGACATTAGGCTAATCGATAGCCCCGGCTTACTCGGCGGTACTGTATCATCGCACAGACGCTCGCATGCCTACAAAACTACCACAAATGTAAATGTTCCTCAGACGTAATATTTATATAATGGAGCTCTTTTTATCTCATAACTGTGTACTATTTTTTGTCTAGCTATTAGCAAATTTTGTTAGTACAGTCATTAAAAGAAGTGAGCGTTACATTCCGAGCTAATGGCTAGCTACTATTGACTACTATTAACTACTAGCTACTATTAACTACTAGCAATGTAAAATCCAACTATGTCATGACTAGACTAGCAGCTACTATTAACTACTAGCATTGTAAAATCCAACTATGTCATAACTAGACAGTTACTAGATTCAATTTTTACTCGAGTAATTGTATATAATCATATATAATCATTTTCTCCCGGGAATCTATTCTGTACAAGCGACAAACGATCGTCCGGGAACGTAATCTCATGCGAAAGTCCCTCGCCGATTCCGTCTCCGGTCTTTTCAAATCCGCCTGAGGTTGTTTTAAAATTCCGTGCTAGTTGCAAGGGTCTCTTTCTCTTTCTCTCTCTCTCTCTTTCGCTGTGAAGGCCGAGCCCTCCGGAACGGAAAGACGGTCCTCGTGTGGGTGGTGCGTGTACACGTCGCCACTATGCAACTGCCTGAGGCAGGCCATTAGACGGCGACAATGCGCACCATTTTCCCGACTTTTATACGTATTTCCGCCATTACTGCGCATTCTATGTCGCAATAAATTCTTTCACCGTCATATTAAAATTCTTAAAGGGCGTTCTGAATACTTGGCGCAGCAGCGGAGCGATATTGATGTCCCTCGTGAACGTGAACGTGAACGAAACGGCTTATAGCGACTCTCAAACTCTCGTTGTGAAAAGACCGGAAAGGGAAAATATCCGAAAAAAGTACCTATCTAATACAGAACAGGAAATAGCGTCATTAACGTATTCAAGCTTCCACTTAGAGACGTTTGCCATCAACACCGAGATGATACTCGTCACGATAGTGATTACTGATCATCGTTATACCGGCAATTAGCTTGAGTCTTTTCATCCGATAACGCTTTTTTATTTAAATTATCTAATAGTTCCATGCTACATCGTATCGACTTGTATCATCGCGATACAGGTGTGTTCGTGTGTGGAAGTACTTGTCAATATACTAATGTATATGCATTTCCATATGCATTGCATGCACAATATATCGAGCACGTTATTACGATGTGAAATATATACACATGTATCGTACAAATAATAATATTCGTTAGATTAACCGGCGCCGTGATAATTTTGTAGCCTTTAATCACAATTATCGAACATTAAACGAGATCATTTGATGCAGCGTGGAATACGAAATATTTGTGTATACAGTCGTGAAAAATGTCTACTTGCACATTATACAGGGTATATATAATATCTGTCTCTACTTCTTATATTTCGGGAACAATTCAAAACTATAAAAGCCGCGAAATACGTGTTTAGTTATTTAAAGGGTTACTCTTATAAGGGGGTTGAGAAGATGCCTCACAAGGGAATCTAGGCAACCCAGAAATTCAAAAAATTCTTAACCATTGTGTGCAAAAGGAGTAGTTCATCCATAACACCAAACTATTTTTTGTTTGTGCGGAATTACAGTTTGAGGAGGTGAAATCACTGCAAGCTTCATTGATCTTTTTTATCCCCCCTCCCCCCTCCCTTTTCCTTTTAAACTAATTAAGCCTGCCTGACGCGAGCTGGAAGCACAAAATGTTTGAAGATCAAAACATAGAAACTGAAATTATCCTGCCGGAAGGTTACGGTAAACATTGATACATTTGATGTGATTCTTACAGCGCATTATACACGTTATACGAAAGCATTATTCCCAGCGAAATGTAAATATTACGTCATAACGTCATTGTTGCGAGTCGTATAATACACCTCGTCGCAAATCTTGCTTGTCACTCGTGCAGTCTGTCTGTATTCCGTCTTGTTGGTGCGAGTGCATAATGTTTGCAAATGATTCTTGCAAACAATCGTGTCACATGTCGCACGAGATCCATTGTGCACGCTCCTTCTTAGTACTGCATTACAGATGGATACAGCGTCGCGGTACACGATATTACGAAGCACTCGCGTTAAGAGCCCGCACAAATCACCGTGATATATATTTCAATTCGAGGATTCAAAATTATCAAGTAGCGAATCGTGTCGGAACTGACCTTTACCGATTTTGATAGGCTTGAGATATGTTGTAAAACATCAAAAAATATTTGAGTCATATTTTTTTTTAGTGGCCTATCTCAATGTTTAGAAGTTGAAAGAACCCCTTGAAGAAAAGGAATTTTTTAATTTTTAGTAAATATCTTCAAAAATATAAAATATATATGTATTCCTTATTATACATATATTTTTTCCTTTTTGTCTTTTATTTTATGTTTTAAGATATCTTCGGAACGTTTAAAAGATATGTTTAAAATGTTCGAGAGATATCTTTAAGACATTTCTAAATATGTTTTAAACGTCTTAAGACGTGTGTGAGATATCTTTTAGATTTCTAAAAGATGTTTCTACGTGAAAAATGCAAGACTTCCTAGGACATGACAAGATATCTTTCAGAAGACTAGAAGATTTTGTGCTATTTGGATTATATTTAATTCCTTATTCCTTATTCTTTTCATTGTACCTGAATCCTCATATACGAGCAGAAATTATACCAACCAATCGTAGAGTAGCTAATCACATAATTCTGTTAGCGTTTCTTTCTTACTCGAGGCTTTCTATATGCTCTTTTTCTCTCTTCGACTATAAATTCGTGGAAACGTGATCGTTATCACAAACACATGTCTTTATCTTCCGCCTTTTTAACGTTCTAATCATATATTACGCACGTCAAGCTGCTCGAGCGTTTTCTCGGGATGCTTGGCGCGTTTGCGTTTGTCGAATGTGCTCGGGGAATTGGATAGTTGTTTATCAAGAGGCTGCTGATAACCTTGCGGCTGTTCTCGCGAATCACGCGGAGGTGAAACAAAATGCGACTACCTACGTCATCGTCCCTGTCGTCGTCGCATCGTCGACCCTCAAATTGAACATTTGCCCTTTGACTGCTCGATTGCAGTAACACGACCCACCTTCGCAAACGTCGATTGTCGGCATAGCCGCAACGCACGACGTAGCGCGATATACTGCGGAATACTCTCTCGCATGCCTTTGGAATCGCGACACTGAAATTGGACGAGGGTTGTCATAGACTATCAAAGGGGTGCGGGCGGCAAATACATTAGGGTTTCGACAAACGGCACCGCTCTTTTATCACGGTGTTTGGTTACGTTGAGGAACCACGGAAAAAAGGGTCTGAAATTAAGAGTGCGCGTTAAACCTAGAGAGAGAGAGAGAGAGAGAGAGAGAGATAGGGGAGGAACGCCTTCGCCGAGGCATGACGTAATCGTTTGATCGACTTTCAATACGTGCAATGTGGTCCCCGCTAGCATGCGAAATGCAACAACGAGCTGATTGCTTCAATTAAATGCGTAAACGCGAGATCGAATGAGCATTCGCTGCACCTTTGATGTTGGATTACTTCCGCGTTTGGGTCTAACAAGGACTAGCGGTAGTTTGAGAGCCGTCACCGAAACGCAGGATCTGTACAGTCTGTTCATAATATTCAGGGAATGTCGTGGAATATACGCAGAATGTGTCACACGACTGAAGAATAAAGTGTTTCGATAATTAAATTTGAACACTAAATCTAATCAATGTAGGAATATCTTTTTTACGAATATTGAAATAGACACCCCGCTAACTTCATTACACATAATTGCAAATTGCAGCTCATAATTGGACCTTCTCCTCTACGCATCGCAGTATTCATACGAACAGAAATTATGCTAGTCTCAGACCAATCTCAGATCTTCTAGCGACGAAATCGCTATCGTTTTTAATCGGCGCGCATACAAATTGGAAGAAATTAACCTCTTCTTGTCCGAAAACGAGGGAAGAAACGCGTTTGCTCTCTTCGTTACGCTCTTTTCCACCCTCTCCCGCCCTGTGATCCCTCACGATTACGCGTGGCTCGATGCGAAATTGCACGAGCATCCGCAACTGCGGGAAAAGAAAGATACGGGGATGGTAATGCCGTCTGGCCGTAACCGAGTAGACGGGGAGAGTAGACGGAGGCAGAGAGGACGCGAGACAGCGCGAGACAGGGAAGCACCATCACGCACTTTCGCGTACACATAATTCACTTTCACGAGTTAGCCGTCGCTGTAAGCACGGGAGAATATTAACATATGGATGGGGTTGCGCGGTGTGAAGCGCTTATCACAATGGGGCTACCCATTGTCATGCAGATTCCCCTTGGCTAATATAAAATGATCATCAGACACATCGGGGGGAATCCCCTAATGCTTTAACACCCCTCCCCCCTCAGTCCGGCTGAGCTGTTGCGTCCGTTCACAAGTGCAGCCATGCATGTGGCGTTTGCGGCGCCATGCGATACGCCAGAGCTGGTTCGCGCCAAGCGCTGTGTGTAATTAAACAGTCGGTCCCGATAAACCGCGATTGTAAAAACATTAGAGAAAAATAACCGGTCAGTTGTTATAGCGCGGGAATTACAAAAGAAATTCTCTCTCTCTCTCTCTCTCTCTCTCTCTGTTATTTTTCTCGTTTTCGAAAAATGCGAATAATCTTTACTACTGCGTTCTATTTTTTCTCGGATAGTTTTACTTTGTTATTAATATTAAGCTATTAATATTGATTTATTGTAAATTAATTTATTTATTGAACAAAAAGTGTGTGCAATTGTTCATTTAACTATTTCTACTGAAAAATCAGAGTATATATGAGGATATATTTTTCATTTGAATAGCTTTTGTATTAAACTTTACTCCACATGAACATTTATGATGTGCTTTATCGTATATATATATAGAATGCCTTAAATTAAGTGATAAAAATGCTGATGGTTTAATCGGTTGGTAAATTAAAGTTGAAAGTACTCATACGGAACGATCGAAATCATAATAGATTCATAATTTATAAACGATAAAAAGAAGGATATTTGCAAATTAAATTATTAGAAACTAAACGGTTAATAAAAACATATTTTTAGCTAACTTCAGGTGAACTTTACTTCAGAACTTTACTTAGAATTCTAATTTGAGCCTTGATTACGGAGACACACGATAATAAAAATGGGGAAGCTTTAGCAGGTGCGATGACATCTCTTGACATTTTTATCAATATAAAAATCTAGAATAGAGAACTCCAAAATGGTTTTCCAAATTAACGTACAGTGCTTTCACCGTCCAATTTCGCGATATTCCACAAATCAATACATTACGATAAAATCTAACGTTTTCTTTATTTTCCAAAACTGAAAGTCTTTTCACTTTATTATCGAATTAAGGTCTGAAATAAAATGTTAAATTTACTACTGAGGTTTAAATAAGTTAAGAGAGTTGATAACGCTTTATATTACTTATATTAGATGTTAACGGGGGAGAGAGAGAGAGAGAGAGAGGGAGAGAGAGAGAGAGAGAGAGAGAGAGAGAGAAACTGACATGACAACGCCGTGGAATAATATGCGAGTAAATATACGTTGCGAGCTTCTATTAATGTAACTTTTGTAATGCAGTCTTATCATAAATTCAGTTCTAACCGCCCATGGGAGTCGAGTACAAGTTTATACAACGCGCTTACTTATATAAGTTTTCCTACGTGTCTTCGAAAGTTTCCCATCCATTTGCGAAATGAACCACGTAAAGAAACAAGCGTCTTGTTGATAATTACTTACACGAATCAATCGGAGAGATAATTCCTCTAATAATAGAGACGTACGCAGTGTTTATCGGTATCTACTATTCACTTTTCGATCAAATAAATGAAATAATATGGACCTATGCATTAAGCCCATATCAGGAATTGGAAATTAAGCCCATATCTAGGAACTGGAAATTAGATTTCAACGAATCAACAAATTTCGATTTTGCCTTTTTCGTCTGTTCTTTTTAGCTGCACTGCTGAACTAATTAATCCGTGCAATAAGTTAGACTGAGACAAAATATACTTATCCCGCTTTAACTTATTACACTGGTTCAGCAGTGCAACTAAAAAGAACAGACCATTTGTTTCAATCACTTTAAGTCCGTACTATAGTACTGTCGACTGAGTGAGCAGTCAATGATTATTGTATCTCTTTTATTATCTCATAAGGGAACTACGCGGAACTGTGCGGCGTCGATTTGATTTTCCTTGAAATATGTTGTAAAACACAAAAATTTAAGAGATACGTATTTTTTTATACATGCCCATTTTGAGATTGAAGAGATGAAACAACCCCTCGAAAATAACTTTTTCATTTTCGGCGAATATCTTCAAAAGTATGAAGTATATGAATTTTGAGCTAAAAGTACGACATTACTTTCCTTCTAACACAATATTTCTTATATATGCGAGTTATCGCGGTATCACTACGGTTCCCTGAAAATCCGAGATATGCCAGTCGCGTCACTTTACACGTGGCGCTCGAATTCGATTTGTCTCGAGCTGAGCAATCGTTCCTCTCCTGACGGAGAGACATTAATTTAATTGGCGTCCTGAAACGAGAGCAATTGCATAAGGACGGACAAGGGCGTCCTGCAAAAAGGAGGGACGGCGAGAACGATGCGAGAGACACTCGAATCTGCAAAGGAAATTAACAATGTTTTCCTCGTCATCGAATAGTCCTCCGGCAGAGCATAGTAGTGCGGAACATTCCACTCTTTGAAACTTCGCGTTTCTCGCCTTCATTATATCGTTTACGATTGGCTGAGATGTACACGTGCCTTTATGCGTACGAAAAATGCGCCGATTACATTTTGTTCTTAGCAATGTTGCAAAAATCTCAATCTCTAATATCGCGCCCATCCTATTAGAATATCGCCACGTTATTTTGCTATAAGATATACGGGCTTTATTAAATTCGTCGAGCGTTTCTTGCGGGCTCCTTATTAAGTGCGCTTCTTATTAGAGTCCCGGTATATAAGAATTAAAAATACTGATAAAAATGAGCATCTCTCTCGCAGGGGAATTCTCATTATGTCGCAGTCGATAATTCAACGGCGGACGTTATTAATTTTTAATTCACGAGCGCGCGATTTTCTTTCCTCTACCGATCGAAATTGCGCACGAAGTTGATACTTAAAGAAGGCAATTGTCCTGACATTTTGGAATTTCGTCCGCTCTCGCGTCTTAAATATAATCGCCATTTTCTCTACATGATGAGAAACATTGATTTTATTTGGATTTTATAAACGTAAAGCTTGGAATATTTTTCTAAGCAGTTCATTTTACGCTCAAACGCATGCTTAATGAAAGCTTGCCGAAAATTTTATTTTCGAACTAGGAGATTATGCTCTCTATTTATATTTAAGATTCTAACCTGTTCTGTTTGCTAATGTCGACGTTTCAAGCAATTCCGATTATTTCGTCGGGACGCGGCGATTTCGTTTATTCGATTTTTTGCCTCCTCCGTGTAATTAGTAGGCTGTGCGAAGAAACGACGGAGTGTATGCTAAAAATGCAGCGGCTGGCGCCATCCCGTCTCGTTGAACGCGTCGACAGCCGGATAACGACAAAAATATGCGAGAGAGTATACGCGCTGCGACAACATGCGACATTATACTTTTACGGCAGGTCGTGATTATGTATCAACCAGACAGATTTATACGTTATGTATGGCGTTTCATCGATTTTCTCACGCCGCGTGGAATGTTCCGCGCTGAGCCCTGTGGGAAATACGCAACGCTGAAGTTAAATAGCGTGCGGGGCGATATACGTTAATCCAGACTAGCGACAGCCAATATGCGTTTGTACAATATCTATACGCACGCTAGAAATATTTTTAAAAAATCACCGTAATTTCGTTCATGCGAATTTTACAGAATACCATACGTTGCCAAATTTATCGATGCTTTTCGTCCGTTTTGTCGTATGCGCGCAAATATTATTAAAAAAAAAAAAGTGAGCGTGCGAAAGCACATTTAACGATGACGATCTCGTTTGATACAAATGGGAGAGTTAGAGCGAAAAAAAATGTTCAAACGAGTATCTCATTTTTGCACTCGCGTTAATTCGAACGTCCGTTTCCTTGATATATGTTCATTATGATATTTCCCGTTGATGACAGATTCCTCGAAATGTGTGAAGTTGATTTCCAGAAAATCTGAAAATTTAATTTTGATCATTAGTATTTTTTTCTTTTTTTGGTGATATTTTCTCATAGTCTCGCGGCTTTGCGATGAGGGTTGCAATCATATAAACGGAACGAAATACGGATATGTGCGGGCGCGAAGTTAATCTCCCCTGTCAAAAACCTTCCTTTACAGCTGTGTATCGCACCCATATCGTACCGATAACCAACACATAACATTGATGAAAACGAGCGCTACTTTCAAAAATTTATCGCGAATTTCGAATAGCGCGGGCGGAGAGTCGGAGGTAGTATCGATAAAAATTCGCTCGAATAGAACGTACGATCCTGCGTGCCGTAATGATCATAGAACTGCACTTTACGCCACCGGTATATAGGTGAACTTTATGCAGATATCGCGATACGAAACGGGCAGTGGCTAATAAATCATTTTCGCTTTGCAGTTATCGCTACAGCGTTCCTCCCTCCTCCTTCACCACCTCCTCCTCCCGAGGGAACGGCCGAACGGACCTTGTTCGATTGCCGCCCGAGAAATAATGCTAAAAGTTCATTCATTACCATCAAGCGAGATAAGAGCAACGAGTTATAGACTTCTGATAGTATACCCTGGAGGAGATTCAAGTGGCCCGGACTCATTTCCATTCGATATAAATCCCGGGATCGTAATTAGGTCGATAAGATGCTGGTTCACATCTGGATCCCCCAAGATCGCCGCCCCAAGTGATCGCCAATTCTCTTCGCTTAAAATATGACGCGCCTGGTCATTCGAGATGCCTAGTGTCTTAGCAATCTTCCGTCCTCCATCACAATATTGTGAATTTCTTCAATAGTTTCTGCAGTTGTAACCTCAACAGGCCGTTCAGAACGTTCTGTGTCGTGCGTTGTGCTCACGTGACCACTCCAAAAATTACCAAACCACTTGTAAACTGATCTGATCGATAAAGCAAATTCAGCATAATGTTTATCCTGCTTGACTTAAGTTTCCTGTGCCACTTTGCCTTTTAAAAAGTAATATTTGATCACTGCACGAAATTCTCTTTCGTCCATTTTTTACAAATCGTAAAACTTGATCGACTCAAACGATTGCTAACAACACAATAACGAACTATTTGACTGAAACTTGATATACGCTCCTACAAGTGATGTCAGAAACTGAGAAAGACTGACCATTGTACTACAGGCGCCATCTCTTGACTTTGCACAGACTTATCTAACAGTCCCCGTATATATATATATATATATATATATATCATACTCATAAACATTTAGCACACACACATACACAAATATGTCGAGTTTCATCACGTTGTTTCAACCATTACCTTTCTAACAGTATTGTCATAGATTTCAATTACTTTAAGTGAAACCGTTTGTCTTCGGATAATTTAATTGCACGTATTACTTCACATTAGACTAATTGTGAATAAAAACTATGGAGATTAATAAATATTATTTACAATGTAAAGTCACGCGCGTAAGCACACGACACGCGAATTGTGTGTAGTTCATCAAACGTTCGTAACGACGTAACGAGTCTGTTCCTCCACATCGTTTAATTATATTTATGTCATTTATTTTCCAATAAATATCATGAAAATTGACTACTTGTGCAAACTTGACGAACGTGAGAACGTAATTATATAAGTATCTGTTGCAATGTATGATATCAGGAGAGGCTAATTCACGATATTGTTAACATCCACGCTCGTTAGTGTCTGATGTTAATTTGAATATTGCCACGCCCCACGTCCTCCTCCTCCTCCTCTCCAACTTTGAAACTATATCCCGAGAAGAAATTAAATTAATTTTTTTCATCTACTTACTGTCTATGTAATTAGTATACTTACTAGACAATCCAGATACTCAATTCCTATTCAAGATATATTACTATTCTATGTCATTACTGTGTAATCTTCTTCGTCTAGTCACTATCTATGTAATTGGTGTAGCTATTAAACAGTCCTGACATTCAATTTCTATGTAAGATTGACAATACATTGCTACTAGATAGTGACTAGACAGTTTGATGTTGTAACATAACCATAATTTCGATGTGTTGACTAATATAATCCTGCTAGTGACAAAATAGTAGCTAGATTGTATATTTTAGAAAAGACGGCTCCACCTACTGCAATATTTTCTGTCTAATGACTAGACAATTAAAAATTGATTAGGAGTATTTAGCTAGTCACGAGCTAATGACTGGCTAGATAACTTAACTAGTCATTACTATCTAGCTATTAGTCTTGAAATCTAATCTACTAGATACATTTCTGCTCGGGATAGTATGATGAAATCTAATTTTACGTAATTTCATTAAAAGAGAGATCAAAACATCGCGTTTATGTGCGTAGTTTTCCGATAGTTTCTTCCGTTTACTTTTATTTAATCACTCACGGCGGTTCACACTCCGACGAATCTCACAGCGAGCAGAGATATAATCTCACGCCGTCATCAGTGCTCACACGCTTTCCTCTTCAACGCGCGCCTCGCCGTGCAAACGGCGCGTAGCCGCGAATAGCGTTCCATAGCTGGGGTGTTTATTCGCTGCAATGGCCCGGCAGGGATCTCGAAAGTTTTCCGAAGGACGGAAAAAGACGATGAGAGACGAGACTGAAAGCAAAACGGAAAGGCGTGTACCGAACGACGACACAGCGGTGGTGGCGAGAAAGAGGACATAAAGGCGAACTGTAGAGAAGAATAGCGCGCGAAAGGAAGCACAGAGAGAGAGAGAGAGAGAGAGAGATGAAGGGAGACAGATAAGACAAACCTTCCATTTCGCGCGCGCATATCCGGAAGAACATCCTAAATTCGGAGTTCAGGAATTGCCTGAGGCCGGAGTCGCTGTCGCCTAGCTGGCTCGTACCAGCAATAAGCGTGAAACTCGAAGGAAAAAGGAAGTATCAGACTGCGAGAAACTCGGTTGGTAAGAAGGCCAGAGCAGGAGGAGGAGAGATGGTGGTGGAGAGAGAGAGAGAAAGAGAGGAAGGGAAGGGAGAACGTGCATACTGCCGGGGCTAATAGTTGCTACGTGAACGCGTCCCGTCTATTCTTCCGATGATGAGGGAGAACGGAAAGGTAGATAGGTAGGTAGATAGGTACGTAGATTTCCTTAGGTAAATGGTACTTATACATTGGTACGTGTTTCGTGGAAAGGAACGTCGCCAGCTCGCAGAAGAAAGGGAGGAAGGAAGGAAGGAAAGAACATACGGCAGTCGTTCGGGACTTTCTAACATTTCTATTTTGGATGGGAAACGAACATAAGAAGTTCTCGTACTTGCCGAGTTTCCGTGTATTACCGCAACGTCGCCGCGCGACTACACCGACTACGTTTGGCCTCTTAATTGCGCGTTTTGCCCCGCTAGGTGAGTGTCGCGCGATGTCGCCGATGAAACCGCCACGGACGAAAAAGAGCATCGTGTTCGGAAGAGAGATAGATAAATAGATAGATGGATGGATAGATTGAGTTAGAGAGAGAGAGAGAGAGAGAGATCTGAGCTAAGATCGAGACTACTTTTTTTATCGAATTCTGACTTCTAATTCGTTATTTTGAACATATTCTTTATCTTGAATACCAGCTTGATACGATCTTTACGTAAGATAGTTTCAGATAGTACCTCCCCCCGGTACCGATGATTCTCGCTCGGCCGTTCTGACGACCAACTACCGTCGGACGACTCGGTATTCTTCCATGTCCGCGCCGTCTTTCATTGATTTTCCTCACTCTTGCTCACGGATCCATCGGACGCACCAGGTACTACTGCCATTCTCTCCATTTCTGTCGCTCCACCTATCCACCTCTTCTCCTCTTATTCTCTTTCTCTCTTTTTCTCTGTCTCTCGGTCTCACTCACCGGCTTCACCGGTCTCTTCGCTCCCTTCTCATCTGATTCTGACAACTCCTTTTACTCTCCCATTTCTTTGGGGCTGATGGGGCTCCTACGTTCAGGTGGACATGATTTTCAGCCTCCCCCTCGGCTATACACGCACCGACGGCGTGCCGATTCCGTTCATAAAAAATTCCCTCTTTCTCGCGTCTACCTTTCATCTCCGCTCTCGGAATCTCTCTCGGATTACCGCGCGCACAGTGCATCTGCCTCCCAGCATCGTGGAAATATACTTTAATTTACTGGCTGTCAAAGCATGCCAACTCCTACGGCGCTCTCTCTTATCAGCAGCCGCCACCCCCCGGCGGGCGCTATCCTCTTAGCCTTCAGGTACTTCGCCCGTTGTCGCACAGTCTTTCTGCCCGACGAATTTTCTGCATTTTCCCCCCGAAAGAACCGCTGCCGCCTTTGTTCAACACGGGTATAGATTCTCCCACGAGGCTCCACTCTCTCTCTCTCTCTCTCGTGCTCTCGCGAGTAGAGACGCCTAGCCAGTGTCTAACCCGAGACCCGAGACTACCACGGTAATCTATTTACGTGAAGGATATTAAGCCGGCTATATCGCCGGTGGGAATAGTCCTGATCCTCCTTGGTTTAACGACGCCGCTAGATTTAATTCTTGAGAGTAACGATTGGTCATGCGTGCGTGTGTATGTAGATAGGAAGTTCCGGGATTAGTACGTTATTAGTGCATTTATACGCAAAAAGCTCGTGCAGGGCGTTAATTAAAAAAAAACGTGTGTGTTTCTTATTTCTCCCAATAACAGTGCAGAACAGCGTAAACGTAACGACCCCCGCGTTTGTACTTGAGGATATAACGGCGGAGACGGTAAGACGACGAAGGATAGAGGAATGCGAGACTATAAAGGGTCGCCGGCGGACGAGCTTGCGTCTGAGTAAAAGGAGTCCTGAAAGGCCCGCTACTGATTTTACAAAGGGACGCAAAGTGTCCTACGGTCTCCAAGGATGGCGATCAGTATTCAGGTGGAAGCCGCGGGGTCATGTGACGAGCTGGACATACATAAGATTTGCCGGAGATTCTTCACGGTACAGGATATACCGGTCGCCCGGCAAACTGACCCTACGTGCTTCGGCTCCTTTATACGTCATTCCCATTTCCGATTCGCTCCATGGAAATTTCGATCGTCTTTGCGTACGACGTAATGCGAATTTATTCCGACCGAGTTCGCGAACACCGGTGAAGCCGGGGAATCTTCAGACCCTGACCGCCCACCCGACATTTTCGCCGATTAAAGTCGTTCGAAGATCGTAATTATATATTATGTGATGACACATACATACGTATATTTATACACATATAAACACAGGGTAATTCATAAATGCATGTCCATATTTCAGGGGATGAATTTACATACTAAAATAAGTAAAATAACGTCATACATGTGCGTATTTATTACGTCTTTTGCTTTATGCAGTTTACATGAGATTAATATTGTACGGAACATATAAAAATATCAATATCAGGCTTCAAAAAGTCACCATCCGCCATTGCGCTGGAGAGTTTGAAACAGCTCATAAAAGAGATAGAGGAAAGTAAGACCGACCGATCGACCGACTGACTCAGTGACTGACATAGTGAGTGACAGTCGTACGACGACCCGACTGAAGGGATACAAGCGCAAGAGCGCTCTTTTTTCGTGGACCACTCAAGCTCCCCTCCTTTCTCTATTATATCGCGCGCGCTTGCCGCAGAAAAACCAAAGATGCGACAATTTGACCCCACAAGACTCCGGAGAATGACTGATGTCATCTCGCGTCTCTCTTTCTCTTTCAAGAGCAACCACCGAGAGAAAAAGTCGACGACTCCGGATCGTCCGCTCAAGCGAAAAGGATAAGCGGGAAGTGTCGCTTTTGGTGGAACTTACTAAAACCGATGCGACTGGCCGATGAATGATACCGCGGGAAAAAGTATTATCGCTTGAGGAGCGCGTAAAGGCTAATAAAGAGGAAGAGCTGGGAGAGGAACACGGCGAAAAATGATAAGATGCAGCCGGGCTTTAATAGCGCATGGTTTTCCGCATAATCTCGAATAAATGTTCGAAGCCGAGTCCGAATGCTCGCTCAAGGCCGCGAATTTGCGGACTACGTGCGGTAGGTTAACGCGCGCGCGAGTGTAAAGTGGCTTTTGGAGTAAGCCACAGTGTTAACGATGCCCAGGTAGGAGAGGAGACTCGGCAGTGGCCGGTGAGTAACATCGGCTTGCTTTAGTATGCTGAATGCTTCATATACATACGTACTCGGAGTCGAGTCGCGTCGAGCGGAGTCCGCCTTCATAAGCAGCTTAGCCGGTCTTAAGCGGGTTCGTGGCTCTCTCGGACCCGAGAGATGCCGATTTTTGGTTACCCGCACCCACGACGCTTCCTCTCTGTCGACCTGTGGCTCCCCATATACAAATGAAAATACCGGACGCGCCGATCGATAGCGCGATCTTCGAAAAATCATCGTGTATCTCACTTTTATCACGCTTGTCCGTCTTCTCGACGCCCGTTGCCGTCGCCGATAGTTTCCTGATATCGTCCCGACGACTACCACTACTTCGACATTTTTCGAGAACGACGAAAGATCTTCAGGATCACGGGAACTCCGGAAAATCGGATTCGAGGCGAAACACGACATTGGAAATCTTTGGAAGGGCATGTTGACGCGACGATCAAACGCGAGGATCGTTGGGTTATATCGCCCATCTCTAATCCACGCACCGGAATCCGTCCGAGGCGTCTCGATCCCGAGGAATCGCGACCGGTCTCTCGCGCTCTTCGCCCAGCATTCCACGGAGCAGCAAATATACTTAGGACATGAGAAACTGAGGGTGGTGAGCAGAGCGTGAGCAAGGTCCCCCCTTTCCGTGGTCCTTTGTTAAGCTAATAATCGCTGGGACAGATCTGGAGCCCCGTGACTGACGGAGCACCCCGTGGTGCCCGTCTCAGTTCTACGAACGGGTGACATCGGGGCTCCGCCTGATCTTTATCCGTGGCTCTCTTTCTCGCGAGCGGACTAGCTCGGCAACGGCCGGGATAAGAATTCGTTATGGGTCTTTTGAAGGTCTGTCTATGTTGCCGGGGTCCGGCGGACGTAATGAGGAAAATCGTGGCGTTCGCCACGGTGTTAAATCAAGGCGCGCGCCATGTTGTTCCCCGTCAAGCCGGGCTTTAACCGGAGTATACGAGCGCTACGTCCCTCTCTCTTTCTCTCTCTCTCTCTCTCTCTGTTTCTCTATCGGCGGCCTGAAGCGCATAGCCTCGGCCGCAAGACGTAAAATATTTTACAGCAGCGTAACGTCGTGGGGCTGCTTGACCTGTAAGTCTTACGATCGACAGTTCGGCGATGGAACGTGTCGACTTGAAGATCCATCGTTCTTACTTCCGTACAGTTGAGAAAATATACGGGTAATCGTCTGGGCCGGTCCGTTGAATTTATAGACGTGCTAGGTTTGTGTGTGTCGGTGTGTGTGTGTGTGTGTGGGCCGAATTTACTTTATGCCCTAAATGGGAGGAAGACGAAGAGGGGGGAGGGGGCTGTGTTGAATTTACACTCCGTGTCTCGGACGCGGGTGTCCGCTGTAAATTTATTCCAGGCGGCTTACTTTCCACCGGTACATCTTGAACGTGCAGGGAGACGCGCCCTGAGTTATATATATACGACGCGTTTCGAGGGATATTTAAAGCACTAATTTACGATATTATTATACCGCGGGCATAGGCGACGAGGAAATATGCTACGTCTTGAGGGGCTAATTAAATATCATGATTACGGTTTAGAAGTTGCTTAAAAACAGTCGGGAGGGAAAGAAATATGAGGCGTTCTACCGAAATATCAGTTGTCTATGATTCCGACTCGATTACCTAAGAATTGATTATATTTCTTGCGGAGAAATATTGATTCTTACTCGATTTTTCGGGAATAATCGATTTTCCGGGAAATCGGTACTTTATGGGTAACAACTTTGATCGAGAATATTTGAACAAAAAAGAAGATAAAAGCAAAAATGGCAAATCCCAGTGTAAGGGTCCTGGGACACACGCGACGACATTACGCGGGTCGTGGCTCACGCTTTATCAACTCCTAGTGGGGCGCGAACGATTTCGTACACGATCCTGTCCGAGCCAAGAATGCTCACCGATACGTCCAACCGCGACGCCTCGGGACGTCCAAGACAGTTTTATAGAACAGGTTCCATTCGCCGCCGAGCGATTCTTTCTTTCTCTCTTCTTCTTCTTCTTTCTCTGCAAGGTAATTGCAGCAGAACAACGGTCCTTCCGAGTCTTCGCGGGGAATGACACATTTCCCGACCATTCCCTTGCTTTGTTCCATACTCTCTCTCTCTCTCTCTCTGATTCTCTTGGCGGATGCATTCATTGCTGCGTACGTCACCGTACACACATGCATAATCGTACGGCGCCTCTCTCTCGCCCATTGTGCGTTTGTATCCTACACAGTGGTGAACTCGTGACCGGCATTTGCAAGGCGATTACACGAAACGCCACGTAACTGTTAAGAGCGGGATCCACTCTGCCAATTAGTATTACACAAAGATGTGCCCCTCTCTCTCTCTCTCTCTCTCTTCGCATATTACGGATTACCAATGAACTTTGTCGGTATAGTCGACGGAGGGGTATAACTCGGCTAATTAAAATAATAACGGCGTTTAGATGACCGGGCTGTTCGTCATCGTGGCGTTACTCAACACGCAACGTTAACGCGATCACGTTACAAGCGCCTGATTGATACGATGAACTTCCCGCACGTGCGACCGTCTGTCACCTTTCGCCCTTTCGTCGAGCGTGTCAAGGAAGTTCGATTATTTTCACGTAGGAATCGTGCATATCTCGCCAGTATCGGAGACTGCCTCCTCGTCGGCAAAAATTGATATTTCACCAGCATTTATCTATTAGTCTATTTATCTATTAGTTACTTGAGAATTGTTTTATCGCCGTTCTTTGACACTCATATACTTGTTCTCTCTATCGCGTTATACGGACAATTGCTGCTACCATTGTTGTCGTCATGAGGATAAACGCGTTCATGTGCGCGTTTTCAGACGAGTGATGGCAATGCGAGCAATTAGCGCGAGATCGCCCGGGAAATCGATTAAGCGAAGTGATTAGAAGGCGGACGGTTGGAACGAGGGTTCGACCGGCTAATAAGACGACCTGTTTGTTCGCGGACCTGCTGATTAAACGTTTGTTCATTAAAACACAGACCGCGGGTCGCATCCTCCAAACACAGACCGCGGGTCGCGTCCTCCGGCGGGGATCGTAGCGTGGATGGCGCAATAAATACTCCTTCTTGTGACCGCTTACTTATCTCGCGGCGCGGTGTTATCTTTAAATAAGATTTAGTGGCAGCGGTCGGACGTCGGAAAACCGTTTCCGCTGAATGCACTTCTTCTTCTTCTTTGTTCGTTCGCCCGCTCGCGCTCCTTCGTTCGTCCGCTGCAACTTTGTATAATTGCTATACTCGCGGCGACCACTGACATCATTTAACTCGACATTTATTTATTTTCTTTCCCCCGTTCTCGCTCGCCTCCACCCTTCTTTTCCCCTCTCTCGTGCTTAGAATTTGGAAGAGGATTACTCCAATTACAGGCGAAACGCCTGAAACTGATAAAATGCCGCGGCGAGACAGCGGGAACGTAGATGAGGATCAAAGCTATCAAAACTCTTTGTTAACTAAAACCCCGGCCGAACTTTCTCGTTCACCAGGGGAAGCATACGTCAAATATTTCACGCGAATGAGCTTCGGGAATGTGTGAAAGTGTTCATAGCCGGGGTGGTTCTACTTCTTATACTTCTGTCACGGCCGCCGCACCTTCTGCCGGATAACGGCTAAGCTAATATCATGAGCCGCCCCATTTAGCAGATACACCCTTTCTCTGTTTCTACTGTAAAGTATCCAACCTGTGTCGTTATAGGCGTTCGAAAAAACCGATGGAACGCGCCTCGGTTAATTAAGAGACGTTATAAAAAAGGGAGGAGGGAAACGCCGGACCTTAAGTGAAAGTGAACGATAAATAATCGTCGATTTTATAACTCATCAGGAGATATGTCCGAGCAGATTTGAAAGAGTCCGAAGCAAGACTCCGATAATAACTGAAGTTCATCTTTCAAATTTAGTACAAAGGCACTCAAAAAAAGGCCAATCAACCACACCATCTTAAAATACTAAAAAAAGAAACCAAATATATACAAGACATACGATCGCTACACCGTCGATCCGAGTGCTATGGAAGACGAAAGCAGTCAGGCCGCGAGTCGCTCGTAGTTAAGGGGCGCCCTCTTATAGTCGCCGCGAGCGAACTCGCTCGCGGGCGGACCACCCGGGTGGCGCGCCGCCTCGCGGCGTGCGCCGCAAGTTACGGTGGCAAGAATCCAGCGTGCGCGAGACTGGCACGCTGCAACCCGGCGTTCTCGACTCTCGTTGCGGCGAGACTCGTTCGATCCGCAGCACAGACCATTTGTTTCAATTCATCAATCCATTTCAAGCCCGTATCAAATTGTCGTGAGTGAGCAGTTAATGATTATTGGTCTTTTTGGTTAGATCCTTAAATTTAGAGCGATTACGTTGACGAATTACCTAACCGTTGTGCAATTTTATGACCTCCGTAATTTTTTAAATGTAATTATAAATGTTTCTGAAGTCTCTCGTGAAAACAATATCATTTGGAAAATTATCTAGATAAGTCGCGCTACTTATCTTACCTTACATCTGGATGAATCAAAGGCGAAATCATCTAAGACAAACACTGTTCATTGCGTATGTAAATTTACGCGTGCGCACACGCAGAGAAAAACTAATATTTATACGATCCCATCGCGTGAAATACGACGAGTGAGCTGCGACCTTTAGACGACGGAAAGGAATATTTTTCTTCAGTGCCTTATCCTGGTCCAATTGGATTTTTCTTCTTGATTTGAAGACGGTTGCGGGCAAAAAATTTTCTTGCGGGTCAAGAAGACGAGCGTCGGTGCCGCGAACGTAGATAAGTAGGTGAGTAGATGGGTGGAGAAACGCGCGCGGAATACCAGAAACTTAATTACATATCAGGGAAAGAAAGAGAGAGAGAGAGAGAGAGAGAGAGAGAGAGACCTGTTCATATTGGTGCTAATAATCGATGTGTGAAACAATAATATAATTATTAATTGCTCGTTTGTATTTCGTCGGCGCGGCTAACTGAGCGTAAAGGCGCATCTGTGATGACCCGGACGCTTACGACGATTCCACGCGCTGGCGAATTCTCCACCTTCCCCTTTCTCCCAAATTCCCCGGCGTGCGGCGAGCATTATTCTTCCTCCTCCTCCGCCGTTCGGATCGGAATCGCGCGGGCGTAAAATTGGAATAATTAACGTCGCCTCTTGATCAATTTCGCATCGGCGTAATTAGCAAATGTCGTCGGAGGGAAACGGCGGGAAAAGACGAGTCTATGCGATAACGTGTATGTATATGTATGCGCACGAGCGCCGTATTTTCATGATTTTTGTTACGCATTACGTAGCGTACGTAGATATTTGGTGTGTAATATCACTTCGGTCTTCGTACGTACCAGTTCAAACGGGATATTTAATTAATTAGCAGGTGAGTTCTGGTACGTGTTTGTGGATTAGTCTCCGTTTCCCGTCACATTCAGTTTCGCCGATTCCAGGTATTCTTGAACAATAAATCATCAGTGTGAGTCACATTCGAGTGTAAGTCACGTTCGAAAGAATGCAGGCTCTATGCCTTCTTTCTTTTCTTGGCTGTACTTCCACGTGATGCATCCTGGGTAATGCTAAAGCAGCCCGTAATTTTTATTTGACTTCAGTTATATTATAAAACTCATATATTAATCATCCCTTTTTTAATTTTGATATAAAATTCTAAACACAGCAATTTCAAGTTACAACATAAAAACGGCGATAACTCGAAAACAAGGCATTTCCGGAAGTATGTTCTGTCAACTTTTTTCCTTATTTTTGAGTTCCCCATCATCTCCTGAGCGATTGACCTCGACTTACAGGACACCCTATATACCTCCGTGGTTTCAATTTTGAAGTGATTCATCTAATTCTTAGTTATGATCAGCGCTTCTTAGTCTCAATTTTAATTGTTAAATAACTACGAATTTCTTCATTTCCAGTTAGAATTTTATCACCCAACTATGGACGATATCGATTTATGGATTCGACACAGAAACCCGGAAACTCGGAACTAAGATACTGTTACCGTGTGTACGGCTAGATATGTAACTTCTTAACTCCTAAATGTCATCCATGTGGAATGATCGCGATTACCGCATTATGATACTACTGAAATTCATGTCAGCTTTGCAGAAATGCACTACTTCAGATACTTCATTACGTCGATTCATATCATCCAGCATGTAAATTTGTGCACTAACAGCAAAAAGATTAGATCCACGTCTTCACGTGGTTTATTCACAATTTTATCTAACTTTGATGATATTAATCTCTTGCAAGCCAATACACTTTGACCTGATGCTACATCGATAACTAACCACGTAAATTTCGCAAGCTTATGTTCACCATCATATAATATTCATATGATACGGACACTGCCGCGACAATAAAAATATTTATTTTTCTTATTAATTACCAATTACTCAGTTCCTTTAATAAATCCCTTTACATTTTGCCGTCACGCTTGTGCATTAACAATTATCGGACACTTCTCCCCACTTTTTCCTACAGCCAATAACCATCCATCTTCTATCCTTCAGTGTTGGGTCCCGCTTAGAAGAAAACCTCTGCGTTAGCCGTATAGTAGTATCACATATATAGTGAAGATTGAACAGCCGAAAAATACCAGATGCGTTGTATCTCGTGTGCGTAACGTAGTTCGCAATGCTCTCTCTTTTTCTCTCTCTTCCTTCTTCTTGCCCGACGGAGAATCTCCGATCGAGAAATCCTGCGGGACTATTCCGTCTCGTTTGTTCTGCTGCCGCTGCGAGAGTCGTATCGTTCTCCGAAGAATTTCCGCGTCAAAGCCAAACGGCCATCGCGCCGCTATCGGCGTCCTTAACGCGCAAAGTTAGAGAGTGGACCGGCGCGGCGTTCCCTATCTCTGCCAAATGAACGAATTTGCCGGAGTTAGCCGGCATGATAATAAACTTTTTTGTCTCCCGAGAGGCGGCGCCGAAAGTAATGCGGGGACAAACAATATCGGCGGGAAACTCGGGGTATAGCAGACCCCGCAGATATTCAGGCCACCGATTTGGCGTGGAAGACAATGGGGTGGATCGAGGCAACGGCCGGAATACGCCGCTCATTTCGTGTGAAACCTGATGTACAACTCGGTTTATTTGTTACTTAATGCGCAACCCCTGTCTCCTTTCTATTTTTCTCTCTTTTTCTCTCTTCCTTCTCCTATATTTATATATTTATATAAATACGTTTAATTCTATGCGTAAACCTTTAATCTGGATGTTAAGATAATAATAATTTTAATCTAAATAGCTTTACTCCTCCCCGATCGCGGTGCGACGCACACGAAAGTCGGGAACTCTGACATTTTAATAAACACGAAAGCAACTGTCCTTGCTTAATATCGTTCGAATCTCGGTCGCTGTTGAACGCCGCCAAGTTTAAGCTGGGAACATACACCTGAATCAAAAAACACCTCCTAACTCTGCGTTTTAAGCCGGGCATGAAGATCAGGGTGAAAGTCGTTTTAAAAATTACCCTCGAGTTAATCCTTGCCTTAAACTTCATACTTACTTTGAGGAAAGAAGTTTAGTGGAGCAGAAGGTAAACTTCTTTAAGACAGCTCAGCCTTGCTTCAGTTTCTTGTTCAGTGACTAAAGATAGGGAGGACGGGGAATTATTAAAGGAAATCGATATCATCTCATTTTCATCTAGACGAATCTGAAATCATCTAAGGCAAACAGTGGGTGTTGGTGAAAAGGCGGAACGAAAGTAAGGACAAACAATAGGAAAAGGAAGTCGACGGGAGCGCGCGCTCACGCGCACAGGGATCGGTCTCCGACAGGCAGACAGACAGACAGATGCATCCGGGAAAACCCCAGGCGCGCGCAGGAACAAGGCTGTTAAAACAGCTTGTCGGGGGACAGATCCGCGATGCGTGGCGGGATTCGAGCGGGTTGTCGATCGGGGGACAATGGAGCGAAGCGGGAATGACATGTAACGCGGTGCTCTTCGACTCCCGTCCGGGACGAATGCCACATTGAACCGCCGTGGCTTCATCGCCGTGTAGGTACGTAGGACAGCAGGGACGACGCGCAGGGTGGAGCGACTGATAAGTTAACCGGGTCGCAACTCTTTTGTATTTGCTCCTAAGGTCGGCTGACTCCGTTGCCAAAGGATAACAGGACGATCCGGCAAACGGCTTTCGGCCTCTCTCTCCTCTCTCTTTGTCGGACGACTCTCCCCTCCCGGCCGGATCTCTGCCCTGGATCTACTCTCGCCGACCCTTTTCCCGACGAGCACCTTTGTCGGCGTTGCAACGTTTAATTACTACGCACCCACCTCGCAAGAGGAGGGAAAAACCGGAGGGAAACGAGGTGGAGGGAAGAAAAAGGAAAGGGATCAGCGGCGACGGCGGCGAGTGACGTCATAAAAATGGCTGGCTTGCTGCTGAATTAGCAAGTTGCTTGTAAAACATCAAAGTCGTGCTACCGTGTGCTTTCTCTCTCTCGTCGTTCACTTTTTTTTTTGCTATATTGTTATCTCTCTTTCCTTTCCTCTCGCCTCTCCCCCCGCCACACCGTATCTTTTTCTCCGGCTTTTCGGCGTTGTAGTTTACTTTTTTACAACACGCGAACGCGCGCGTAGAGACAAAATAGCGAGATAACGCGAGAGACAAAGGGGGCGAAGAGAACGAGTTAGCATGCAGATAGATTGTAACAAGGAAAAGTGCGCCGTAAAAGGCGTCCTCGGTGTCAAAGACACAGGGATGATTGCGTGATACATGACAAAAGCGACGTGCGGCCGGCGGGCAGCGGAGAGCAGCGCGCGAATTAACCATCGCGGTACAATCATGGGTCTTTAGTGCTCGACCGATTTTTCTCTTGGAAGTTTCTCGAAGCGTCGAAGAGTTCCCTACTCCTAACTCTTGCTCCCTAAAAAGACTTAGTAGTGGAGAGCACCTGTGTGCAGTGGGGTGACCGCGGTCGTTAGTTCCTGTTCGAATGCCGACAAATCTACGTCGAACACTAAAGATCCATGATTGTACTGAACGTGTGCAGAAACGAGATTTTTGGAGAATCACTTAACCAGAGTGATAAAAAATGATTTGTTAAAAAACATAACTGTTTTTAAAGAAAATGAATTTGGAGAGCCGATTCGAGGCGTCACATTCATCCGCTTAGATTGTCGCGTTGCGTCGAGTCACGGCGAATTTGCGTAAATTGCTTATAAATGTTTCAGAGCGTTATCAATCATCTTCAATTAATCTTTTCGCACGTGAGTTAATTTCGTATTTCGGAATCGGCGTGTGTGATGCCCGTTTCGGGGCGAGCGGCACTGTTAATTAATTAATGGTGGTATGTCCGTACGTCGGAATAATAGATAATAATATTCCGTAGTTACATAATCTCGACTCGATGATTGAAATTATCCGGTGATTCGCGGCGGCGCCCGATAATTAATGATGCTACCGTACGGCAAACATCTGTCGAATTGCGCGATGACGAGTGCGATGACGATGTCACTTTTTCGCCGTTGGAGTAAAAATGAATCGTCGGCGATTTTGCTGCAACGATAAGACCCTGCGTTTTGAATAATCCTGTACTTTAAATAACGGCCCGTACGAGAATCGTTTCGGAAATACGATAAATGGTATGATAGTTCAATTGTAAGTTATTAGAGAAAAAGCATCGAATATATTTCGTTTTCGGACTTTAAAACCCTGTTTTGAGGAGGCGTAAACTTAAAATTTATATTTATAATTTATTGCATTAAGTGCAAACCAGCAACACTTTTCTACTACAAAAAAAATGATAGTTCTTTGATTTATGTCCGATTGTAATATATGAAAATAATCAATATTCCAAGTAAAAAAGCAGCGTGATTTAATGCAATCCCCTAATATGTCGGTTTTTCTGTTTTTTCTCTATATCTTGCCTTATCTGCATTCTGCAGATTTTTAAGCAGTCCCCACTAATTGCGTTCCTTCGTAACCGTGAGAAGTGGGTCACGATATATATCATACGATGATATGAGCGTGCATTAAAAAACATACAGCCCTAATTTTCGACCACGCCAAAGTGTCTACTTTATTCACGTAACGTTTTAATTCTAATTCTCCTGTGTCAGCTGTGTGCAAAAGAAAATAAAAAATTTAATTAGGAAAATTACAGAAAAATCGATGGTTAATTTCAAAATATAATTTTAATCCGGTTGACTAACGCGATAATCTACCTAAATAGATAGACGAGAGAGAGAGAGGGGAGAGAAAGAGAGAGAGCGAGAGAGAGGGGAAAGAGATATGCAATTTTAAATACTAGCTTTCGGTTAGAGCTAAATTTGGCAGGGCTGAATATGAGAGGTTAGCTCGTCATTGCATCACACTGGAAACAAGTACCGGAGAAATGTGTCATAAAATTCAACAAATGAACGGAAAGTCGAGAGATATTATTTTGTATATGCCGCTGGAGAGTTGTAAATAATTCCCGACGAAACAACAAATATTGATTTTCTGCGAACGTTCACGCGAAAACAGTCGATAAGCTGTCAGTTAGCCGGTGGAATACGAATCGTTATTGATAATAACGAATGTATATTAAATTAGATGTTCGGCATATTGCCGAGTGTTTTATGCCAAGTAATAAATTCAACGTAAAGAGAAAAACCGGGAGGACACAGCTCATTATTGATAATAACGAATGTGTGTATTAAATTATGCGTTCTGTGCTTACGTGTTTACAAGTATTGTAAACAAGAAGATAACGCTAAAGCTTGGTGGTAAACTTTAGCGGTGCATATCTCGAACAGTTTTCGGTCAAATGGAACTTAGCTATACTGTTTTGGAAAGTCGAGGTAAGCTACAAGAATATACAGTGAAAAATAGAGTGTTCCGTTTAAAAAATCGAAGATGACCTTCGCGTGACTTTCAAACGATTATTCAAAGTCAAACCGATGACACCATCTTACGGTTCCCTCGAAACCATATAACTTTCGTATGAAACATTTTTCGATAAAACTCATATTTTTTCTACATTTTATTCTCTACATTTTATTTACCTTCAATCATTATATCCTGAATTTCGGAATAAAAAGACTTTGCTCACCGCAGTCTCCGGCGTAACATTTTCATGAATATTCTCGCACGCTTCTCTCACGGCAATACATACATCCTTTTCTTGCGCGGAAGTTAACGTGTCAAGTCCGCTAAGGCGAAAGACTCCGACGAGAGGGGCGGGGGGAGAAATAATGCTAATTAGATTGCGCGGGTATCATCAATTCATCGTTAGAAAGACGGAAATTTCCCGCCGAAGTAATTACTCGCTGCTCGAGGAATTATGTGCCGTTGTTCCGACCTAGTGGAAGTTGACTCGCGGAAGTTCGTAATGTGCTGCAGGACGTCGCAGTCTCTCGCGGGCTCTCTCGGTGTCCTGTCGCTGTAGATAGATATCTAGGCCAACGAAAGGATGGAGTACGGTACGCCTCGAGTTCACAAGCTTCCCATTAACGACGAAATAACATACACATGAACACGCGCCCGAGCAAACACTGAAAAAAGGTTTCAGTAATAATCATCCAGTCTGGGTTACAGTTACAAAATGGTTTAGTGAAATATTAGGTTGGTAAGAAAGTTATGTCGTATTTTTTTTTGAAGAAATTTCAATTTCTTTCATTTAAGCTCATAAGTGAGATTAATTAATGAAATATTGACCACTGTTTTCTATGATCTTCCTCCATCTGTCAACAAGGTCATTTATGCCGGATGTATAAAAGATCCTATCCTTTGAAGCCAGGAAATCTACCACTGCCCTCTGAACATCCTGAAAATTTCGAAATTTTTTTCTTTTAAGAAAATTTTGTATCAAGAGGAACAAGTGGTAATCATATGGTGCCAGGTGAGTATGGTGGATATGATAAAACTTCATAACCAAGAGTCTGGAGCTTCTCCTTCGTCCTTAAAGTCACGTGAGGCCTGGCATTGTCATGTTGGAAGACAACACCTTTTCGGTTGTACAGTGCTGGACGAAGTTCACGTATTTTTGTATCCAGTCAGGTTAGCTGATCACAATATATGTCTGCTGTGACAGTTTGATCTGGTTGCAACAGTTCCCAGTGGATAAGATCTCGACAATCCCACCAAATGCAAAGCATTAGTTTTTTTTTGGTGCAAATTGGCCTTCGCAAGGGGTAGGAGGCGAACTGACTGGCATTACCTTGGCTCTTTTCCTCACTACATTGTCATATACAATCCACTTCTTGTCACCAGTAACCAGGCGATCCAAGAATGGCTCATATTGTTGGCGAGCAAGCAAAGAAGAAGCAATAGAAATTCGAACTGCCATATTTTTTTCGCTTAATTCACGGGAAATCCAATGACACCATTTGTGGTGTCAAAGCCAAGCTTGTTCAAGTGGTTTTCAATTGTTATATGGCTAATGCTTAACTTATCCCTGATCTCCCTCGTAGTCAATAGTGGTTCATTATCCACTAAAGTCCTCAGAACGTCGTCATCAAGCTCCTATGGTCTTCCGGTACGAGGTTCATCTTGAAACTTCATGTCACCTGACCTGAATTTTTCAAACCATCTTTGGACCGTACGCACTTTAGATGGTCCAAAGACGGAACACAAATTTTTATGAGCTTCCGTCGCATTATGACCAAGGAATTCATAAAGCATAGAGTGCCTAAAATGAAGTTTTTCTTGATCCATCATATACCCCTATTTCTCAAAATTTAATGATTAAAAAATACCTGTAATATCAAAAATTAAAACATGGAACTACTAGCTTCCAATTAATACTAAAATTGTCTAAATCGCACAAAGAACAACGAAATAATGAACATTTCAATTGGAGCAATCGAAAAACGACATAACTTTCTTACCAACCTAATAGTTTCAACGAAATATAAGATGAATATTACCGAATAATTTTGCGAATATGAACACGCTGTCTTAGCAAGACTCAATATTTATTATTAAGGCTTGGTAGCTGCCCGACGAGCGAGACGAAATAAAAAGAGAGAGGAGCGGGGGAGGGAGATAAAAGAAAAAAGAGACAACACTTTTTTCCCCGCCACCACTTGGAAGCTCTCGTCGACATTAATGTGAAACAGTGTACACCCTCGCGTGCGGAAATCTTGTCGGAGAATATTATCTCGCGGTTATTCGGCGCGGCAATTTTATAAAAAACATGGGTTAAGTCAACAAAGGACACGGACATGGTGTTTGTGGACACCGAGCACGGGTGTAAAATTTAAATAGATATAAATAACGTGTAACGTGCGTCAGATTTACATAAAAACGCCGCGACGTCAAGCGGCATGCCGGTAACTCATTATCTCGAAAATATTTACATCATCGCGATACACGTCGCGAGTAAAGGATTCTCTCTCTCTCTCTCTCTTTCTCTCTCTCTCTCTCTCTCTCTCTCTCTCTGTTTTTCTCTTGTTCCGTTTTTTCTGTTTCCTCTTTGCGGTGGAAAAACCCCGTGACACAAAATAAATAGGGTTAACTTTAATAAACGGAAAAAGATGCGCAAAGAAACGTCCCGTCCATCTGTTGACGTATATAATAATTTTTATCTGTCTTCCTTTTTTTATATATACAGAGTGTCCCAAACTAATCTCGGTTCCCGTGGTGTATAAGTAGAACGGGTAAAATTGAGTAGAAAAGTTCTATACCATTTTGCAAATAATATGCAAAATTTCGAGCTATCAATGATTGAAAATGGTCATTTATAGCGGCTTTTTAAATTAATAACTCAAAAATTTGCGTGTCATTTGCAAAATGGTACAGAATTTTTTGTTCAGAGTGGCCTAGTCTACAAATATATGGCAATTATTGTACTTAAGTTTGCCGAAGATTTACATGTATACTCGTATATATATTACGATGTAAAGGCAAGATTGAAGACGGCTTTCTGTCGGCTAGCTTCGTAAAGCGTAAAGCGTGATGCGACACCAAGATGCTGTGCGGCTGTAAAAACCGTATATAATATTCCCGGTTAATTTTTTAAGTACCACTTAGACCCTGAAGACGAGCCGCAGCGGGTCGTTGAAAGTTTCGTTCGCCTCGCGCGTCGTTATCGTGTCTCTCTCATCTCTTTAATAACGTTGTAAAAAATAAAAAAAGCAATAAGCATGCTCGGATCAGCGTAGCGCGGCGAACCACTTGAAAATTAACCGCTTGAAAATTAGGGCTGCCCACTCGACGAAATCCCCGTGTAACGATTCGCCCGTTTAAACTTTAGCTTCCAGTCCGTCTAATGGCCGCCGCGATACTGACGACACGGCATTCCGTTTCGCGAAAGAAATCGATTCCCACGAGAATGGACATGAAGTTCGTGCACGCAGGCAGAAAATTTGACGTCCTTGGACTTTTCTTACAAATAACGATGGTCCCTCTTTTTAGTAGATCCCGCCGAAGGTACCCGCGACGTACCAATTAGACGAACTGCTCTGCTGATTGCTTCAGTATCCTGTTATCTTCTTTCTTCATATTTACATGATTCGAGTTTTATGATGAGAGATGTGAAAGTAAGGTCAAGAAAAGGTACTCACTGAGAGGGAAATCCCACTAAAATTATGAGTTATTTTCACGATCTAGATTATAACTTCTGGTTTTAACCTGAAAAATAGTAGAAGTGTTTGTGACTACGGCCCATATTCAGAATGTATATATAACGATATTAGAGAGTTAATAAATTAAGATGTGAGTACTCGCAGTATCGCTCGCTATTCTAAACGCGGTGTTAACAGTGCTCAGAATGCTCTTGACTTGTTAGCGCGCTAACATCGTTGTGTGTACGTTCTGAATACGGGGCTTATGTGTCGTTAGTGTCTGAGTCAATAGTGCAATAGGTCGATAACGGCGATTGCTTCCTAGTCGATAGCTATATTAATAGACTCAGTGGTTATCATTGAGCTATGTAACATACCGGAAGGACTACACGGTCTGGTGGGGGCCATGGCTTGTAAGCAGGCCTGTGAGACGAAGGCCGTAAGTCTAAATAGTATCTCGCTTTCCCTGTCTTACCAACATGCTATATAGTCTATACAGGTTTAGGTAAGTCAAAGACAGATACAAACAGATAAAGACGGAGATACTACTTAGATACTACTGTTTCTCTCGGCATAAGGTCATCTGGTAACAAACAAAGGCAGTGCTCATTCCACTTTGTTATATACAGCTAACCCTAAGATACTAGAAAAATAAAAAAAAATCAGTCCAAATGTAGCAATGAAAATTTCATCGACAAAAGTCTGAAAGAAAAAAGGTGGGTAGTATATTTCCCAATGTGCTTCTAAGGGTTAGGCAAGCGTTCGAACAACATTTCAAACAATATGCGCACCGTGTAGCACCGTATATGTACCGCCAGCCGTTCCTCACTGATTGCGATCTGCGCAACGGCCCAGCAGCCGGTGCATCGCTTTAAACATTAACACGGAAATCTCGTTTAAGTGTCGGTGTTTGCTTAGGCCGTGAAATTTTGGTCAGAAGTGCACTTACAGAGCGGCGTTACATACCGAATTTAGTTCCTGTATCGCGTTACCACGGCAACAGGCTACGCCGTGCGCCCTTCTCCGTCCCGCTGCGGTTGGACAGGCCCGCCAGTATCCCCCCGGGAACTCGGGATGACGTCAGAAGAGAGAGTCAGAGGGCAAAGAGAAAGACAGTGAGGGGGGACACAGAAAGAAGAGCCAGAGACAATGAGAAAGAGAATCAAACGGGTCCGGCAGGGGGTGGCGGAAGAAGAAGAGAGACGTTAATAAAATGAATTTTGCCCGCGACGAATCATTTTGCGAAGGGCCAGGTAGAACCCGCATGAAAGCGAAACACACGCCGGCATCCAGAACGGAATTGTTATTGGCGACGTTGCGCGTCATCCCTTCTCGAGTCGAAATTTCGACGCTACTCTGACGCTCTTAAGGACAGTCTGTGTCTACTTAGACGGCCCGTAGACTAACAAGAGCCTACTTGGCGGATATTGATATTCTAACTTCTCTTTCGGACCTTCAATTCTACAGGTTGACTTTCAACGCTACCTTCCTCGTCCTATTTTAACGCTAAAACAGCGAAAACGGAAATTTAAGACGTCATCAGAGTGAAAGTATGGGTTATATTATACAGGGTGTAAGTTGTAAACCGAGGTCAATCGTTCAGGGGACGATGGGGAACCAAAAAACAAGTAAAAAGGTTGATATGAACATACGTTCAAAAATGCGGTTTTCTAATCATCGTCATTTTTGTGTTGTAACTTGAAATTGCTTTGGGAATGGTGGGAAAAGGAATGGTTAGTATATGAGTTGTATCTTACTTATAATTACCAAACATCCTGAATATACTGCCAAACACCACTAAACGACTACTATATATAAACGAATTACTATAATTAAATTATAATTAAATTCTCGGGGGTGGAGGCAACTTTACGCAGCTGGCGCAGAGTGACGTACGCGCGCACGCCAGCCTGCGTTATGATCGGGCCGGGCGATTTCTTGGCAGGATTTCCGAGCGCACGCCATGACGAGTCCACTCGTGCGTGAAGCGTTCGATAAAGGCGTAGCCGGCGATTAATGGCCCTACAAAGCGTAATGAAATTTAACAGCCTGGCAGCCGGGGGGAGGGGAACAGCGATCGGGCGCGCCGTTACCCGCACCGGTCATCCGCGATCTCGCGATCCGGTTGTTTCACGCCGCGGTGTGCAACGTATGATTCAATATACGGAGTGTGTTACGTCTCTCTCCGGTATGTATTGATGGCCCGGCACTTGGTGGATAATCGATTGCGGATGGCGCGGCGGCGGACTGTTCGCTTTTTCGCGCGAAATAGGTCGACGTACCATGGAGGCCTGTGATTTGTGCGCGACCGACATCCCGTTTTTTGATACGATACGCGCGGGACCGGGTTCTCGCGCGCGATTACGAGACGCGAGTTTTGTTTATGCGTTCCGTGGTACGTTTTTGAGGAAAACGAGGATACGAGGATGGGAGGTTGAAAGCGGGGGAAGATACTTTTGGCGGAAGATTTGCACGGAAGTTTTCTCACGCGTAAATATTGATTCGTACGATACGTGCACACACACACACACACACACACACACAAAAGGAGAAATCGCGTGATAAAACTAGAAAGTCCGCGCAGAGCAAGCATTGAGGAATGAATAAGTAAACTGTCGGAGATTACTTCGCGCTACATCGAGATCTTCGCGCGGAATTCGCATACGTATACACACACACACACACACACGTGCGCACGCGCGCATAAACGAAATCCGTGCTCCGCGTTTTATCTTCGATCGTTTATCCTTGACCTACATACCGCTTTGATTATTTCATCGTAATCGCACAGTGTCAAATTTTAATTATTTCACCGGCGCTACACTTTTAGTCATTTATTGCCAAAAACTGGAGGCAAACGTTGAAATACGAGGGTGGATCTAATTATAAACGAGCCTTTTGCAAAAAACTATATATTTTTCAAAATCAATATTAATTTACATTTTTCTTATTTTTCTACATAGTCTCTTCTTTATACACTTCCACCAACGGTCTGGTAACTTTTTAATCCCGGTATTATAAAAAGTTCGCGGACGTGTACCAAACCAATTGCACACGAACTGCTGCACCTTTTCGTTCGTTGTGAAGCGCTGTTCACCAAGGCGGGGCTCCCTTGAGTGGCCCAAACATATGGAAGTCGCATGGTGACAGGTCTGGGCTGTAGGGTGGATGTTCTAGGACAGCCCAGTGCACATCAGCCAATTTTTGTTGTGTTACTGCTGCGGTGTGAGTTCTGGCGTTGTCGACCCAACGAGCCGAAACTTTTCAAAATCCCAACTCATTGCCAATGATTGATTGCACACTTCCATAGCTGATCTGAAGTTCCTGAGAGATTTCAAGAACAGTTAAGTGCCGATCGTCTTTGATGGGTTCTCAAACAGCCTCGATGTTCTGCGCTGTGATGCTGGTGCGGGGACGGAGGCAATGTTTTCAACACGCTCCCGTCCTTTCTTAAATTCGTTACACCACTGTTTCACTCGAGCCCATGAAAGGGTTCTTTCCCCGAGCTGTGGGAGTAAATGGCGCCGAATTTCAGCTGCATTTACATTTTCGTTGACGAGAAACTTAATAATAACACGTTGTGCAACTACGGGGTGTACCTTTTTCTCGCTCATCGTGATTGCTGCTGAGAGTAAGAAGCACGTGGCGCGCCAACATTATTACTACCTTCCACATGACCCCCTTCCACTGTCCAAAACGTTGCAGACTCCTCACGCCGCCGATGGGCGCGCAATTTAAAAAGGCTCGTTTATATTTGATCCACTCTCGTATAAACCCTATGTACCAGTACCCTACATACCAGGTGTAGAAGTATGAAACCGGAATTTCCCTATAGATGGTGCTAGCCATCAGTTTAGGGACCGTAAGACCGCTTCTGCAGCGCCATTATCTCCCTTTAACAGCTGACGAAGATTTTCAACACACAACAACCCAAGTTCCATACACCGGTATATTTTTCTATAACCTTAAACATGTCGAGTTTTGTGCCTACGAACTACGATTTGCGGACAGCATTGGTTTTTTGTTATCATTTGAAGAAAATTGCTGCAGAATCGCATCGAATGTTTGTCGAAGCTTACGGTGAACATGCTCTTGGTAAAACACAGTGTCTCGAGTGGTTGAAAAAATTCAAAAGTGGTGATTTTGACGTGAGAAACAAAGAGCGTGGGAAACTACCGAAAAAATTCGCAGACAACGAATTGCAAGCCTTATTGGATGAAGATGATACTCAAACTCAACAAGAACTCGCGGATGAATTGAATGTGACGCAGAAAGCTGCTTCAATTCGTTTGAAAGCCATGGGAAAGATTCAGAAAGTGGGAAAATGGATTCCGCATGACACGAGCCGAAAGAAAATGTCGTTCGATTAATATCTCTCGGAAATTTCGTCGGGAAAAAACGGATCGCACAAGCAGATAATATAACTCGCCGATACGGTGATCCTTCGAGAAACGCAACGGAGCCGTTATCTATATATCCCCCTCTAACGACTTTTCCCCCTCTCTTTGCCTCTCTGCCTCTTCCGGTCGCGATACATTTTTTTCTCGTCGATGCTCCTTCGTAATCGCGTTACCGTAATATTCGTTAACGAGCATCGGTGATCCGCCGATAAACGTGCATCCAGCGTGCCCGGGAATGTAACGCGCGCTCCGGTGTCCGAGAAACTGGTTCAAACGGGGACATCGACTCACGAGAGAAACGAAGAGAGGGAGAAGGAGAGAGAGAGAATTCATCGGAACGTACTTAATTAAATATCGTATGTAACCATCCGGGGCGGATCTTTCCAGCCGGAGGAGGAATCGATCCCGGGAAAGAGTCTTCGACCGACCGACCGACCGATATTCCTCTCTGGTGCCAAGAAAGTACTCCGCACAGCGCAACGACGCAACGTCCCGAATAATCGAACGTCTAATACGGCAACGGTCCGATATCCGCTATCCGGTTTTCTATACGAACATGGGCCGTGTAGCGATATTAAAAGTGCAATTTCGCGCAGTCTCCCGGCTCTTTATTCCGGCGGAATACAATATCGATTACTGAAGGGCGTAGCACGAGAGCACGTTATTCCGTATCCCACGTATGAGAGGGAAGCCGATTAAAATTGGAAACAAAACCCTGTAGGAAATGCTCGATATAATCGCTCGGTGAGCGCGGAATCGGGTAAAGCTCGGGTGAGGTTGCAAGGGGTGCGAGTGGAGGCGTCCTTTGAGGACGCGCACCCCCTTCGTACGGCATAAACGAATTAAAACGATGATTCCCTCTTTCTTGCGCATTGACGTGTTTCATTAGGTCGCGTTGTTCATTAGATCGTAGCATCGCTTCAATGACACGCGACTTACAGCGCAAAATCGTGTCGATTCATCTTGCCGGTACCATCGTTTCGTTTGTCCGTTTTGCGTAAAGAAGAAATTAGTAAATTATTACCGCACAAATGGAAGCACAAAAGGAGGAAGAAAGAGAAGGAGAAGATGAAAGAGAGACACACGAATACGTGTAAAAGTGGCCGTATCCTTTGAAGAGAATATAACGACGGCGAATGCGGCCGTTATCTGGCAACTATGTAAAAGTACTCCAGGGAGAGCCCGGTGACGCGGTGCTCCCCGTACATCGCCGTGTAGTGTCTCTCACGAATCTATTCACTAGTTCGAATCAATTCCACCACCACCGGAGAATAGTCTCCGGTATAAATTCCCCCTATATTTCCCCACTTTCATTGCCGGCTGCATCACGGCGCGAATCTGTTCCACTTTTCGCGCGCGGAGCGGCATGCGCTTTTCGTTCCCGACACTTTCCCAAGCATTAAAGCGTGAAGAGCGACGGCAGCGACGAAGGGTGGCAGGGTTGCCACCCCGCTTCTCCACGCTACTTCTTCCCCAATTGCGTCGGCCCTCGATTTATATCGCGGCAACGTCAGCAATAAGAGGAACTTTAGAACGGCGGTTCTACGGTGCAAACGCAGTTGTGCTTGTATTAAACTGCTGCGAATAAAATGGCCGTTTTTTAATTTAAATTTTCGTTAGACACCTTTTATACACAGGGTGTCTCAGATCCGAATACCCTGGCTTCGTGGGAATGTAGAATTCATTGAGTCGAACAAAAAAGTCCTATACCATTTTGCAAATAACACGCGAAATCTCGAGTTTTAGTTGATGACAATGAATCTTCTCTTGTCCGTCTCGTTAATTTTGAGAAAGTCGAGCTCGTTCGCATATGCAAACGAACCGAAGATGAAAGTTCGCCCGTGATGTAAAATTTAGCGGGGCGAAATAATCCGTAAATTTGTCATTCAAATTAACATCGGAAGAGTCCTCGCGCTCTGTACATTCCGGTTACGTTGAAATTCAACAATGCCGCACCTCCTCCGGAAGTATCACGGCGCTCGGACCGCCCGGGCAATGACGTAATTTTTAACGTAACGTAAGTACAAGAGTTAATTAAACTTCGAGGCAACCGGGCTAGGCGAGCACACAGAAGCGAGAGAAAGAGACAAAGGTTACGACTGTGCGGTATAATGTCCGCTCTACGAGAAACGTACGTATAACAGCGAGCCATCATTTCGGATTTGTCTCTTCACGCCTTAGTGGTTCGTTACAATTTCTTAATTAAGAACGAGAATCTCATCCGCGACATCCCACTATTACACTGAAAAATAAGTTTGGTAATAGTTAACAAGTGCATTTGATTGAGTGTTTTGGTGCAATATTTGTTAGTTAACACCAGGTATGGTCATATACACATCTAGTTACAAAGACACACCGCGGTTGTCGCAGAGACGTGAATTTCAAATCCGTTGTACGGGGGTACAGAGAATTGATATGGGCGTAAGGGCGAAAAAGGGATTAAAAGAATAATTCGTTATCGATGAAATAACGGGCACGATTAAAAGGTATAAAAATAAACGAACGAAGTTTCCCGCTGCTCGCTCGCAAACACGATAATGTATATGTATGAAGCTTCATATTTACTTGTTTCATTATTTCTTTTTTAGATTTTATACTCCGAGTGAAAATGAAACGCGCTTCGTTTCGTTTGGTCACGTCTTTCGCGTATTATCAAATAAAAATATCACCCCAATTAACATAACATCGATATGCGCTCGTTCATTTGCAGCTACAACTTACTTTGGCGAAATGGGGATTTTTTTGGGGAAAATGCAAATCCTCGTTATAAAATGCGTCCGGTTAAACCTGATGGAGGACTGAGACATCATTGATCGAACGGCTTTTCCCAAACGAGCTCGCGGCTCGATGACGATTATTTTTCACCGCGCCGCGCCACCCGCTGCATCCTCTTCGCTCTCGATTTCGTAATAATAACTACCAAGCTTTGCTCAGATAACGTGTTTATGTGCACTAAATTATTCGGTAATATTCACCTTATATTTAGTCAAAACTATTTCACTAAATCATTTGGTAACTATAACCCAGGCTGGATGATTATTACCGAATCTTATTTTCAGTGTAACGTCTCTCTAACTCAATTCTCCATCCTCTCAATACCGTTGTTGTACTCTGTCCCTGTTTAAACTTTACTTCAATTCAATACAACGCGCGACGAGGGTTAACGTAATTTCGCGGACGGCGCGATTGCCTTTCGCGCACGAACAGCGGCGGGTACCCGTTTCATCTTTGACGATGAAAGACGTAATTCGAGGGATAAAAGCAGACACAGGCGTGGCGAAGATCCCCCATGAACCCTCTGTTTCTCCCCGCTCTTCCAGCTTGTTTGGCTCCGCAACAGGAAATTAACACCACGGTATTCCGTTTTCTACATACCGCCGCGCGGGCAGGCGTGCGCGCGCGCCGTACCCGCATTGTTATTCTCCGAAAGGTAATCTGGGATTTGTCACGGTCGTACCTATTTTGATATTAGATGATTACTCACATGACGACGCGCGCGCTCAGAAAGAAGACCGGCGCGTGTCACGAGTCACGATTTATGTTTTCACTTGGGTTTACTTATCACCCGGCGACTTTGCGGTAATTGACCGCGCCTCGTTATGAATGTATATAAAATGTTTGGAGCGCAACATATTGCTGCTGAACCGCAACGGTGATATTTCATCGCCGGCAATCTACAAACGTCACGCGTGCGACATCGTGGTATAAACAGAACGAGTTCGCGAATAACGACGTGCGAAAATAGCGCAGCAGGGCGCGAGCGCGAAAATACACTATTAATATTACTCGAACGAACGAATTCTCTCTCTTTATCCTTTTCTTGCTTTCTCTTGTGAACTTGGACACATTTTAATGCAATCGCCAAGCGCTCCCCGTGCGTATTATTTTCCTTACGTTATTAAACATACTTAATGTTTATATAATTACGAGACTATATAGAATTGTAGTTTTAACGGGATAAAAACTTTCCGTTGTACCTAGACGTGGCTCTCGTCAGAGCCAGGACACCGTCGATCCCGAGTTGGTCTATTCCCTTTCTGGAACAACGGTGGACGCGACCATCGATATCGGGGTTGGTCTACTTTCATCGGTGAAGTCGTCTGCCCGGTGTTCTCCGTTTGGCTTGCTCGCTCGAACTCGTCGTAGAACGGTTGACTGCTTGGCGCATTGCGCGGCGTACTTATAGCCGTCGCGCAGCGATCTTGCTGCGAGTTAGTGGGGTCGCGCGTACGCCGCCTAGCGGCGCTCCGGTGATACCATTCGCAGACATCTTTGCAGTAATATCGTTCTCGAGTGAACGGAGTCGCTTATACGCCGCCTTGCGGCGCCTTCGTGGCACTACTCGCCTGATGTTCGGCGTGTGTTCCATGATAGTGATGTTCATTCATTTTAATGCTACCTCGAAATTCTACACGCTGTTTTAACGCCGAAACAACGAAAACGGAGATTTAAGACGAAACATCATGTTCAAAAATCTGGAATGAATTATGTCGCTGTAATTCAATCTCTTTTGCCATCGGAGTTCTTATTGTGGTGTAGAATTAAGAGTTTAACATGGGGTCGAAATTTCGACTCGGAGCGTAGAAGACAAGTCCCTTGTATGTCTATTCGTGTATCACATATATCGACGGCTCGACGTTTTGTCGAGCTTCGTTCGTTTCGAAGAATTCAGTGCGACTGACGCGACAAACGCGAATATTGAGCGCGTATTGAGCGTGTTGTGTATCAAACGTACACGGTACGTGTCGTGTAAATCTACGCGAACATTATTTCGAGCTCAACACGCTTCTTCTGCCGCGATAATAACCGGCCAATCTTGCCGGTCGGGTCCGCGCGTCGCGCAAAAAGAGAATGTACGCCACCCCGGTGAAGAAAGAAAAAAAACAACAGAGAGAGTGANGGGGGGGGGGGGGGGGAGGGAGAGAGAGAGAGAGAGAAAGAGAGAAGGAGAGAAGAAAAAAGTGAACGCTGCAGCAGAGCTCGTTACGCGGCGCCGTAACATCGGGTGCTGCATGAGCCAATCAGATAACCGTTAACAGCGACGAAAAAAGATCGTTTCGGGGGAAAATTAATCGTGTCGTTCATATCTCGTTTAGCTTCTCTCTCCTCGCGAGAGAAATTACCGCAGTCGGCGGATCGTATCGATCCATCATCATCCCGCGCGGTTTTCGCGGCTGTTCAACGCGAACTTAAACGCCTTCTTAATCGGCGGAACGATGTCTCGCATAGCGTAACAAGACACGACGGAGAAATTCTCCGACGAGACTATCTTAGCGCGTACCCACCGTGCGGGGAAGGAGGAGCGACACGTTGGCTTCGTTGTTTAAATATAAAAGCACGCTCAACCAATGAACATATAAAATAGAAATATGAAAGGGTTTTTCTCTTATGCAACGCGCGCGAGTGCTCATCGCGCACACCGCAATGCCGATAATTTTATACGGCTTAGCGGTTTATAGCGCAAGCACGTATAAAAGTAGAGCCTTTCTCCTCCGACACGGCGAAAAGAACACACACTGAGATATTGAAGTTTTTATGAAAAGGCAAATCCTTTGTTACAACTTTGAGACTAGCTGAAGCTAAGCTGACCAAAAGGGGAATAAGAATCGATTTAATGACTATTAGACTATTAGACGCCGTTTGGCGTAAAAGCCAAGCTTGTTTGGTAAAGTACACGTGAAAAACAAATTGAAAGACAATTGAACTGGGCTACGTCAAATGTCGACCGATTGGAGTGAAGTTAGATTTTCTGACGAGTCTTTCTTGGGCGGGGGTGAGTCTTCTTTGTGCGTCTAAAGCGTGTCTGGTCTGCACGTGGTCGACGCCGTATTGTTAAACACCGAGTAAAAATTCATGTTTGGGGTCGCTTTATTATTCGAGGTTCTGGAACTTTAATCTCCTTTACGAAAAAATCTCAATGCACAGAGCACGACTATATCAACGAGGTTTATTGAAGTCTGACAAGAAGTGGTTCGGAGCAGAAACGACCAATTGGATACTTCAGGAAGACAACGGGTCGAAACGTCGAAGTCGTTTGTGCACAGCGTGGGAAGAGGAAAATGGCATAAAGACCTTGGTCTGCACAATCATTGGACGCAAATCCGATTGGAAACGTTTGGCATGAGCAAATCTGACAAGTTATAACACATTGTTTTCCTTTTCCAATCCAACAAACTATAGATTTGCCGAATCGACCGAATCATGTTTTTCATGCAAGATTCTTGCATGATTTTGGTGGTGGTATATTTTCGCTTAGAGTGAAAACATCGCCACTTTTCTCTCTTTCGTGAGTGAAATTCCACTTGAAGACGTTTCACAAGAACATTACTCCGTCGTGGAGAATTCGCGTTCACGGCAAAGCGATATGGGAGCGCGGATGCCGTTGTGTGATCGGCATCTCGTTTAACATCTCGGACACGAAGGGTCACGAGTCGCGTTCCTCCGGATAAGTTCAGAGGGAACGTCGATATATCTCTCTCCCTCGTCCGACGGGGTGCGATGGTCAATCGAAATTTCTCAGCGGGGCTCCGACGTGAACAGAGAGGGAGAAAGGGAAAAGAGAGAGGAGGGGGGGGGGCGTCGACGCATAGATATTAAGCTCACGCGACACTTGCCAAACGTATACACACAGACAGACAGTCGTCGACGTTGCTTCAGTCGCGAAAGTCGACGGAAAGGACGGCGGTGGACGTCGCACAGATCCAGCCCGATATCAAAGGCGAGAGAGATAAAAGCCGTTCCCTTTTCGTTCGCGGGAGATTGGCACTCGCGATTGATACACGCGTGCTTGATTCTCGCTCTCGTTCTTTGAGAAGAGCCGTCGTTCCGGCCGGCCTGCCATCGCGCGCACGAATCATACCCGAGGCGGTACTCGTGAGAGGAAATCGCTCGGGTCTCTGGGAAATTTTCGGACAGGCGCGATACCTCAAGCGTGAGATCTCATCGCGAACAGAAAAAGCGTCGAAAGAGAGAGAGAGAGAGAGAGAGGGAATAGAAGATGCTGGATGACAGCGACGAAAATCTCCGGATATTTTCCGTCCGAAAGGTCCCGGAGGTTGTCGTGTATAATTTAGGGATGTGCGACACAATATCGATATTGCATATAAGACTTCGCGATCGATATATATCGAGAGTTTGTATCGATATTTCGTCCAGCGATATTTGCATGAATCGATACTAAACTCCAGAATATCGATTATTTTGTTCTACGACGTGTATCGATGCGATATATCGATGCTCTCCTATTGATACAACATCCCTAATATAATTCACGAAATATTCGGCGTATCGGGCCATCGGCGACGTCTACGCAACTCAAAGCCGCCGATAAAATTGTTTGGTCTCTACGGGAAACCCGCGGCCAATGATTGTACATACCGGAAAGAGCGGAGGGCGAGAGAGGGAGAGAGAGAGAGAGAGAGAGAGAGAGGAAGATACAGAGTGACTTCAACCACATATCCAGGGATCGGGTTCGCGGATCCTATGTCCGATCCATTATCCGATGGTACTCCGCATTCGCGGTCCCGATGATCGATCCTTACTATCGTGTCTCGGTGAGCAAACAAGGCGCTCCTATCCCGACCGAGCTTCATTCTGGGATGAAACGCAACGCGAGTCACGCCGAAATAATGAAATAAAGCCGATATAGGTCACTTTAGTCGCGACGGACATCCGTTCCGTTTACGCAGCTCGGCAAATATTACGCGGTGGCTTGCTCGACTGTACTGTATGGGGCCGATCGTTCCCGATACTCATCCGTCCTACGAATTACTTTCGATATATCGACGGGAAGATGGTGTCGGTGCTTACGTAATACGTTTCCCGTAATTGATAGGAATTGATATTCCCGTTGTCCCGTAACACACGATTAATAACACGTCGAGAAATCACAACAAGACGCTTTATCGGGAATTGGTTATCGAGGCAACAGTGGCACAGATCGATATCGATATAAAACTCATATCGATAAGCTGTTCTTTGCGGAGGAAAATATCTGACGTAGATTTGGTGTTTGGTAAATATTTGTGCGCGCACCTGAGACAAAGGGAGAATGGGTGGAGGGGAGAACACAACAAGGACTTCTCAATACATTCTCTTCTTTTTAACTGTAGAAGAGCTATCGTTCCTTTTTGCTTTGCAAGGTTTTTAAGTGAAGATACTTTGAAAAATATCGATTTGCCGTAAAAGATAAGCGATGCCATCTACACGGGAAAAAAGAATATGAGATGCCTGCTCTTTGTCGAAATTATATTATTGCATGTAACAAACGGCTCTTACCGCAAACTTTTCGCGGAATCATGGCGTACTTTATCTCGCACAGTCCGTTGAAACGTCATTATACCCGGCAATGTTACATTTTTACGCACAGCGCAAAGTACGATGTTTACGACGATCGTTTTATTTCCGTGGGAATCGGGTCGCACGATCCTTCATCATAAGGCGGAAAGTTTTTTCAATTACCTTGGCCAGATAATGATGACGAACGATGCATGATACGTGTTCGATATCAGTATCACGCCGATGCAAGATGGGAACATGTTTGCAGTCGGCCATACGCCCTGATCGGGACAAAACGCATTGATGTTGATGGATGCCGGGCAGCTCGATATTTCACAAAATTAATATTTCGACCGATAACGGGCTTTTTAGAGATTCATGTTGTTGGATGAGTATTTTCCGTTTTTCACTTTTTTGTTTTTCCTTCTCCTTTTGTACCACGCAAAAGAGAGAAAATAGCCACATTGACAGAAATCTCGCTAAAATTCTAGATTTTTTAGGCTCCAACTATATCCACTTCTGATTTCTACCCCAAGAAATGAAGTAGCGATATGCATACAAAGTGTTACTGACTGCATTTTAACATTCATTAGATTTGACGCCAATTTATACACCATTGTATTTTATTTCAGTTATAAATATTATTAAATAATTTACGGCTAATGGATGCTCGTAATGCGATACGCATCGGAGACAACGCGGGATTCAATTCGCCGTTTACGGTGCGAGAGCGGCGCGACAAAAAGTCACAAGTTAATCCAACAAAATACCGAGAAACTGCGCTCGCACGATCATCGTGATTCGAGTCCGATGGGAATCGGGAGAGGAACATGCGCGCGCGCACGTGCGAATGAGGGGCGGGGGTATACGGGGGTGCTACTTCTTTTCACGATGTTCGTGATCGCCTCGTACTCGCGGGCAGTGATTAGGAGCGATGCGTGAAACGTTCGTGTAACGTTAATGAAAGAAGAGATCGCTGATACGTGATGTGCCATTTCCACTCGCGCGCGGCCAGATCAAGCGCTCAGAATTTTATCCTCCGTAGCGATTCTTCTCGCCCCCCCCCCGATCTGACGTGATGGCGTTTATTGGATCGATACACGCTTTCTCTCTCTCTCTCTCTCTCTCTCTTTCTCAGGTGCTAATAAAAAGCACTGACCGATATTATCCACTGTGTGGCGGTCTGCACGTTCGAGCTGGCACCTCTTGATGGTATAAAAAATGGCATCCGCGCGCGGCCAGCAACTACGCGGCTACGTGACGTGAGTAATTACCAGCAGCAGCCGCGCGCGCGCGAATGCTCGCGCAAACGCGGTGGTGGAGCGCGCGGTGTGGCGCAGCGCGCACGAGTGCGAGCGCTTCCGGCTGCGTATTGGTATACGTAATACGTTTCGAAGACGATCGTTAAATCCATCCACCGCCGAAGGCGCGGCTAGTCGGCGCAAAAACGCGACATCGACATCGCACGAAATAACCGTTGGCTGGCAATTTGAAATCGGGAAAACGCGAAAGTGCGTCTAGTCCCCGTAATTATTGAACGTGAGTTTGTTTCACGTCCGCATGTAAAACGGATTGTTTTTCTCAGAAGCGATTACGAATTGTTGCAAATATTAGGAAAATGGAGATGTTAGAATACGCGAAATGCGAATTCTCACTTAAGTATGTACATATCCGCCATTTTGTCATGTAATTAATGAAATGTAAATATTTCGCGTGTTATTCGTAAAATAGTGTAAGACTTTTCTGCTCAGCTTCACACGTTCTATTTGCACACCATGGGAATTAAGATTAGTTTAGGGCACCTCGTGTATTCGTTTAATTTAGATTAGCTGATGCGTCTCGTGATACGCTCATCGGCATTGAAACACTTGTTAAAACTAGCTGTAAAACCGGAGAATATCCGTTTTGCACACAACTACGTTTTCGTTTCTCAACACATTTATACGGGCGAATCCTTTGAAAGCGGGTTGCAATAAGAGGGAGCACAGATATGTCCTTCGTAATATGCGAAGTAAGGCGGGAGTGCGCTCACCACGAGAAAATACTTACAATTTGCGACTTGATTACAATTTGCGCCCGGCAAACATTCTGAATGAAATACAGAGAACATACGTGCTATACACACACGATGAATGTGTGTACATATGTATATGATACGATCGTCGATAACACGTGGTGTATCACGATCATCTTACGTGCATGAGTTCTGATTCACTCGCCGGTTAATTTTAGGTCGCCGGTCAAACACAACAGCGGTAGCTATTGTAACGTCCGTGATCCCGCACGATAAAATCTTATCTCCGTAACAGTTCACATTCGAGTTTGCCGTCTCCCTCGGAGAGATTCCACGAAAGATAACGCCTCCTTTGTGGAATTCCTCCGTGGAAATTTTGGATTAACAGCATGAAGTAGATTGATCAAGTAGCAATATACAGGGTGTCTCGGAGCTGGATACCCTCGCTTCGTAAGAGTGTAGAACTCATTGAGTCGAACAAAAAGGTCCTATACCATTTTGCAAATAACACGCAAACAACACATTACAATAAAAGATCGTTACTTAACGATTCGTTTATTTGACAGTGATTTTTAACGAAGAACGCGAATGTGTCCGCACGTTCACGTTGAGTTTTTACAAATATTAATCGACTATTTTCAAATATTTCAAATATACCAATTATGTAGACGCGATGTGCATATTTTCTTCGTGCAAGAACATGTGCATATTTCAACAGCAGCGAGGCGAAGAGGGATTTACAATCGGAAATTAACAAAATTAATATTTACCTGCAGCGCGCGGGTTCGGATTACGCGTTCTCCGAATGAAGATTACTTCATTAACAAACTCAGTCCAGTCAAATATCAATCCAATTAAATATTTATATACTACTTTCTACCGTGTGTGCACCATTATTATATCAACCGACATATGAATGAAGTATTAATTTAAGAAATGAAAAATAAATAATATCTCCGTATTTGTAATATCGTGTTGTACATTTATCTTAATTTCGCGCCTACGCTCAAAATTAACTTTTATTATTTAAATAATTAAACAAAGTTATAAAAAAGTATTTTTTTCCCGGTAAATAGTAAACTTACGAAAGTCCCCCTTAATATCGCCACTGAAAATCAGGCTTTCTACATGGACCAACTGCTCTGATAAATCCTCCGTCTTGAATGTTACAGTTACGTCCGTTACAGGAACAACGAGATTAGATTTCGCGCAACGTGGAAATTCCGAGACAGATTAACTATTACTGTCGGTTTATCGGCAGGCGGAAAGATCTATCCTTAAATTACGTAAATGTTAAAAAGATCAACGACGATCTTCCGTCGAATCCCAAGCACTTCCTGGAGAGTATCTAATATCCTGAATACCAATTTGGAGTTCGGCATTAGGAACTGAATTTTAAAGAGGATTCGGCTCTCTTTCTCCCTCTCTCTCTCTCTCTCTCTCTCTCTCGTTCTTTCTTTCTGTCGAACAACTCTCGGAAATCGCCGGTAGACGAGGGAGGAGTAGACCGGAAGCGCTTTTCGGCGCCGACCAAAGCGGCTATTAGGAAGCAAACATCGTTGTCCATGTAGGAAAACATTTGTACGTTGGACTCGTCGATATGGCGGATAAGGAGACACTTGTCGGTTTCATAAGATCGATTTGTCTGACTACCTTCCCGGACTCCGCTGCGTTTGCATTCGTAAGCATGTATTACCAGCGCAATTACCACCATTACCGTAGACCCTCATTCACTCAGCTCTTGCCTACAACCTTGATTTGACCCTTTGAAGCACACATTTTTCTTCCCGCTTATTTTTCATCAAATTTGGCACCCGGAGATTTTTGGGGTCGCTGATCACGATTTTTTTTTACATTCACTTATCCCTAAGATACTAGAAAAAAATACAATCCAAATATAGCAATGCAAATTTTATCGACAACAATCTGAAAGAAGAAAAGTGGAAAGTATACTTCCCACCATGCTTCTAAGGGTTAAAACATAAGTCACGAGCAAATTGACCACGGTCAATTATGCTTCTAATAAATGACTGTAATTGTTCAATTTGTTTACTACTTATGTCTTGAAGCAAGGCTTACAAAGCAATGTTTACAAAGTGTAGACAAAGGTTTTATGATAATTTTTACGGTCTCTCACGTAGCATAAGTTGACGCGACCGAAACGATGAGTCCGAGATCCGAGATTACACACGTACTGAAGAACACGTCTCGAGTTATAACGCAGAATATGAAACATTCCCTCCCCCACCCTCCTCCTCACCCTTCCTCCTTCAACCCTCTTCCTCTCTTATCGCGCGTTGAATTTACGAAAAGGAATTAATTTGCACGATATCGCGCACAGTCGGAAAAGTCGCGAAAAGCCGCAACACGTGCGTCTATTAGATTATATAAGTCTCGAAATGATACTTGATTTTTTTCATGTATATTACATTATAATTTGCGGTACATGCTGACACATTATTCGCAAAGGTGGTTTATCGTGTTTAATACAATTAGTTGGGCTCCCGGCAAAAGTGCGAATGACGCGTCAGTGCTATTTTAATTAGTCACACTTGTGCTTATCAGCGTTATCGGGCCCCCAACGTGGTCAACATCGAGGAAAGACTGGGAAATATATGGTACAGCTACCAGGAAGATAAAGATACTACGAGCAAGTATCACGTGAAAGAGGAATGACGTTTTCGTCGAACGGCAGATAGCTTCGTCATAAGAATTACGAAGTGTGTGTATAGATAAGAATCGTGATACCGCGCATTATCGATGAATAGAATAACTTAGCGGAATCTCAGCTATCAATGGAAAAATAATAATTGCAGTTAAACCGCTTGGTACTTTAATATGTTTTCCGTTATTTATATGGGTATTTTGATCTTTCCTTCAATCATGTAAAACCGAAATCACAGAACCGAACACACAAACACAGATCATAAACACTTAAAGGCAGGCTTAATTCACTGCTGTAAAAGTTAATCCCTTCCTTCTTAATAAATCGAGGAAGATCACGATACTTGTTTGGAGAGATAAATTATAATACAAAAAAAATAAAATATCTTCAATAATTCAAAAACTTGTTTTTATATTTCCAAATATATAAAAATTTAATAAAATTTAACGTCTTTATTTATTTTATTCATTTCTTATTATAAATAAATTCACTTTATATAAATATGTGTGAAATTGATGAAAATAAAATTGATAGAATTTTACATGTTATATAATAAAATAATCGTGTTAAAAATTATAGAATTACTTGTATCGAAGTACAACCATGCGTAAGCGAAATTATTAACTCGCCCTTTTTGATTGTCAAGTGGAAGTGGAGGGGATAAGACAAAGATGCATGCGTGCATTCATCGTGCTTGAGGAAGAAAAATCAGAGGAGTAGACAAATAATCTTACATAAGTTGTTGTCACAGTGGAAAGAAACGCAGGGAATTGATAACACCAGGGTATAAATGCTATCGGCGATCATCAGGTGAGCAGTTGAGAATTCAGTTGACAAGCGAATCCACGACAAACAACGACGATCTAAGATGCGCTCTATGCTCTCTGCGGTTTCGTGCCTTTCCATGGCTGTCTGCATAATGGCAGGCAACTTGGAACTCGGCGAACGAGTGGAGGGCGATTATCTTTGCACCAACAGAACTATCTTCAAGGTAAGAGATTTAACAACTATGATGTATTAACTTTCCGCTCGGGTCAACTTGACTCTTGAGTACCAAATTCTACGATTAATTCTAATCTCACGAATGTCGAGATTTGCCTTGAACGTTTCTTCTTTATCGTAATTCACATAGCGAGCCTTTCATAACTATTCCCCGGTCGTACTAACGGTTCATATTTATTACAGCCTGCTATCCCGTGGAAACCCATGAGAGCCATGATCAGTGTGAAGACTCCAACAACCGATGAAACTATCACCTACGTTAAGTTCAGCAATGAGGGAGACAAAGAGGCTGACTTTACATTGATTAAAGGTGGCGTCGGCACGACATCCATGGTTGTGATGGCAACTGGAAAATTTGGTGAGGGAATGTTTGTGAGAGTGGAAGGTTACGCCATAGCTCCAGTTACTACAACGGAAGTGCCAACCACATCGGTACCGACAACGGAGCCGGTGGAGGTGACCACAGAAGAGACTGAGACGAGCGAGGAGTAACGAGGGAATAAACGACATGTTCGATGAAAACAACAGCATTCTGAATGACTGGTGACGAAACCTGGCTTGACAATGACCAATGGAGCGCTTTATTAGAGAAATTTTTCATTTGGACTCAAGACTGCCGTAGACATTTAACTTATGGTCGGAATGTGTAACAATCATTATGTATACGTGACTAAATAAATAAAGAAACGCATTATACGGAACAACTTCTATTTACTTAATGCCCAATTATGAGTGAGAATGCACAGTAATGTCGACAGTAGTCCTGGAATACATATTCTTCACTCTAGACTTATGCTTCTAATGTTTTGGAAACGCGTACATAGTTGTTAAAAAAATTTCAAAAAACTTTAATTAACACACATACACAGATATATGTGCAATAATTTTATATTAAAGTTTAAATTAAATTTTGGAACAGCCATTTCGATATTACGTATTACATAATAAAATAATCGTATTAAAAATTGTAGAATAACAAGTCTCGAAGTACAACCATGCGTAAATGAAATTATTAATGCGCCTTCTTATTATCGCCAGGCGGGTTAAGACAAAGGTGCATGCGTACAATTCATCGTGCCCGAGGAAGAAGCATCAAAGAAGCAGACAAATAATCTTACATAAGTTGTTGTCACAGTTGGAACCAAACGCTGGGAATTGATAAGAGTAGGGTATATATGTTACCAGTGATCATCAAGTGAGCAGTTAAAAATTCAGTTAACAAGCGAATCCACGACAAACCGAGGATCCAAGATGCGCTCTTTGCTCTCTGCGGTTTTGTGCCTTACTATGACTGCCTGCATAATAGCTGGCGACAGAGAACTGGGCGAACGAGTGGACGGCGACTACCTTTTCAGAAACACAACCATCTTCAAAGTAAATAATTGTTTCTATAACGCCAAGGAACGCTGATTCATCGCTCATCGAATTTTCCGAATCACTCTGTGACCTTCATTTTGCGGAAACAAACTTTGCACTCGATCTTTATGAGCACAAATAGGGAAAATGCATTTCTCATTTTAGATTTAACAACTGTTACCATTACCATACTATTTACCATCAGATTTAACAACTATGATGTATTAACTTTCCCCTCAGGTCAATTTGACTCGTGAGTACCAAATTCTACGATTAATTTTAATCTTATGAATGTCAAGATTTGCCTTGAACGTTTCTTCATTATCGTAATTCACATAGCGAGCCTTTCATAACTATTTCCCAACGGTCGTACTAACGTTTCATATTTATTACAGCCTGCTCTCCCGTGGAAACCCATGATAGTCACGATTGGTGTGAAGGCCCCATCGAAAAATGAAATCATCACCTATGTTAAGTTCAGCAATGTGGGAGACAAAGAGGCTGACTTTAAATTGATTAAAGGTGACATCGGTATGACACCCATGGTTGTGTTGATAACTGGAAAACGTGGTGATGGATTGCATATAAGAGTGGAAGCTTACGCCATAAGTCGAATTACAACTACAACAGAAGTGCCAGCTACATCAGCACCGACAACGGAGCCGACGGTGGAGCTGACCACAGAAGAGGCTGAGACGAATGAGGAGTAACGAGGGAATAAATGGCATATTCGATGAAAACAGCACTCTCAGTAGCGACGAAACCTAGCTTGGCAATGACCAACGGTGCGTTTTATTAGAGAAATTTTCCATTTGGACTCAAGAATATCGTAGACATTTAATTTATGGTCCGAATGTGTAACAATCATGTATAAATAAATAAAGTAAAGAAATGCATTGTACCAAACAACTTTTATTTACTTAATGTCCGATGATGAATGATAATACGCATTGATGTCGACGATAGTCCTGGGATATCCATTCTTCACTCTAGACCTGTGCATGTGTGTATATATATACAATGCTCTCGATGCGACTCAGGGAATGAAATTATCATTGCGACTTATGTATTTCAGGAATCATCGAGTCCGTGACGTGAAATATAACTTTTTATCGGGCCTGGGAATTCTAAGCACAGACGGACTTTCCGCGAGACGTAATGCGTTTCCAGGCGATGCTCCCTCGGCGACGGTTTAGGGCTGCATCGCACGTAAGCCACCGCTGTTACTTGATTCGCTTCATCTTCCACGGCCGGCTTAGAAAGGGAAGGGACTTTTCTCTTACCTTCTCTCTTTCTCTCTCTCACCTCGCGTTTCATCCTCCTTCCTTTCTTCTTTCTTCCTTCTTATCCGAACCGCTCGGAAGACTGGAACTCCGCTCGTGAAAATTGTACCTCCAATTTAGTAAGATCCGATTTGTATGGATGGTTGCGTCCGGGATATCAGACTGGATATCGAGTGCAGAGTGCCGCGGAATTCTGATGTCGATTGCGATAGCTGTACGCGGTGGATAAGTGTTCGTTTATGCATGTTTGACGCGTTTCTCAAAGATTAATACATCTCACCGTCGCCCCCTCAGGCAGTGGCGTTATCGCTCCTTTGAGCACGTGAGTTGCACCTTGCACGCATCGTCGTCCGAAGGAATCTTCCGTGCGAGGACCTCTCATGTGTGCCTTCACGTGCCGCGTGGTAGAACGAGTAGTCCTTGCGGTACGTACGTGAGACGGACCAGGTCTTTTGCTTTCGCAAGCGAGTTTCAGGTAGGAGTCACTCGTGTATTCGGTTTGCCGGACGGTGTAACAGACGAATGTACCGTGAAGCTGTGCGTCGTGTTAATAAATAAATTCTTCGTCTCGTGAAAATGTGAAAACACCTCTGAATCTTCGCGGTTCACGGCGAGCTCCGAAACGATTTACATACCCAAACTACATTTGTGGGAGATCGAGGGAAAATCGGAAATTATTACGTTAGGAAACAGAGACGTTGGAACGGTTAGATTTCAACGTTGTCAAAAGTATGGAAACTTCGAAGTGACGAAGATTAACATCCCTTTAGGCACACACGAGTTCACTCACATCTCACCACTCACTTTGTAATTATTACCAAACAGTTAGTAACTACCACCATACCTGGTACTAATTAACAAGTATCGCACAATGAAACACTCAACCAAACGCCTTTGTTAACTACTACCAAACTTTTTTTCCAGTGTACATCGCACGGACCGAAACTATTACCGCGTTTCTGCTCAATGTTTCGCCTCTTTCACGTCTTTCCCTTATTTCGAGATAATGATGCTGTACGATCTCGACGTTTCATCACGCAGGAACAAGAGAGGACAAGTTAATTGAATGGGTGTCATTAACTCGCTTTGCTGTGTGCACACACGGTATATACGGACCTCGGTGAGGATAAAGGTGAGAATTTACAATCGCTCGTACAAGAAGTGCTGTTGAAAAGCGAGAAGAATGAAACCTGAGGAGAAGTACGCAGAGAGGAAGTAATAATTATGTTTGCGACTTAGAAAATAATTTGTTTCCCCGGGCGTATTTATCAGCAGCGTATTTAGAGTGACTCGACAAAGATGGAAAGGGGTAAGGAGGGGTGGGGGGGGGGGAGAAGGGAGAGAACTCCGACGAACTTGCGAAAGTGTTCGCATCGATTGCGGGCGGGCCCGCGAGTTTCCTTCACGCAACGAGCTGATCTTCAAACGAACGGGCGGACGCGCTGCCGCAAGAATACCGTTTATATTAAATTCGTAAACTCCATCCCCTTCTTCCCCGTCTTCCCTGCGCAAAGAAATCCTTGGGAAACTTCAGAGACGATGGTTTTTTAATCCGGCACTGGGCTCTCTCTCTCTCTCTCTCTCTCTTTCTTTCACTCATTCACTCTTTAATCTCTTTCTCTTTCTCCATACAAGGACACATTAGTTTCGGTCCACAATAGGTATTTTAATTAAGCCTTAAGAAATTGATCACAGTTAATTATTCTCTTCACATTCGACTGTGATTGGTCAATTTCTTAAGGCTTAAAGCTTTAAATACCTATTGTGGACCGGTATTTATAAACCAAGATACGAAGACGTGACGAGAGTTTGTAGGATTTGTCAGTTTCTGTCTGATCACTAAAGTAAGAGAACACGGATCACGGTCAAATTTTCATCTCGCCTTCATCTAGATCTGAAATCATCTAAGGCCAACACCACTATTAGGCACGTGCGCGCGCGCTCACTCGTGTGTGCTGGTATATGCGCGACGAAAACGGGTGTCCGTCAACAATTATTCGGACACAAAGCGTCGGTGCCAACTTTTTCGATCGATCAGGAAACTCTAACGAAACAAAACGGCCCCGCCGTACGACCTTTGCGCTCCCGTATAATACGTTCCCATCTCGACGTACGGTTCACTGCACGAGTCGCTGTCGAACCGAAAGATTTTAATTATTACCGTTCCGGCTGCCACCCCCTACGTCCGTCGAAGCCAGATATAATGACGAAATTAAATAAAACGTCATTCACCCCGTGCAATTAATTACCGATTCCCGGTGCACGCGCGAGGGAGGAGAACGTCGGAGGGGACCGGGTTGGCGATAGTGGAGGATGAGAAGGAAGGGGGAGGAAAAAAATTAGAGAGAGGAAAGGGAGCCGAAAGCGGGCCGCGCGAGTTAATTACGGCAATACAAACAGAAAGCACTGAAAGAAGGATTTGGTAATATATAGCAAAATTTACTAACTGTTACTAAATAATTCGGTGAAATATTTCGGCCAAACGTTCGGCAACAGTTGCGAAATAATTTGATTGGATGATATATTATATCATCCAATAGGATATAATAAATAGGAGTATATAGTTTTAAGAATCAACATTTAGTTGCTTGAACTATACATTTAGATCATTAAACTAAACCTTGGTAATTAATGTCAAATTTTGATAGCAGAAAATGAGATGAGACTTGACAATCACGTTACTTCGCCTATTACACGCAAACTCGCAAGTTTCGCTCGCAGATTGATTTCTTTGACGTTTTCTCGTTGAACTAGCGTATTTGATCGAAAAGAATCAAGCCGGAAAGTGAATTTGCATTAGTTCAAGATTTTTACTGTAGAAATGAAAGAAACGCTCGCCGATTGAATTCCTCGAGGCTGCAGCATGGAAATAATATAATAAAGCAGAATATTTCAATCACACTCTTCAGTCAGAATCCTTTCACGATTTAACGTGAAGAAAAGATATATTTGGTAACTATTACTAAACATGTGCACGACCTTTTCCCCGCGCTCCCCCCGGAAGAAACGGTCTCGTTACCCCGCAATTTAAACCATTAATTCATTATGGGCGCAAGATCGCCGTGCAGGCGACTGTTTATTGGACGAATCAAACCGCGTTTCCGCATTTCCATCAAGCCGAACGGCACTTGCGGTCAATAACATATTTGTCCGCGCGCATCGCGGATTATCCAATTATCATAAATAATACAAAATCCACGTGAAATCGCTCTCCCGTGCCGATGCAAAAACGTGGATTACACTTGCAAATTATTCAACGCGCCCTCTTCTCCGCGTTACGTCGCGTTTCGTTCGCGTTCGGTCGTTCGTTTCGGGCTAAAAATATCGGAACGCGGCTCTCGATAAGGCGCGCTGTAATATTCCCAAGATTCAACAGCTGGAACAATAATATCCCGTATTGACCTGGTAAAAATTTCGTGCAGTTTTTAAACAGACAGTTTAACAGACAGTTATATTAACTTCTGCCCAGTAACCGACGAATAAAACTGTAGGGATCAAGATGTAACGCTTTGTCTGCAATTACTGGGCACAAAAGATAGGCAAAATCTGAAGCTCATGGGTTAACAACGGAAACTCGCATATTAATGCGGGAAGAAGCGCTAATTTGGAATCCACGCAAATCATCCGGGCGTGCTGCTCGCTGCGCCAAATCATCCATCTTCGGAAACTTTCCGTTTGCGTTCACGAAGCAAGAACAGCGAGAAGGTGGAACTTTCGGCAGCAACATCAATTCGAGAGTTCGCGGCGGAATTCAGCGAAAAAGTTCGGCGATTCGATGCTCGCGAAATGAATTCGAACGGAATAACATAGGCGATAACGCTATTCGCTCGCGAGGAAACGTTCCAGAGAGAGAGAGAGAGAGAGAGAGAAAGAGGGAGTCCCGTAGAACTCGAAGAACTACCATCCCGATTGAAAAGAGGGCGAATGCGAGAGGGTGAGAGCGAATCGGCGGGGAATCTAGCAGGGGTGCGGCAGGTTCGCAATCATGCTAACGGAATAATTGCGCTCAGGGAATTAACGTGCATCGAGTATACGGGACGAAGCCGGCGCCAATTGTTGGTGCTAATTAATTAATAGGGCTCTGGGTGATTAAACGAACGAACGCGCGCAAGAAGCACTCGAGAGTCCCATGGACGGGAATCAACTCTCGTTTCTCTTACACTGCATCTTTCTCCCGCTCGAGTTCGAGTCGGTCGGCGTAAGCCAAGACACAAGGAAGTAACTTAACTTGTCAAAATCGTTAAGAAAGGATCAGCGTCCGTGTACGAGGGATGTCGTGTCGATAGGAAAGTATCGATACACATCGTATCGGTAGATATCGTGGGGCAAGGGAGGAAAGGGAAGAAAAAAAGAAGAAAGAAGGCTACAAAGAGGAAGAATGTTAATCGCGCGAAAGAGAGATTTAATTTGACAGATTCACGCGGCTCGATCGAAAACAAATTTATTTTCGCGAGCGGGAATCCACGAAGCTGCGGGAAGCTCCGTAGCGGATATTAAATTAGACGCTGATATATTAGTTAACACTTAGACCTTTGGTTCGCTCGTCTTGTCGCTCGTCGCTCGATCATCCGACCGGATCGCAAGAGTGGACCTTCGCTCGAGTAACAAGCAGGCGTTCTAGCTCGGCAAATTATTAACAATCAGGCAGGTGTTTGCGCGGCTCGCGAGATTTGCTAACAAGCCGGCATTTTCGAGGTGCCGACTCGAGGCATATAATTATATATCCCTGCCTCCCTGTGCGTATGCATGTTTCGATAGCGGCTTCCTCTATATAAGGTGTGCCAGATCGTCTGGCAAAGGAAAAGGGCGCGTAGAAGATCGCCGAAGAGTGAATTCGCGGAAGTTCCAGCGCGACTCAAGAGGATCTACGGGGGATCGATCCGAAAGTGCAAACAGTCAGGCGGCGGTATCGCATCTCGAGCGCTTTTCGCTTGAGTCGGCGAGAAAGAAGCGGCGGAGAAATGCTTACCGTGAGGCACGGAAAACAACCGGAAGAGTCCTCGAGGCCTTCGGCGATTCCGCAAATCAATTCGCGATACGCAGAACGGAGTCTTTGCCGGGCGGAGAGACGTCCGTCGGCTTTCATAAATTCTTACACGTTATTACTATCGTCGTTACACCCGGCCGAACAGATTCTATGCTATTGCGCTGTGCGCTACAATGTGACCACCCTGTACATCGTCGTCCGTCGGCGGGGCGGCAGCGGTCGGCCGCGGCGTGAAACCGGGTGGGTATGATTACCCACTTTAGTTAACGATCTTCGTAGCCTCGTGGCGGGTTCCGAAAGGTCAGAAAGAAAACCGCAAGGAGACCGGGAGAACTGGAGAGAAAGAGAGAGAGAGAGAGAGAGAAAGAAAGAGAAAGAGTGGAACGCCGCTCGAGCAGCTCTCGGCCGTTGCCACTTGTACTCCGCCTTTTGCTTTTGTCTCGCGCGCGGGTTTTTGCGATCCCGCGCGATCGACGATAAGAACAATGAGAGGTTCAACAATGAGCGAGATACGGAATATTTGCCGGCTTTCACGACTTTGGGATTGTCGTTGGGCCGCTTGAAGTTGCGCGAAATACTCGGTGCTCGTTGTCGCTTCGCGGATGTCGGTGACAGAGGGAGAAGGAGAAAGAGACGCATACGGCGAAATTACTCGGCGAATTTTCTCGAGAGGCAGCGCGATATGCGTATTTCCGGAGAATAAAAGTCATCGTATTATAAAAGAGATTACGATGAGAAAGTTACAAGATCCCAATGACCGTGGAAAAGCGGCCATGCGCGGGAATATGCTCGGCTAGATGATGTAATACGAACGAATATCTCGGTCGTTGTACGCTCTCTCTCTCTATCTCTCTCTCTCTCGCTGTGAAATACATAAGGGATATATTCCACGTACCGTTAACCCACTCGCTCAAGGAGCGGTAATCCTATCATCATACCGGCTTCCACCGTTTAGCACCCTCGAGATCGCTAGTTTCTATGGTTAACCCTTTCGCTACGGCGCGTTAAATTGCTTCTTTGAGGTTTGGTTAGCGACAACGTATAAATGTGCTGCTATTACGACACACACACACACACACACACACACACACACATGCATACATATATACACCGAGCGCGGCTTTTACGTTTCTGCATGATGGCATAAGATGTCGCGAAATTACGACGTCGTAAGTGGATGCGAGAAGAACCCTGGAAATGTGTCTGAAAATGATCTCTACCGTTATCGAAAAACTCGATTCCGGTTGCAAACGATTATGTGAATGAGCACTACTCTCCGCAAGTGAGTTTCACCCCAAAAGCGAGAAAAGAACTGATTAATCACATTTGTTGCAAACTTTTTAATTCCAGCATTGGCGCGCACGTGTGATCGGCGCGCTTAATTTGAGAAAATGAAGAAACCAACAGAAGACGATCAGTTTGATTTCCGAGAGACTCGATCACTAACTGTACGGTAATGCATAATTTTCACATGCGACATTTGCAAAAACGCGTAAACATGGAAGCTGATTCTCCTCGCCAGGCGCGCACCGCGCACGTGTGACGTAACTACAGCCAATCTTGGCCGTATTTCACGGCGGATGTGCGGCCGTGTGACAAGCAGTATGCAAAACGCGTGCGTGTTCGCGCGAGCGTGAAATTACATTGCGGTACAAGTACAACCCGTACACTGCATGCGTACCTACGTGCGTGNCGGGCGAGAACAACCCTTACTTCGGAATTTCGTAAATGGGCGGCGCGGCGCGCAATTAGTATAATAAAGTGCTGGATGTGCATCTGGCGGGGTGGAATTGCGTATTCACGCGCGCTCTCTCGCGCGCTAATCCCTCCGTGGCTTTGATGCGCCCCCACCGCCGCCGATAGCAAATATGACGATTTTTTATACGCCTTCATTATATTTCTTCTCACTTTTAATATTAAAATCTTATGCGTTTGCGATGACAAACCGTGGAGACTTAAACAAAATGCGCGCGAGCTGAGACGAATCGATGACACAGATCAGGAAGTGCGTATAAAAAGATCCTCGCGAGCGCGAGAGTTATCGGTGATTCGGTCGTCGAGCACGTAGTCGTGCGTCATCGTACCTGTCATAGAACACCGCGCGCGGCGCGCAACCGATTCCAGTTTCACGTCACCTCCGTTGCATTGTACACCGTATCACCGTCGTCGTCGACGAGCGACGATGCCTGTTTCAACAGTGAGTATCGTCATTCACTCATGGCCGGCCGACGACAGAGGCGAGAAAAAGAGAAATATCGGCTCGCTCCGAGAGACCAGAAGTTACAAGCGAAGAAATGATTCCCTAATATCAGCTAAATCTCATTAGATGGTTATCTGATACTTGTTGAGCAAAAAGTATATCTCTTTTATTAATAAATAAATATAATTATTATTTTTTAATTTATCTTAACGCGTTATCTGTTTCCAATGAAAGCGAACATTTTTCGCGAGTTTTGACGCAAATATAAAATTACTTAATTTACATAGCGAGAAAGAGGGAGAGTATTATCAGTGCGTCTTGCACAGTTGTTTCTTCAATTGCGAACAGTGCCGCGACGAAAGCTCACTCATTCCGCCCTGTACCGCGTGGGGAAACGCAGCTTTCCCGTTTCTGACATCGTAATCCAAGCCGGCAACGGTTTGTAAGTATATTCCGTTTTTCCTTTTACTCCCTTCGTACTTGCGCAACTTCCCACCCCCGACTACGTTAGCAGTAATTGCGGGGAAACAGCTTTAAAAAAATTAACTTCCATTTCCTCGACGAATAATTGCAGCTTTCGACCGACCGCCCACTCCCGTCGGTCCGTCTGTCCGTTTGTCCGTCGTCTGTTGCGTCTCGTGTTTTTTATTCCTTCGAGAAATCCATCGACGGATTGTAATTCAAGACAACCGCGAGCGACCGCGACTTTATCCGTAGGTAAGCGACGAACAATGAAAGAAACGCAAACAGCTCCCGGTAATTTATTAAAGCAGCAGTCGTAACGATCGCATTCCCCTCCTCTTTCCCCTCCTTCCCCCTCTCTCTTTCTCTCTCTCATCCCGGATGGCGGTGCCGAAACTCGAAATCCTCTATTAGGTGTACTGTGCGTCGGATTTCCTCTTATCGCACTGGTATTTGCTGAGAAATGGATCAACTCTACTGCCGTGCTGCAAACGTCTTCGGCAAATACGCTACTCCTACTACGAGGTAAGAACGGTGGCGGCAACGGGCTCTTTCTCTCTCTCTCACTCTCTCTCTCTCTCTCTCTCTCCTTTGGTTTACCCAAGCACGAACGTCACTTGATAGAACTTCGAAAAGCCGGAGATATACAACTTGCTTGGCCTACGACAAGAGAGACTCTTCCTTCTCGGAGTTAACTATTCGACCGTCTGAATTATAAGCTTGACATACGAATTCCCGCGCCAAGTAATTACGGCGCGGGGAAAGTAAGCGTGTAGCGCTTACCTGGCACGATAGCACATAAGGATTCGTATCTCAATGTATAAAAGAATGATAAAGAAAGTGGTTTTCAATTGTTATGGCTAACTCTTAACTTACCTCCGATCTCCCTCGTAGTCAATAGTGGTTCATTACCTACTAAAGCCCTCAGAACGTCGTAATCAAGCTCCTTTGGTCTTCCGATGCGAGGTTCATCTTGAAGCTTCATGTCACGTGACCTGAATTTTTCAAATCATCTATGGACCGTACGCACTTTAACTTTAGATGGTCCAAAGACGAAACACAAATTTTTATGAGCTTCCGTCGCATTATGACCAAATTTAAACTCATAAAGCATAGAGTGCCTAAAATGAAGTTTTTCTTGATCCATTATATACCCCTATTTCTCAAAATTTAATGATTAAAAAATACCTGTAATATCAAAAATCAAAACGTGGAACTACTAGCTTTCGATTAATACCAAAATTGTCTAAATTGCATAAAGAACAACAAAATAATGAACATTTCAATTGGAGTAACAGAAAAACGATATAACTTTCTTACCAATCTAATATTTGTCACGTCGAAAATTTGTGCATGAGAAAGTTTCACGTATTCGTGGGGTATTGACTCGTTATCGCGCAAATAATATCCTTATAATGTTATAATATCGTTGCCACGGCGCGCGAGATGCTTAAAATAATTAGGAATACATATTAATCACGATTTATGTCATGATCGTTACGCACGAATGTTATAGTTTAATCGTGAATTATATATCGCTGATACATATATATTAAACAGTGCAATAATACATGCGAAGGGTAATTGGCCGCCAATATGAAAAGTTTCCGATAATTACGTGAAATTAACGCCAATTAATTTAATAATCAATTTCTATTGTTCGCGTGTAGGTTAATGAGGCGGGCTGCGTAACTTTATAACAAATTATTTTAAAAATGGACAATAAATTTATAAACTCTGCTTTGTCACTTCATCCTTCCCATTAGAATAATGAGTGTCGCATGATAATCGATTAATTACTATTATCTCGCGGCAATTTACGTCTCTCTCAGTGAATCCAATTTTTTTTTTAATAATTTTCGCATATCATAGCCGTTTGTATACGCATCTCATTAATAACTTCCCCTTCTCGCGGCGATTCGCGATAAAAAAATCAGAAATGCATTTTAACGCAACATTAATCAGTTTCTAAGCAGTATTTGACTAGTTTCTAAGCAGTTTTCGACTAGTTTCTAACCAATTTTACATCAGTTTCTGATCAGTTTCTAACCAATTTATAATTTTTTTCAGCGTTTTCTAACTAGTTTATAAATAGTTACAATTAATTTGGCGTTTTGCGTTGGAAATTGCACGCTCATCAATACGCACTAAAGTCCATCAGCGACGTCCAAACAAGCCTCTCCATCAACGAAAGTCGCCGCTGCATCCGCAATTCATCCGTGAACGTTCAGCCTCCGTTCAGCATCGTCCCACGTCGATTGTCAGACGTTGATTGCACTTCGCTACACTCGCGACGCGATTGATATTCTCCGTTTTATATAACGTTTAACGAATTTAATTTTGACTGCATCAACGGCGGACTTTGACTTATTTCGGCACGGATCCTGCGAATTTGTTTAACGTTAAAGCTAAATCGGTATCTGCAAGTCGACGTTTAATGAACGTCTATCGCAGCACGATCAACTCCACGACTGCATCTCACGAACGCATTCGCGAAATCGTATGTGCGAACAAAATTGCAAACTTGATCGGCAAAAATCGCGAAATCAACGTGTCCCAATAATTTTTGTCTTAACGAACAAAATATCAAAATTTTAAGTCGCAGAATGAGAACCGAAATAATGAGCCAAAGAGAATCGTAAATCGAAACAAATTTAACAGTTCCGATTTTGGTTCCAGTTCTACAGACTTTATGAAATTTCGGTACGGTTTACGGTTCCGGATTTGACAGAAATATCGGTTTCGTTTATTCGTATCATCGTGTTTGCTGCAATAAACGACGCGTTATAAATCGAGGAAAAGGTAATTCCTTCGCCGCGGCAGTGGCTGAGATGCTTCGAAGCCGACTTGCAGGTAAGAACTTACGAACAGGACCGTACACGGTGTTTATGATTTTTGCAGACGGGCCTCATTTGTGGTACTTCGTTGCATGGTTTTGCGCCGAGTCCCGAGGTGTAAATAAGCATTCGCCGAGATTGCGCTTGATTACAGGGAGATCCGCTGCACTTCGGTCGTCTTATTGCGGAGCACGTAGACGCGCGAGTACATCGCCGAGGCGTGAACCTTTGTCCAAATTTAATAATTCATATTTGCAAGCGGACGAGATTCGAACGGCATCGCTGAGATTCTCTGCAGCAATTCTCCGCTCAACAGAATTTCGACTTGGTGAGAGAAAAAGAGAGGGGGGAAAAGAAGGTATGAGAAAGAGAGGCCACGCTAACAGCCGTGAAAATAGCGAAATTATGATACGTCTTACGGGTACAGGCGGGTCCAGCAATTTCTCATTCTCGTCTACCCCGCGATGGTGCACAATTTGCTCGCGTTCCTCCTAAATCACGGTCCCTTTATCACGCGAGTCCCTTTAGTACGCAAGAAGCACGCGAGTCTGTCGAGCGATTTCTCAAACGGAAAAAAATTAAGTACCAATTCAAGACATATATTCTAATAGACGCAATCGTTCTTTCATATATAAGCGAGAATATATTATTTTCTTATCAAAATTTAATATTCTTGAATAACTTATTCAATATCTCAACAATATCATCATTTCTGAAAAATATAAACTTTTGTGCGCAGTTTTTTCCTTGTTGGTTCGGACTTTTTCATACTTGCTACGAGGTAGCATCCACTGTCCAAAACGTTGCAGACCCTTCATGCCGTTGATGGGCGCACAATTTGAAAAGGCTCGTTTATATTTGATCCACCCTCGTATATCAACTGCAAGTTAAAAGCTTTCTTTTGCACGCTCGCAGCACTTTATATCACGTCTTTGTTAAAAGATATGACTTATGCAAAAACATAAAAAAGTGACATTTTTTGTATATTTAATCGCGATTTTTTCAAAATCCTGACGTGCTAGATAATTTTTGCGGCCAGATTCGTAATCAGCGCTGAAAAACCTACTAGAAACCATTTTTGTTATCCCCAAATTTAGCACGTGTCAGCCAACGTATCAACTAGACATTATATTAGATGGTTGCATATGAAACCGCCCATTTTTGAGCGAAAGGAAATTTAGTGGTTTTGTAGCAAATCGACGAATTGGTTTATTCAAAGTATTGCCCATCGGAACAGACAGCCTTGGTCCATCTTTCAGCCAACAAACGGATTCCACGCAGGAAGAATTCGGGTTCTTTGGAGGCAATCCAATCATCCAGCCATTTCTTGACTCCTTCGTACGAGGTGAAGGAATGAACACACCTACATAATATACAGAAAAAATATGTTCGTATACTCAACTTTTATAAGTAGTTTTAAATCGTATATACATTTTTGTACACACTTTTCCGTGCGGGGTGAATTCATACAAAAATAAATTCGATGTTAATTTACAACTTGTTAATACAATTTATAGGAGTGTTATAATTTACAATATCAAACCCAATTATAGTTATTAGAAGTCAAGCGGACTGGAACCGAGGCTATTGCTCATATTCGGCAATTTCGGACGATCCATAAATGATGACGCCGTTTATTTATTAGCAGGGAGTAGTTGCGCGTGTAATAATAACCCATCGCGTTACTACGAGATTAGCTGACTTTTGCGGTTTGGAGCGGTTAACCGCCGTTGTTTAACACCTAAAAACGATCTGTCACCCAGCGCTCCGGTATGACAGAGAAAGAGAGAGGAGAGGAAAAAGAGAGATCTAACATGATTGCGAAAATAATATGTCGGCCGTGCGATCGCTTCTCCTCCACCCCCCTAAGAACCGTCATTATTCTTCACGAGACTCGAGATTCGGTCAACGAGGCGGATTTAAAACGGAATTGATACGCGTTCAACGCTTTTTCCGTGAGGTCGTCACCAACAACGATGAACCGTCGACAAACGCGTGCGATAAAGCGTGCGTGCGACACGCGAACGAGGAGAGAGGGGAGGCTAGCGCGAGTTTCGATTTCGCCGGGTGCGGTAACCCAAGCGCGGTAACTTATCTCTCGGCGGGTTCGGCGCGCATCCCCCGCACGACTCGATTTACGGCTTTAATTTGCCGCGCACCTACGCAATATCTACTTTATTCCCGCGGGTCATGCGTTCAGAATTCCGCGCTCACTTCGTGACCGCGCACGCAATGCATATTTTATCACGCAATACGTTTCCCGCGACTCCCTCCCTCCACGTTTCCTTTCCGCTACGCGCTAGGCTTCGGTTTTTTTCCCAAAGCGGTTGTGCAAATATATGTACATATATATATATATATGCGGGGTTGGGAAGCAACGTTACTTGTTACGCTGTTATCGTTGCGACTTTTTTTTCTGTAGTAACTACTTGCGGCAACGACGTTGTGTCTTCTCATCAGCAGCGGTGACGCGGTAACACGATTACGTTTTTTTTCTTTTTCGTGTGTGACGAATATGATTGTTACTTTTGCATATGTGCAGGTTAGAAGCTGGTTTAATTCCTACTTGAGTGCGTGCTCAACCTTTAGATGAAGCTGGACGTTCTCTCTCTACGGCGAGCTCGACTTTAACATCGACTTGCCATTTTTTCATGGTTAGAAGATAAAAAAAATTAAAAAATTATACACATGTTTTTAAGTATATCTGAGTTAAAGTAAAAAAGAAAATATAACGCCGCGGGGGTCAGATTTTTATATATGCCGCCGCACCCAACGTGTTAAGATGCGAGCCTCGTGTGCGTAACTGTGTTTTACCTCGCTCGGGGCACGAGCGAGTTCCCCCCTTCGTTTTACAACTGGAACTGGAGTGTATTCTATCGGGAACAAGCCGCCATGTTGTGTTTCTCGTAACGAAGAGGAAACGATATATAAGACATGAGGATAAAATACAAAGGAAGCCTGATTTGTAACGAACGATATATTATGACGTTTCTATCTGCTCTCTTCTTGAAATTATCCTTCGTTATAAGTCAATAAAATATATTTTACTCTCTTTATTTCACATGGAAAATATAGAAAGACCAATAAGAAATGCGCTTGTTAATGCGGATATAATAGAAAAGAGCCGAAATATAAGCGACATGTTAACTTACCCCTGCAGTGAAGTATCCCCGCTCTCCCCTAACGCTCACGATGACAATTTTAATGAGGGAAGTCCTCGTCGTCGTGCCGCACTTCCAGCCAGTCGTTTCGTCTGAGCGCGGTAGAGCCAACGGGAAACGAATCGATATATTTCCATCGAGATATTTCATCTATATCATATCGTGCGCAATTAGCCCATTACGTGATCCATTGCGTTAATACGTTGCGCGACCGCGTGTCATCGATATTTTATTAATAATCGTCGCCGGTCGACGGCACCAAAGTACCGCCGACACGGCGGACGGTAATGTGCATTCCGTGTCCGGTGATTTTATGAATTCGCAATTCGCACTTCGGGAGCGAGCGGCGGCGCTATTGACCCGTAATAAAGTTGCACTTGGTAAAAGTGGCGGGTCCCGCGGGCTGTTAGAGAGCCGTGAAATCCCCCGGCATTATCAAGGTCAAAGCGGTGCGAGCCGTGACTTTTAGCGAAGCTGTTACGCCGGTGTCACGCACGAGCGGCCGTGATAACCGACGACAATAGATGCTTCTTGGAAGCATCAGTCTCGGCAGTCCGTACCGCAGACTCTCCGCTTCCCTTTCCAGATCCAGGGCGACCGGGCAAAAAATGGTTAGGGATACCGCTCGACATTCCGGCGACTGCAGATATCCTATACGATATCGTCGGAATAAATCGAACCTAAAAGATATCGATGGTATACCGGCTGACTGTTATCTGCTTTCATTTCTCCCTCTCTCTTTCTCTCTCTTTCTTCCCCGTTCGATCTCTCCTTCTCTCTTCTGCGCCTACTTCTGGCGGTATCGCGGCCAGGCAGATGTTTGGCGCTGCTGAGAAATGCCGCTTCATATCAAGCGCGACTATCATCTCAAATGCGAAATGCTACGTAGATTCGTTTTATTTTCCTCTCGAGAAAATAATTGATCGAATGCAAGGTGCTACTTTTTCAAGAGTCGCGCGATGCAGCCGGTAGCGGCAGCGTGTCTGGCCGTTTTAAGTGAAACGCGAAGGAAGCGAGTCGAATAGTCAGCGACGGAGATAAACGGCACGGAGGCTCCGTTCTGTGCGAAAGACTATTTCCCGTTTCGAATGAATGGCGCGGAATGGGAGCACATAAAGCGGGAGACAGCGACGTTAAACACCGAGCCGCGACAAGTCCCCCCCCCCCCCCCCCC
>NW_014554511.1:726102-899739 GCF_001313825.1 Dinoponera quadriceps | reverse complement strand
CCCCCCCCCCCCCTCCCCGGCTCTTGAGAAACCGAGCGATCGCTGTTTGGCTCCGGTCAGGAAATTGTGAAAAAGCGTAAACACGGCTGATCGTGTCACGTATCAGCGCACCCGACTTTACGTGCGATATACGTGATATGCGGGTTCGGGGAAGTTACTAAGTAAGTCGCTAAGTAACCCGTTATCATTTCTACCTAAGAAGAAATTAAACCAGTTTCTAGCCGGTGACTGGCCAATAATTTCCTAGCTAACTAGTTTCTGGTCAGGTTTACCGGCTAGAAATTTACAAGTTTGGGAGGCCTTCGACGATAACTGGATAGTAAAACTAACCAGTTTCCGGCCAGTTCCTAATAAGATTTCATTATTATTTCATTTGTTTATTATTTTACCAAGTTCCTTGCTAGGAAATGGCGGCCAAGAAAAACACTAGGCAGAATTTTGCGAATTTTTGCTGGATAGAATCTATCCGGTATTAACTTACTTTTTTTCTTTTGGAATAGTTTACAGCGAGTGGCTGGCCATAAGAAATAATAATCAGCATTTCTTGGATAGATTCTGAACGGTTACCGTCCAATTAATTCAAAACCAATAAAAACCGTCCAGTTTCTGTCTGGCGGCCCCTAACATTTTCCTATACGGCAATTTAACCGTGATTCGGCCGTGATCGATCCTCGGGGTATAAGGAATCGTCTCGTCGAATGAGAGAATCGGCTCAGGTTAACGTGAAGCGAATCAGGGCACGGCGATCAAGATTCGCTCGATCGATCGATCAAATTGCGGTGCGCGTCTCGCTTCTCACGTCACGTCCCCGATAGATGCTGCGCTCCCATGCACACATACACACACACACACGCCGACGCACCGCGTCGCATCACATCGCCAGCGAATCGCTTGCGTCTTAGAAACCGATCCGCGAAACGTACACCCGCATCGCCGTCGAACGTATCTCCGCCGCTGGTGCGCCGACAGCTGCTTCCTCCCCCTCTTCCACCCCTCCTGCGGGACCCACTTCCTCGCGCGCAACCACCCTGTCGAGGGATGCAAGAAACGCGAAGTGCATTCGCGCGGCAACGCGACGTGAGTGGCAGCAGGGCTCTCGCGCTTACCGCGCGACAACAAACTTAGCGGCTTACGTATCGGCGCGAGAAAGCAAAGGCGGCCTTTCATATGCAAAATACTTGCGCCGTAAGTCTCTCTCTCGGCGCGCGGCTCGTCTTCGCCCGCGAACGCGCACATTCGAAGACCCGCCCCGTCGTTCCCCGTGAAAAATGATCTCACTGACAATCGATGTGCGCGCGCGTGCAGCAGTTTATCGTGGAAGAAGCGAGGCAGCGCCATTTGCGCCCTCTCTTGATCGATCGCTTTGTCTTGATCGATCGATTGAGCTTCGTCCGGGCGAGCGAGCGCCTGAATAAGTATCGCGAGTCGGAGCGCGGGAAGAGGGAGGGGGAGAGAGAGAGAATACATTAAGCGGGTTTAACGTCGGAGAAAAAAAAGTCGCCGAAGGCGTCTGGTATTTAAGAAAGTAATCAGTGCGAGAGAGAGGTGGGAGGGGAGGGGAGAGCAGAACACAGTGAAATATCGGAATCCAGGCATGCTGATTGCTTCCTCGGGGCCACGCGAGGTGATCGCGAGGAGAGAGAAAATTAGCGGCCGCGGAATCATTGAGCGCGCATGCACGCGTGTAATTAGAAAATCTCTAGAACGCGGCGTCGCGACGCCTTGATGAGAACGTCTGGATATATAAATGGAAAATTTGACGCGACATTGCGTTCGATGTATCGAAAGTCGCCGTCTTCTTCTCCGTTTTACACGGTGATACTTGGAGCGAGCGAATAAAAAAGAGCAGAGGAATGAGTATAAGTTGTGACGTGGCCGCTGACGAGCGTCCGTCACAAAGTCCGAATTTCTAGAAAGCGGTTATTTTCGCGTCGATATTGCGCGTAAGATGAAAGCACACCTACGAGACTTTCGGTTCGTGCGCTTTTTGCACACGCTGCCAACCGGCGTGGTCTGACATACGTAGACTTTAATTAAGCGCTAAAGAGCGTCCCGAGCGGAGGGAAAGAACGTACGAGGAAAATCGGGAGGTAGTCGCGACTCGTCGAGGGACATACCGGCTAGCAGAAACGACTGGCGAGGCGAATCGGGCCAGTAGCGACAGCGCAAGGCCGATAAGAGAAGCTCCCGCGGGAAAAGGATTCTGCTAATCGCTTGCTCTCACTCACTCACTTTCTCTCTCACTTGCGTCCGCACTCCGCTAACGCCGGGGCCGAAGTGTCGATCCCCGGTCGATATCCGTTAGGACTCCTTGGGCGCCCCCCTAGCGGATTTTTCGGGGATTCGCACGCGCGACTCGCGCGCGCCGCGACGCCAATTAGCAGAGTCCTTTCCCGCGGGAGCTTCTCTTGTCGGCCTTGCGCTGTCGCTACTGACCCGATTCGCCTCGCCAGTCGTTTCTCCTAGCCGGTAGTCCCTCGACGAGTCGCGACTACCTCCCGATTTTCCTCGTACGTTCTTTCCCTCCGCTCGGGACGCTCTTTAGCGCTTAATTAAAGTCTACGTATTAAGAATAACTGGATCTACTTTTAGAAAATATTTACTGCGCAGAAAAATCCAAATTTAAAACTACTAGGCTTCTTCAATGTAGAAGATAACTTACATAACTGTAATAAGTGTTCTCTTAGATTAAGAACTACGTTTTACGTTTACATTTATTGATTTATTTACAAATTAAGGAATTACCGCTGGTTCAAACAAATATTTATTACAAGCCATTGAAAAATACATAAATTAATGAAAATATTACTTGATATGAGAAAATATTACTTATATAAGGGGCAGAAAAATAAGAAGCGGGTAATCACATTTATTTGATTCTAGCATTTTTTCTGCGGTGCCGTCGTTGTTTGACTCGTTCTTCTTCACCTTTCTCTCTCTCTCTCTCTCTCAACACACCTTGTCATTTTCTACTTCGATTAATGTAGCACAATTGAGACGTACAAAGGCGAGCCCATCATTCATTATGGACACTGCCGATATACGTTTCACTATATCCATATAATCTTTTAAGAAGAATCTCGTCGAAATAAAACACATTCATCGAGACAACTCTCAAAATTCAGTAAAGTTTCGTCATTTTATACATTCGTGTATCTCAACGGCGGGTTCATCCCTTTCGAATTTTAAACGCTAATATCTTTTTATGAGAAAAAGCGGTCTCGCCCTTGTTAAAACGGAACGCCTCGATTGATACGCTTTTAATTCCATAGCACCGTATCGGGTTCCATCCGATTCTGGTAAAATCACTCAATGTTACATTTTGCTTTCGAATAACGTGGCGTTTTAAAACGCTGTCGGGGACGTGAATTACAATTTGAAACATAATTTTCCGCCCGAGTCGAAATTTTAATGTTTTTTTTATTGAAAATGTCAAATTAAAATAGACATTTATCGTCCACGTGACCACTCCAGGGTTAACACGGGGTCAAAATTTCGACATAGGCGAAAAATATCGCTTAAGATACCCGACGTATCAATTAATGCAATGGTCGAGCGGAATGTATCGGTTGTGTTGCCGAAAAAAAATGTCTCGCACGATTGATCGGCGTGTTCTTTTTACGTAGCCCGCATAGCTCGGGGAAATCCACGTAGAGCTCGCGCTCACCTACACCTTTCAGCGCGGAGATCAAATAAGCCACAGAAAAATCAATAAGATCGCGAGGGCGGCGCGAGATCCGTAGAAACTGCGCAGCACCCAAACCCATCGAGAAAAAGAGAGAGAGAGAGAGAGAGAGAGAGAGAGAAGCGCGCATTAATCTATTGCACGATACTCTCTATAAACGTATAATATTATTTAATGTTATTATAATATTATATATTCTTTAAATATTCAATTCTATATATATATGTGTGTGTGTGTGTGTGTGTGTGTGTGTGTGTGTGTGTGTGTGTGTGTGTGTGTGTGTGTGTGTGTGTGTGTGTTACTTTATTTATATATATTTTCTATATTATTATTTTTTTAATATTCTAAGAACATTCCTATAATATTAAAAAATATTACATAACATCCTTAGAATATTATAAGAATATTATTATAATATTGAATATTATTCATATAATATTGTTTCTCCACATGCCGAACCGGCGCGCACGAATTTCACGGAAACACGGGGGGCGCGCGTTGGCTCTTACGAGGGTCCCTTAGCCTGATTATAATTCCGAAGGCAAATAATCTGTGGCTTATTAATGGGAGGCAATCTTTCTTAAGGTGCTTCGTTCATCGGCAGGAAATTTCTATAATTATTTTCGTCCCAGGCCCGAAGAGCTCATTAGGTCGTCGAGGCCAAACGGGGCGCTTCCTTCCCCTTCTCACCCCCTCCTCGTTCCCTCTGTCTTCTCGACCGCCCCCTTACATAGCCTGGTACTTTTTTTCTCCCTTTCCTTCACCTGCACCATCATTTCGCCTTTCCAGCCACGCTCGGACCTTCGTCCTCCACCACCGTCCACATTTCTTTCCGTTCCTTTTTTTCCACCCGGTTTTTTCTCGCCCCTCTCGCGCGCGGCCTCTGTATCTTCCTGCTCCTTTCCCCGTAACCCTCTCGACCGTCGCATATCCGTTTCTCCGTCCGGAGAAGCTATTGTTCCAAGAGAGCAGTCCGCGCTGTCAAAACATCTGGTTCGTGTATACAATGTTTGCTAGTATCTAGATAAAATGATTTAAATAATCATTCGAATGAATAAGTAGATCATCTTTACCTTTATCCAGATGGAAGAAGCGCAAAATATATTCATTTTCATCTCATGTAAAAGGAAACATGTTATCTTATCTAAAAATTATCTGAAATTTTACGGTCCATATTTTGAACTCACTTTCCGATCAAATAAATGAAATAGTATGGACCTATACGTCTTTCTTGTTATGCATTACCCCTTATTTAGTATACAGAGTTATCTTTTATTAAGGATAACGTTACAAGAAACGAATGAAATGTTTTCGTTCTTTACTCAACTGTTTCCATCCATTGCCTCTCTCTCGTATTCCACGATTCATCCCTCTTACTCATTTCACGCGATTTTCATCCGAGTGCCGCGAAACGGCGCTTCTGAAATTGAAGAGAAATAATTTGGCGAGAACGCACACGATGAATTTGAAAACAGTGCTCTTAATTAATTATTAATTAATCAATTCTTTACACGCAATACAGCCGGTTATATTTCACCAATTCGGTTATATTCAATTTGCGGCCGGTGGTGCCTTCGCTCCGTTGATTACGAATTTTCGGTATATATTCTGCGCGCAACCGAAATGCACGCTGAGGCTGATGTTTTATTATGCACCGTAAAATAATAATCAGTGCGTCGCGCGGAAAATAATTATGCGAACAGTGACACACACACACACACACACACACACACACACACACAAAAAGAACGTAAAAATTGGCAGTTTAATTAATTAGCTCTTTAGGTAGCCGGATTATTACCAGGCTTGCACAACAAAATGACAGCTTGAGGCTTCTCTGGCGAGTTGATTACACGGACGCTCGATATTCATCATTCCGATACTCCGATAAAATCCCGAGTAAAAGTCGCGTATTTCTCTCTCTCTCTCTTTCTCTCTCTCTCTTCCTCTCGTACTCGCGAACGTATTTAACGAACGCGCCTCTACTTCATTCCGCGCGGATCTCCTCCGTGTATGTACGCATACTCCGCAAAAATCTGGATGTTTGAAATGAATGCAGAGCGGTTATATAACCGGAGACGTATTACGAAATGGACATTGCCTTAATGTCTTTCAAATGAGCGGGATTTTCAGCAACCACGATCGTCAGCCGGCAGCCTGGCGAGAGAGCCTCCAACGACGCTCGGTTATAACTCCGTAGAAACGTAAAACGGGCAGTTCACTTTGCAGAATCCAAGTTTGGTGTTGTCATAGGGAAGCAACACTCTTCTAATCGGAATGCTGCGTCTTTTTGACCGATAGGCAGCTCGAACTGCCTGAGAGATTTCAAGAACAGTTAAGTGCCGATCGCCTTCGATGAGTTCTCGAACAGCCTCGGTGATCTACGCTGTGATGCTAGTGCGTGGAAGGCGCGGGTGGGCAAAGTTTTCAACACGCCCCCGTCCTTTCTTAAATTCGTTACACCACTGTTTCACCCGAGCCCATGAAAGAATTCTTTCCCCAATCTGTGGGAGTAAACGGCGCCGAATTTCAGCAGAATTTACATTTTCGTTGACGAGAAACTTAACACATTAACGGCGGGCGATCTCGACGAAAGTATGCTAGGTAGCGCGGCGGCCGCCCGCCTCGTTTTTCGGCCTAGAGCGGGCGATATTTTGTGTGATCATAAAAACTTTAAGGTACAGTCGAGCTAAATCGTATTACTACGACTCCCGCCTTTAAGCCGCAGTCGAGCTGAATCGTATTACTACGACTCCCGCCTTTAAGCCGCAGTCGAGATAAATCGTAGTACTACGACTCCCGCCCTTAATGTGTTAATAATAACACGTTGTGCAACTGCGGTGTACCTCTTTGTCGCTCATCGTGATTGCTGCTGAGAGTAAGAAGCACGTGGCGCGCCAACGTTATTACTGCTTTCCACATAACCCCCCTCCATTGTCCAAAACGTTGCAGACCCCTCATGCCGCCGACGGGCGCGCAATTTAAAAAGGCTCATTTATATTTGATCCATTCTGGTAAATAAGCGTGTTGTGCATCAACTTTGGCCCACATTCGCGCAGCTCCAATTTCCGGTTAGCTCTCGCAGTCTCGCGGGAGAATTCGAATTAACGGCGGGCATGCCTGTGCTCGATGTGCGTGCGTGCGTGCTTGCGTGCTTGATTACAAATTCGAGTCATCTGTTCGTCCTTTCAATCAACGCCATGCGTTTCGACGTCTTCAGACCCTCGTCGTTGCGTCATCGCATAGCTCCGGTATGTGAATTACAGCCGAGGCACCGTATAACACGCATGTACTCCGCGTAGGAAATTCGATTCGAGGGTGTGCGACTCGTAGCGTTGCTGCTGCGAACGAGCTCTGATATTCCAGGCTGCCGTTTTCTCCGCGTGTGCGCGGACGAGGACGCGCAACGTGACGTTGAGACGACGCGTTTCAACGGGTTGGGAAATACAGGGTGTCTCGTAAGTCGAGGTTAATCGCTCAGCAGGTGATGGGGGCCGCAAAAACAAGGGAAAAAGTTGATACGCACATACCTCCCGAAATGTCTTGTTTTCGCGATATTTATGTTGTTACTTGAAGTTGCTGTGTTTCAAATTTTTCAACGAAATTAAAAAAAAGGGATGGTTAATACATGAGTCAGTAACTGTGTGGGCTGCCGATCTTTGCCAAGGAATGCTAAGGGCTGTACCTTCACGTGGTGCATCCCGAGTAAAGTGCTTAAACAACCCGTAACTTTTATTTGACTTCAGTCACATTATAAAACTCATATATTAATTATCCCTTTTTTTAATTTTAATAAAAAATTCGAAACAGCAATTTTGAGGTACAACAATAAAAATGGCGAAAACAACCCATTTCCGGACATATGTTCGTAGCAATTTTCTTCCTTGTTTTTGGGCCCTCCATCACTTCCAGAACGATTGACCTCGACTTACGGGACACCCTGTATACGTTGCTATTGTAAATCCGAGCCGATATATGTGCGCGCGCATGCACGCACGTGCGTGCGTACGTGTGTGTATGATCGCCTTCTGCTTATCGGGGATGATGATACACTCGATGCGGATTTGTCACGCGCCGTTCGTTATCGCGTACGTAATATCATATCGCGACGCTCATTAGGATTTACAATATCACTTTTTCATTATTTATTACAGCCGAGGGGGAGGGGAGGTGGGAGAGCGAGATTATTTCACGAAAGGTTGCTCTCAGTGTAATTCGAACGAATGGAAAATACAACCACGATACGATATGTTTCACAATTATATACTCGGGATATTAAAAGTGGATACCGTCAGCGCAGGGCTTTATCTGTCGCTATTAAGTATTGATATAAATGTTAATACGTAATGTTTAACGCATTGATATGTTAACATTCCGCATTAAAATTTATCTCAATATTTGATCTATGTATCATGTGTACGTACGTACGTATGTATCACGATATACCCGTCATATGTAATATAATGTTGACATGATCACATCATATCCGGAGTTATATTAATATTACGTGTTATATCAATATCCATTTCGGTATTGATATCGCGAGTTCTTATTAATATTGCGTATGTGGGTCGTTTCAAAAAAAAAAACAAAAAAAACAGGTAAAAGGAAAACGGAACGTGCAGAACGAAGTGACGTTACATTATCGAGAAGAAATCTCAGAATTACGCGGTTAATATCGTATCTTACATTAATATTGATATCGTAAGATTCTAGAATATAAAAGAATAGAATAAACGGAGAACGAAGCGACAGTACGGTATTAATAAAAACATCTCGGAGTAACATTGATTAATATTAATATCTTAATCATAATACTGATCTTGATTAGTCCCACAGAGGTTCTGTCGACAAAGACGATCACTGATTCCTTTCGTAACGCGCGTCCTACAGGTCGAGTTTCGCGGAAAGATGGAAAGGGCGGGAAATCCGAGAGAGCCAAACGGAGGAAATGCCGGGCATACCGGAGATCCTGCTACGCAGACTCAGCACGGACAACTTGGATGGACAGACGGACGGACGGACATCCGAAATTCGACGTGCATCGAATGCGCTTCTCGAAGCGGCACGCGTATCTCACACGGATATCGCTTTTGAGAATACCTCGAGTTCCCGAGTCCGGCAATTTGTCAGCGTTGACGCGGGTCTTCTTATAATAATAATAAAAGAGGCCACGCATATAAGGCGAGAGCGAAGGCACAAAGCGGAGGACGAGCGAAGACGGACGCTCATCTCGACCTACAGCAGGCCTCGTTAAATGAACTCCAACTTCTAATCATGAGACATCGCGGCGAAGCCGGCATTGGGTGATAAATTTACAGGGCACTCTCTCTCTCTCTCTTTCTTTCTTTCTGCCGGTAGCACTGATACTACGCTTCAAATATTAACAGCCACCTGTGCTACTTTCTCGACTGCGACGCCTGCTTTATTTACTCGCTCAGGGTACCGGCTGTTTCACCTCCGCCGTATGTCCGTGTAGTCCGGATATATTGAATTATAGATAGATCGGACGCAGATTTTCGCCGGGAGAAACGTATGAATATCGGTGGATACACACGGAGGATACACACGAGAGGATTCACAGGGGATACACACCGCAGATTTTCGCCGGGAGATAACCTTTATAATGCGAGTGCCAATGGAAAGCCGTGTGTGGAGGGATTTGTGGGGTACTTGGATTTTAAGTAAATAACCTGGGAAAAAATGATTATTCGATTTAAATGATGAACTTTTTCTATATACGCACTGAAAAAAAAGACTGGTAATACTTACTAGATGCATTTAGTCAGAAATCTCGATAGAATATTTGGTAACTGTTATGAAATTTGATATTAATTGGCCAAATATTTAGGTAGCTTGCAGTATGAACGACTTTTATTCAGAGTTGAACATTCGACCCGCAATATTTCACCGAATTATCTAATAACAGTTATTAAATTTTGTTATATATTATTAAATCCTTCTTTCTGTATAGATTGTAATAATCGCGATTCTGCGCACGTCGGACCCGTTAAAGTCATGTCTAAAATTAATTTTCGGATGGGATGTCACGGTCTACTACAACACGGGGAAATATTTTTCCGTGATTTTCACCCTTATCAACCGTGTCCGGCGGAGTCTATTACGGTTATACGGCCCGGGTTCGTTCTCGTAATTAGGACCGCCGGCGCGCGCAGCACCGGCACACGAAACGGTGAATTTACAAGACAGGGGCCAGTGAAACGCATAGTTTAGATTATTACGATCGCCTCCGCGGCCTTTGTTCCGTAAATTCAGCGAAAAGGTCAAACCCTCCGACACGCCGCCGCGAATACAACGCCGAGACCGGAGATTTCTGCCGAGAGACAATTAGTCCATACTAATCTAATTTCGCGAATCTGTAACTAACCGAGTTCCGATTCAAGTCATACTAGTCGCCCCCCTTCCTTCTTCACCACCACCACCATTATATTATATTTTATTCGAGCGTTGTGCTCTTCGGTTACGTGAAATATCGTCCCGCTCTTCTTGCCGTCCGCGTATATTTGCGGCGTTAATTATTATCCTGCTCGGCGAGTGTCGTCGTCCTTCATCGTTAAAATCACACGCTCGCGCGAGCGAGCGAGGAAAGAGAACGAAGAAACCGCCGCCGCCGGCCGTAATATCGTCGCGATAACGCCCGTCCGATATATCGATACGCGCGATACAATTTTGCCTTTTCGCTGACGGAGAGACCGTCCCGCCTCCGCCGCCGCCGGCCTCCTTTAGGAGGTATCGAACCGAGTACTAATTACTAATGCAGAACACGGCGGTTTCGCCGTTAGATGTGTAATTACTGAGGAGGACCTAATGGAATAATCGCGTTTGCAAATTAATGCAGCAAATTCGACCGTAACTCGGACGCAAGATGGCTCCGGAGAATCGGGGGGAGGGGTGATACGCTGTCCGGCCGAAGGATTAACCGGCAAGCTATTTCTGACGCGACGATTAATCTACAGATTAATTCGTCGCCGAATGATTGCCGATTATAATGAAAGAAGAATTTGATAATACGTATCAAAATTTAGTAACTGTTATACTAAATAATCCGGTGAAGTATTGCGGGCCACATGTTCGATAAGTTACGAAATATTTTGATTCGATAAAATAAATATATAGTTTTAAAAATCAAGATTTCGTTGCTTGAATCATACAATTTAGATCGCCAAACCAAACTTTGGTAATTAATACCAAATCTTTATAGCAGAAAATGAGATGTATCTGGTAACTATTACTAGACATATAGTCCGTAAGGAATTTTTTTTTAAGTAATTATCGTTTCACTAAAAAAAAATGTTACTACGTAAATTATCTTAAGATCTTATTTGGTAGGGAAATCCCGTCCAGCGCGAGTCGAGAGCGTGATCTTCCTCTTTCATCCGGTCACGATGTTCGCACGCTAATTCATTCTAATTTATGCCGAATATTACAGCGACTACCGGTTTGCCGTCGGCGTCGTGCCGGCAATCCCTATAACTCACAACAGACAGTCGTACAAACGTCCTAATCGGCGCTATCAGAATTTCAATCATCGCGGCACCGCTCCGGGCTTTCGCTACGATTCCGAGGACTGCCGCCTGATAACATGCCGCGCACCTACGTACCCACTACGTAGCCTACCCTGCGTAACAGTTACCTACGTACGCCGCACATGTATGTACGGCGAAGCACGACAGCCGGCCATTTCTGACGAGAGAGAGACGATTAGTTTGCCAGTCCAGTTTCGAAATCCTATCCTACGTAACAAATGAGGTCTCCGGTCTGAGAAAGAGGTGCGCCGGTGGTTGGAGCTCGGTGGTGCTCTGTGCGGCTGCGACTCTGCTGCGTTTCTGCGGCCGTGATGTGGCAACAGCGACGGCGGCGGCTTCGATGAAACCACCCCGCGCCCCGAGGTGGTGTATTAAGAATGCAACGTGAATGACGTGAAACGAATTCCTATGCAAAACGGAACGGAGGGTGGAGACGCAGAAAAGGACAGGAAAGAAGAGAGAGGAGAGAAAAAGGGGAGGGGGGCCGGCAAGAGAGGCCACGAGAGTTGATCCCGCTCTCTAACTAGCAGCCCTCACATCATTAACGGGTCTTGTTTGTTTTACAGTGTAGAAAGGACACGCCCATTTCCTCGTCGTCCCGCTTAAGTCCTTCGGTCGCCGGAGCGCAGACCTCGGCTCAGGTACTCTCTCTCTCTCTCTCTCTTTCTCTCTTGATCCGCACCGCCGACTCTAACACACGGTGTCCCGTTTTATTTGATACGCGTCGATATGCATCTCTTGCGAGAGACGAAGTAAAAAGGAGAAGAGAATAAGTAAACCGCAGCCTGATTCGCGAGCCGTAATCGGAATGTGTTATTCGGATTTTGTTGGGTTGGGACGAAAGTTCGTAGCTTTCAGCATATCTTCAAGATGGTTTCAAGTGCAAGAATCGCGGACATTTTGCTATCCCAGAGTCATCTTAGAGCTGTCTCAGAAATTTTGAAACATTTCTGAAGGAGTTTCACTTTTTCACATGAAACATTTCTGAAGTATCTTTGAAAAATTTCGATGTCGCAGGGATACTTTCAATGTTCCCTACATCGTCACGACATTGGCACGATCCCTTTCTCTCATTCGCTTCTTTCCGTCAGCGAGTCAACACGATGGGAACACCCTGTATACGGCAGCCGTCCTGTTTCTCCTTCACTCTCTCTCCTGCTCTCGCTCCTTCCCTCATCCACCCCAATACGTACATATACATATTCATGGTGTCATTACCGCCCCCTTCTCCCCGTGAAACATGCTATTGATAAACGTTTCAGTTGCTCTCCTCTCATAGATGATTGCAGGCACACATCTCGTGGCTTCCTTATAAATTATTACACAGGCTTGTTTCGCGAAACGTCAATGCGGCCGATGACAAAGTGCCCGGGCTCGTAAAGTTGCAAAACGCGCGTCTGTAACGTTGTGCTGTCGCCGTTGGGCTACCCTGCAGATCGCGATCTCGTAATCGCCGATCGATCTCGCTCGCTTGACTCCGCCGTGACTTCTCGCTCCTTCTCCCCGGCGGCTAACGAGGAAATTGCGCGGGTGACGACTCCACGCTCTCTTCTTCCCCCCCNCCCCCCCCCCTCTCTCTCTCTCTCTCTCTCTCTCTCTTTTTTCTTTATTCCTATCTTGTTCGTTCAGCCCGCCGATTTATTAATCACGCTAGTTAATTGTTAACGAGCCTGACATCGGCGAGTATCGTTAGACGATTTGGGCACCGTGGGTTGAAACTTCTAATAACGGATATTACAGTTTTATATTTCGAGCAAAACCGTAATATTTCTTATTTAACTGTAGACTCTTTGATAAAAATAATTCACACAATACAAATAAAATGTTAGACAATACGTTGAATTGAACCGCAGAAAGTTACGCACGTACTTGCGCGGGAGTGAGAGTGATCCAAGGTATAAAACAGCTAATTAATTTATAGTTCACAGATAAAAACGAAATGGAGAAACATTCATGCATTTGAATCTTAATCCCCACTTATGGGCCGGAGATAATTAGCGCCTACTTAGATAGCCCGCAGTGTAGAGAATTTCTAGGATTCCCGCAAAAATCCAATGGAACTCATACGAATCCACATGGGATGATAAAAATTCACGTCGGATCTCACATGGTTTGTGAACATTTATATAAGAATCCACATGAATCCCTACAAATAAGAACTGGGATAGGATCGTAATATAGGGCCTGGGTGTTTGGCGGAAATCCCCAGAGGGCAACCGTAAGATTCGATATGGATTTTCTCTATAGACTCCAACCCGGTTTTTTCAACAAGATATAAATTAATAAAACTACCTACTTTAACAATACTCACGCTTATGATCCGAGTACGTTCGTGTACGCGGTATACACGTATTGGCATTATTATCGAAGACGAGAGAAGTTGGAATACTCGTATATCTCGGCGTATCGAGTTGTGCGAGCTTCAAGATATCCAAGACCGCGTTTTCAAATCGACGATGAACCTGCCGAATGCGATAAAATTTATTAATCGTGAGTGACAGATTAATAATCGCTCGATGTATATTCCACCTTTCTCTCTCTCTCTCTCAAGGATCGATTGATGTCCGAAGCATGAGAAATTCAGAGGTCTGCGTGTATCCACGCGATTCATCCTCGCGAGGGCGACGCACGAGGTTCACGCTATGCGCGCGCGAGCGAGCGAGAAGAAATATACAAGACAGCGAGACTTTATTGATCGAGCGATTAAGCACTCGAGAGCACCGCGAGATTATAAAAACGTCTCTTTCTCTCACTCCCTCGGTTTATCCGACTGTCTCTCGCGCGTTCCGATCGATCGATCTCATCCGCGCCGCGCGTTCCTTTCGCGCGCTTTCCGCATTGGAATCCAATCTTCGTGGATATTGCGTTTCGGCCATTACCTAATAAGACGGAACAAGAAAACGAGAGCGCGCGCGCCGTCGTGACCGTTACGCGTAATTGGCAATAAATAATGCGACGTGCGTGACAGACGGATCGGCGATGCCGATTAACTAGAGCGACGGGCCGGCGGAGTAGATGAGGAGGACACGGGCGTGGGCGAGGGGTGGGGGGGGGAGGAGGGAACGAAGGCTCGCGCGTTTAGGCGGTAGAGAAATTAATTACGCTGTGTGCCAATTAATCCGCCAGGATTTAGAGTCGAATTACGTAAACGCGATTACATGACGAAGAGAGAGAGAGAGAGAGAGAGAGATGTACGTGTCGTAACGTTGATCATTCGATTCGCGGCACCCGCGCGTTTATTATCATTTTTGCCATCCGTCCTGCCGCCGCCGTCGGCTTCCGGATTAAACAGAATTGTATTCAGCGGATGCATGTCGGATAACGCTTTTACGGCTATTTTGTAATAAAGCCCCTTATTGTCGTGAATCGCCGAATCGCTGTCTAATTGACGTGGAGTTTATTAAATTATCGGCAATCAGTTTATATCGCAATGAACAGCATTAAAGCCAAGATTCACCCAGGAGCGGCCGACGCCGGTTGTACACGATTACACGGCCCTGAATCGTGCGTGCGCGCATTGGTTAAATTGTGTACGTACGTATGTCGAATTGCAATAAACTTCGTTGTTGTTGTGCCGCTTTGTGCTCCATTGTTTTTTTAGATATCGTTTCATGTTGTAATTAGCAACGCGACTGCGCGTCCTCGACCCCGGCGTGCTCACCGGCGGATTTCATCGTGTACTTTGGCAGCAACGATGATTAATGTTTGCCGATAGAGAGAGAGAGAGAGAGAGAGAGAGAGAGAGAGAGAGAGCCGCGCAAATGCATTTAATTTAAATCAAGCGTCTTCGAAGCGCAGCTCGACGTGCGTCTTTCAGACGCGTTATATGCGTCTCGCGTAAATGTCGCTCTTTCGCGAGAAGTTAAGATGATTATTTTGACACGTGACACATTCTCACACGATTAAAAACTTCAAGTCTTTCGTGCAGCGAAACATTAACGTATCGGCCGTTCGATAAGTAATGTCTCGTGCCACGCGCGATCATATTAAATTAAATTATCGACCGTCCATCCGTTAAGAAATTACACTCCGTCTTTCCGACAGCGTTTGAGATCTGTAACTGATTAGTGATAGGTGCGAAAGATTGTCAGAGTCTGGTTAAAGGCAAAGACGAGGGATTTCTCAAAGATATTTTTTGGTCTCCATTTTACACTACGAATAAACGAAATATACAAAACATTTTAAATATTTATAATTTACACACACACACACACACACACACACATACACACGTTATATGTGCGCTATTAAGCATAATAACGTTAAAAGTACCCCGAATAGAAATTGAATCTAGTAATTGTCTAGTCATGACATAGAAAAGTTGGGTTTTACTACCACTAGTCGCTCCTAGTTAGTACTAGTTAGTTAGTACTAGTTAGTACTAGCTAACCACTAGCTCGGTATGTAACGCTCACTTCTTCTAATGGCTGTACCAGAAAAATTATGCTAATTTAACTAATAGCTAGACAAAAAATAGTACATAGTTATGAGATAAAATATCTCAAGTAGCCACTAGGCAAAAATGTAACGCTCATTTCTCCTAGTGGGTGTAACAGAAAAATTAATTAGTAGTTAGATTGACGATGCTCAATTAAATATTTCTCATGCGAGACGTTCAACGCTTGAAATCCCCGGCCGATCGGTAGCTGACGGTCGGCCGTCCGTTCGTCGCCGGCTCGGTAGCGAAGAACACTGTCGCCGTCCTGATGCATTTCGACCGGTGATCATTGGTACTCACATGCTCACGCGCATGATTAATGTCACCGTTTGTCCCAACACGCGTCTACCTCGACGCAACGTGCGAATGCGGAGGGTCGAAATCTAAGCGCGAACATGTATCGGGAAATTTCACGTTCCGCCGCCGTATCGTCGACATGCGCGCGCGTCGACGCCGGCACCGCCGGGAATTAATGTATCGAACGTTTCATATCGCTCGTCGTCAAGATTTAATTACAAAAATCGGAACAAGCTTCGGAAGCACTTACCCGCCATTAATGCCGTCACCTGTGCGGCTTCAGCCATTAATCGTGGTAAGCTCAAGTCCGGGGTTATGAGCCAGTTAAAGCGCCCGGCAACACTACCGAGTTCTCTCTCTCTCTCTCTCTCTCTCTATCCGTCTCATCCCACCCGTCGGAGGACCCTCCGAGACCAAGCTGTGTTCTCGCAATTTGTTACCAAATTTATTACCCGACTCGGGGAGAATAAAAAAAAATAAAGATCGAGCGACGAAAAAAGCTGGGCGGCGCGGAATGACGTATCGCACGCCGTGGTCCTCTTATTACAACGTCTTCATTTCTTCATTACGGTAAAGCGCATCAAGGCGGAAATGATCTTTCATTACTGCGAAACGTCGAGGGAGAAAGAGAGAGAGAGGGGGGGGGGGCGAGACTTCCGTTGCGATTTCGTTACACACAGTGGGATGACGTTTCGTTCGCGATTTTTAAGATGTACGGTTTCGATTCAGCGAATTTGTTAACATGTTCTCTTTTATCTAAGATGAAGATGAATATATTTTGTACCTCTTCCATCCAGATAAAGATAAAGATGATCTTTCATCTGGACGGTTATTTAAATAATTTTATCTAGACAAACACTGCTAATAATACGTTTTCAATGGCCTTTCCAGCAATGCGTGAACTTAATTGCCGCCGTTTATCCACCGCTATTATACGAATACTCTCTAATCCGTTTATTACCCATCGGCTTTACTTTACTGTCTCTCTCCCTCTCTCTGTACAAAGTGGCTTTCGTCGCGGATGGATTAAAGCGAAACTTTCCTTTTATTAAACGCCGAATTAAATGTCATCGTCGTAATTTCAATTCGCCGCATTCGCGCCGCACACGCGGCGCGCGCCGCGAAATGGGAGAACCGTGTAATTGGAAGCGCGCGCGCGTTCGCACTCTCGTGTCCGCGTTATTGCAATTTGAAATTATTATTACGACTTACAATTAGAACCGATGACCGGACAGTTCCGCGTTTCTTTCTCTTTCATCACGATCGCCGCGCGCGCTCGAATTGTCACTGTGATTCGCGCAGCGAAGCGGTGGCGTCATCTACTATTATTGTCTATCTAATGAATAGACAACTAAAGATTGATTAGGAGTATTTAGTCATGAGCTAGTGGCTGGCTAGATAACTTATCTTGTCATTACTATCTAACTAGTCATTACTAGTCATTACTATCTAGCTACTAGTCTTGAAATCTAATCTACTAGATACATTTCTGCTTGGGTTATAGTCGAATCTTATATTTAAGACCGTCTCAAGTTCATCTTCAGATGTTTTCCGTAACTAATGAAATGATCCTTACAACATCTTAAGATAACCTCAACACGTTCTTAATTATAAGATCTGAACGAATACCGGCTTAGGATTCTACTGCACATATTGCAACATATATGCCTTATCATCGCAACTGGAATAAATTATGCAATTTTCGACCATATGTGCGTACATATGCAAGACTGAGAATCGTGTAATTCTCGATTTAGGGAATAACGAGGTTTAAGTGACGCCATGTGTACACTTGAAAGAATTTAACCCGAGAGATTTAACTTCTGGTAAAATTGATCAAAGGTAAATTCTCTTGTTGAGCAATCGACTGTGTTTCAAACTGTACGGGGAAAAGTCCGTTCAAACTGTTCTCGAACCGAGTGTATGTCAAACGAGAGACTCCGATCTTTTTCGTTGACGTCATTAATCCGCAAATGATAGGTTTCGTCGCGGAGTCGTGTCGCGTATTCGCGTCACGCCCAGTGCGGTGCGACTAACGAAACATTAAACCGAAACAGCCGTAGGAAAACACGAGGGCGGCTGTTAACACGGCGCGAAATTATGCTCGCATCCCCGCACGCAATATTTCACGACGCGCGCTCTAAGCGCGGTACATACACAAGTTGTACGCCCGGGCAGTGCGCATACACATACACACCCGCGTACAAATACGCGTGTACACGCGCGCACACGCCTACGCTACGGGCCGAGCAGTCACGTAATTCTAAATGCGCTTAACTTGAAAGCGTTTATCTGTAACCGTATTATTACGGCCGGCACCGTAATTCGTTTCACTGTTTCTCCAAAGAGGATTTACCCGTTCTGGACTGGGAAACGCGAGCGAAGTCGCGAGCGGGCGTCCACGTCGTCGTCGGATTCTCCTGGCCCGTCCGAACGCCGGTTCTAAAAGCGACCCGCTCAAAACTTTCGATACTTAATCGCGATGACGTCCGGGATGCACCCAGATGTATTAACTCGCAGTGTTTGCCTTAGATGATTTCAGATTTCGGATCTGGACGAAGATGAGACGAAAATCTGGATAAAGATAAAGACGATCTATTGATTTGAATGATTATTTAAATCTGGATGATTATTTAAATAATTGTATCTAGATATCGGCAAACACTGTCGAAGCAATTATGCGACGAGCGAATGAACGAACGTACGAACGGGCCACTCGATCCGATTCTTATCGGCCAATGATAGTCTCGACGCTGCGACGCGCGTCCTCCCCACGCTCGAATCAAATCTAACGCCATAAATCACAGGGATTACAAAGCATCGACTGCAGAGACGGAGATTGCAGCTTGTTTCGGATCCTCGGGGACGGGAACTTTGTATCGGTCTCGGGGTCGGTATAGAAAAATGAAACGCACTTCATGCATTATTCAGATCCTCTTACCCGGCCGACCGCCACCGTCGTATCCGCGGGTAATACCAGAAGGAGCCGGCGCGGCGAGAAGGGGAATCGACGTGAGGGCCACGAAAGTATGCGGCTGCTTTCCTCTGATTTGTCCCACGCCGGAAATTATTTACACCGTGCCGCCAACCGCCGCCCCGAAGAGAGTGGCGGCTCCTTCTTTCCTTCTTCTTCTTCTTTTTTTTCTTCTCGCCCACGGAAGTTCGACGACGGTCCGGCAACTTTCACGATTGCGCTCGACGATCGCCAGCGAGTTCGCGCGCCCTCGTAAAAAAATTGAAGTCTGGCGACCCTCGAAGTGGATAAAAAAGTTTCGGTCGGCCGAAAGTTTAGAACAGACTGCGTTGTACAGTCGACGTCATATATGCTGTGCCATTTACTAAACGGGAAATTAAACGATTTTCGACCTATACATAACCTATAAAATTAAAAAATCGCGTAACATATATACGGAGAAACATTAATATCAGTTCAAGATTCATATTCAATGGCGGATCTTAATGATTGTAATGAGAGAGCATTTAAACATGATGTTCGGTCAAAGATAGATCGGACGTGACGGACCAAACGCCTCTTCGATCCCATCCCCCCTGATTTAAATCCCTTGGATTTTCTTACGATGCTGCGAAAATCCTATAGTTTTCGATTTAGGGAATGGTGTGGCATATATGGCGCCGACTGTACACGCTCGTGGCCGTCGATGAGAAAGAGAGAAAAAGAGGAGAGATTGCTGCGCGGGACATCATTTTTATTCGATCACGCAGTACCACCCGGGTCTCTCCTCCGAGAGACGAACTTTGCTCGCCCGCCCGCATGCTTAGGATTATTTGTGCGGCAAAGTTTTTCGCGCGATCATCGCGTTATCGGCACGGCGATGATGAACCGCGCGGAACCGGACGAAAACTATGCATGACGCACCTTTGAATATTTCCCTCCCGTCCTTCTTCCTTTCCCCTTCCTTTCCCTCCCCCTTCTTCTCGCTCATCCTCTCCGCCTCACCTTTTTCACGAGCGTATTTTTCATGAAAAATACGAATATTTCTGGGATATTTTTTATGCGACAGGATGCATTTTTCGGGCAGAAGTTTGTGCGGAGCTGCAACTACAAATTTTTTTCGGAGGTACCATATAAATCTGGAATTGTTAAAGATATACGCGCGCACGCGGAGGAGAACGAAAAAAAAAGAAGAACAAAATGTAACGGACGGTCGATACGCGCTCCTCGTCGCGCGCGTAGCTTTTTACGCTTTCCTCCGAAACGTGTCATATCGATGCGCCGACATTTAACAGCAAATACGGTTACTCGAATTGCAATCTACGGCGACATGGTCGCGCGTCCGCGTACTGAAAGAAGGATTTGGTAATATATAACCAAATTTAGCAACTGTTAGAAACCGACAAATTCTACAAACTCAATTAGATTTCAAGACTAGTAGCTAGATAGTAGTGATTAGTAATGACTAGTAATGACTAGTAATGGCTAGTTAGATAATAATGATTAGATAAATTTTCTAGCCAGTCATTACCTCATGACTAAATACTCCTGATCGATCTTTAATTGTCTATTTGTATCTCGTGTTTATAATGTGTTCTTGTATAAAGAAAGAGAGGAGACATAAATATTTGCTAATATTTACCAAGTATTTTATAAGAATGGACATTAATGATTTTGTAATACCTCTCAAATATCTAATAATAATCATCAAACATTTAATTAACAGATGTTATAAATTACTATTTAATTTAATTGATTCAACTCTGAATAAAAGTCGTTCATATTGCAAGCCAACTAAATATTTGATAATTAATATTAAATTTTCATAACAGTTACCAAATATTCCGTCGGAATTTCTGACTAAATGCATTTTAGTATCACCAGTCTTTTTTTTCCAGTGCGCGCGCGTAAGTCCTCTGAATTCACATCCGTATGAATCTCAGAATTCATTTGCCGCCTACCAGACGTAAGAGATACGTACGCTCGCAAGAAGGAAACACGCACGCGCGTATATGAGTAAGCCGGAATTGCGATTTAAATGAGAGAGAGCACGCAAAGAAGCGGGACGAGAAATACAAATTAACGTGCGCTCGCGCGCGATGTAATTTACGGGGCGTTCGCGAGACAACCGAACAGAAAAAGGAGCGAGAAGGAAAAAATAGAAATTTCGCGAGTGATTCGCGAGCAAGCGGGAAAGTAATTTCTCAGGAAAATCAGAACGTGCGGTTCTCGCCGTCAATTAGTGTTCTTTTTTTTCTCACGTTACAGTTTACCTCAATTTTCTTCACCTTCAATTATACCGCATCGGATGGTATTGTTGCAGTAATTGCGTTACAGGCGTGTGTAGATAAAACCTATGCACGTATACACGTGCATAAACACGCACACGCCGTTTTACCGGCACCGTTTTTACCTCTAGGTAGGTGAATTGTTATATTATGGCTTCGGCCGCGAACGCAACCGGGAACGAAGTTTCATTACGACAAATTGTTTCGCGATATTTTGTGCCGAGGTTATGAGGAACCCCCCGAGACGGTCGTTGATTCTAGATGATAGAAAAACACCTACAGAGAACTTCATGAGATCGCCACGTCTATCTCGAACGCGAACGTTTGCGTTTTCGAGCGCAAAGTGTTTTCACTTGCGTCTGCGCGTCGTTCTTAATTAAAAATCGAGCGAGTTTTCAGCAACGTTGGAAAAATGTTTGGTAATAGTTAACAAATGTATTTGGTTTAGTGCCGATGGACTACCCTGAAAAGAGGTTGACGCCGACGAGGTAGCCTTAATCATGAGCCTGATCAAGTTGCGCATCCTCGGTCGACGACACAAAGGCCCCCACCACGTTCATGGTCACTTCGAGGCGGGACGGTGGTGTTCAATTGCATCGACGAGAAAAGCGGCGAACGGTTCATCATCAAGGAGGGGCTACACCCAGGTTGCCGAAACGGACGAGCTGTTCCGTCATTGTGCACGTGAAGGACCTCAAAATGTCAGTCAAGTAGACTCTGGAGTTGTCCAACGGACAGCAGGGACGCCTCTCACTTCGCTGCCCTCATCGGCGATCGCTCGCTCGAGGCCTCGCAGGCCCTCAACTTCAAGCCCTTCTGCGGACTGGGACATCGTGAAATTCCTCGGGAAAGAATGCAAGAGGGAGAATCCGTCCTCTGGATGGAATCCGGAATCTTCGATCTTGAGTCCTGAATTCTAAATCTTAAATCCTCAATGTATGTCAGCTTCTCCACCACCACTGCTGTTATCGCTATTACTTCGCTCCGCCATAACTTGATCCCTTGTCGAAGCGAGAAAAATGCAAGGAGGAATTTTCGGGATCGACGACACTTCGATACCGCGAGACTGGACGCACGATTTTCCACGCCCGAACCGTCGATTTATCTCTTTGGTTACTCTCTGCGTCGACTTGTATGCGCTCCTTTCTTTTTCTTTTCGCCAAACCAAAGCAATCCGCTCCTGAAGAACACGCCAAAGACCACCGTTCGCTTCTCATAACCATCTGTAAGAATTGCCGCGGGAGATAAGAAAATCCGCAAAATCCAGTCGATGTGAAACTATCAATTGCTCCGAGCCGCCGCCTCTTAAGATTCCGCAGCGGGACGTGCTCGTCATCGTCATATCCATCGACATTCCCTCGCCTTCCTCTCTTTCTCCCTTCCCTTCCCTCCGCCGAGGGAGGGAGTACAACTCTATTAAACTTTCAAAACTCCGCGCGGGTGTGTCGCGCGCACAATGGCGCGAAGAAACGCGCCTCGGCTGTGTCAGCAGGCCACGAAGAATCGCTTCTCCCACCGCGCCGCCCGAACTGTCACATACTTTCCGTACGGGATAAGCTTCAAAAATAGCAAGGAACTATCCCGCGAGAACGAAATAGGGGGAAAGCCCGAAGTTGGGGAAGGACGAGAGAGAGAGAGAGAGGAAAGAAAGAGGTGTGTGTGTGTTGGACTAGAAGGACGGGGAGGGGAAATGGTAGGAAATGGGAACGACAAGCGGGAAGAGAAAAGAGCCAAAGACAGTGCCGAGGATACGCGAGGGAGCGCTCTCGGATGTGTGAGAGACCGTGTTAGACGCACGTGTATTTATTGACGTCATTGGTGTGTGCGTATTATGCGGTGCCGCTCAGCTTTCGGTCGCACGCATACACACAGCCAACGAGGGATACAATGAGAGTGGTGCGTCAACTCCCTCAGCGAAGGGTTGCGCCGATGCAGGGGTTGCGCGATTTTATCTCCGGCATTCTTCTGGCAAAGGGGTCCGCGACGACGACGATGAGATCTACCTACGTGGCGTGGTTTTTGTGCTTTCCCTCTCCGGTGCTGCGCAGACACGCACGCACACACGCGTATTCACCCGTATGTTTGCCGATGCCTGCATGTCGCGCGCACAATGGCGATTCCCATCGTCCCGCAGCCTTTTTTAAACAGGCCGAGGAAATCTTGAGACGTATTCTCCTCTGTATATGTCTGTCTGTGTGTGTGTGTGTATGTGTGTGTGTCGCCGAGCGCGACACATTGGCGAGCTGAGCCATAATCCCACCCTTCCTCTCCTTGGCTCTTTCTTCCGCCTATTTTTCTTGTTCACCGGGTCCCGTCTACGATTATTAACCGCCTTTTTCAATCCCGACGACGACATCCTCCTCACGGCGTGACACAAATATCGCGGACCCAAGAGCGGATCAACGATTAGATCTCATCTGATTAGTCCCGGTGGTGTATCGGGGGTATTAAGGGATATACGCTTTTCGGTTACCTCTCCTCCTTCTCGCGCTCATCCGCGGCCAGCTGATGAAGATAACTGGCCAGGTAGCGCGAATGTTTATTGTGCCGAGCGACGAACATCGCGGCGAAACCGATTTGCCGATATCCAGGAATTCACCCTTTAACCCTTATAAGCATGTAGTGTACTTCCCACCTTTTTTCCTTCAGATTTTCATCGATAACGTTTTCATTGCTATATTTCGACTGTTTCTTTTCTGTCACTTATCTAGTATCTTAGGAATAGGAATGTAAAAAAATCGAACGACACTGCCGACGAACCCGTGACGTCGGATCATCAGCTATCATGCAACGATTGCAAATCACAACACCCGGCCGAAATTGCTGCTGCCATCGTATTTCCGGCGGAGAAATGCGGATTTACGGAATAAAGAATTGCGCCGCGAATTTTCGACTGTTCTTCAGAAAACGCGGCTCGCCGCCGCGTCTACGGCGTCGCGACCGTATATCGATAAAAATATTAACCGCGCCCGGCTATTCATCGCTGCTGCCGCATCTTTTAGCGAAATTTTATCGGAAATAGCGCCACCGCGTCCTCCCCTTTCGAAATGTCCTCCAACGCGAGAGACCAACGCGGCCGTCCGTCACACACACAATTTTTTTTTTTTACGCACGATATTGCGATGTGCGCGGCACGCACGCGAGCGAAATAGCTCTCCAGTCATAAACGATACGAGTACACAACGTTCAACTCGCGCTCGAACTATGTATACCAATTTCTCCCTCCGGCCCTTCCAGCCATCCCCCCCCTCCCCCCACTTTACTCTCTGCATTAACACCAGCGGTGGACTAACTGGATTCGCATATCTCAAAATGCATTGCTCGCATGTGTTGTAATTCGATGTGATTAACAGCGCCATGTGTTGCTAACTGTATGAACAAGTCGGCAATATTACCCACCTGGCCGTTTTAATCTCGCTGCCTCTCTCTCTCTCTCTCTCTCTCTCCCTCTCTGTTTGTTTTTCCTTGTACCTACCTCTTCAGATACCTTAGGTCGCATTGCGATATAGTATCGCGCATACGAAAATTTAATAACAGTCAGGCTGATTTCCAGAACAGAACCGGAGGGCGTTTTAAGGCCGCCCCGGTATTTGCTGGATAATTCGCGCTACTAGAATGCAGAGTCCAGAAGACCGTTGTCGTTCTGAATCCCCAGTGTTATCCAGCAAGTTTCGGTAAGTTGCGAGCGGGAGATAATTATCGCGCGGGCATATTATTACGTTATTCCCACGCAACAACGTCAAGGAAATCATTCGGCGAGCGATATTTGCGTTACTGGATATTTGCGGCGTTAAATTAAAAGATGAAGAGAGAGAGAAGGAAGATCGGAAAATGAACGGCTTAATACACACACACACACACATACAACACATATGATGAATGTATGAAAGCTTTACGAATTAAAGAGACATTTCGGACGATAATTCGTACTTTATCGGATGTCTTTCTCTCGGACATTCCTCTTTTTTTCCGTTTCAACTGTGGGATAAATGTTATCGTCTTGCCTTGGCTCGTAATGCAATCTGCTTCCAAATTGCTTTCCTTTCTTCCGGGACAAGTGCATTTAACAGCGCGCGCTATATATAAACTACCCCCCAGTGGGTATTTTATTTACCCCAGTGGGTATTTTATTTACGGTGTATCTACACGAATTCTCTCTCTCTCTCTCTTCCTCTCTCGCGGTAAACCTACAAAGTGACCGAAATAAACGCGTGCAGAATCACAAGGGAATATAATCGCGCTATCGAACCACCGCCGAGTGCGGATTCAATCGCACGTTTCCTTCAACTGGAATCGAAATTTTTCTGTTCTACTGGACGCTTTCGAGGACAGTTTTTACGCCTACTCAAATGGCCTACCGACTAATAAAACAACAAATATATAAACAAAAAGGACGCGATGCGCGAAAACGCACATGCGCGTCCTCTCGCATGAATTCCATCGTGTCGGTGTCGCCGTAAGCGGATCGGCAATTTCGGTCCCCGTCTGCGAATTTCGACGAAAGTCGTCCGATACGAGCGTCTACCGAGCGCGGATCGACGAGACAATACCTGCCTGCGATGTTCCCGATATTTTTGCAGCTGCTCCTCCTCGCAAGGTAAACACCGAGCGCGGTTCTTAAGAGTACTTAGATCTCGCTTCGCGCGCGCCGCAAGTTCCCGCGCGTTCCGCACGTATATCCGCGCGGAACGCGCCTTCGAGCCAATGTAGGATCCCGTTTAACTTTCTTAAGTCGGAAATTATTGTGGGAGGATTTTGCAACTATCTACGGGCGGCTACGGGCGAATTTCTCCGGCGCTTCGAAACTCCTTCGAATATTTTTTCAACTTTTTCACCGTAGATAAGAAGGACTCTCTGTGACGTGCAATCGCGAAGCAAAGAGAAAGAGAGAACAAGGGGGAGAGAAAGAGAGAGAGAGAGAGAGGAAGAAAGAAAGGAGGAAAGAAAACCTAAATCGCAGTTGTCGCACGAAATCTAATAATAGATCGCGATACGGACAAATAAGCACGTGGTACGCGGGAAGGCGCGAGAAAATTCGAGCCAATTTTTAAACTTTTCGCCACGTCGCACGGCGGAATAAACGACGGAAAAAAAGGGTCGTTCGCCCTCGCCCGCCCGGCCGGCGTCGAGAAAAATGCCGTGAGTGGTTTCACCGTCGCGCTACTGGGAAATGGCGATTTCGCCCGAGGATTTGCGCCCGCCGGTGTGTGTGCACGTGAGCCCGCCGCGTCGTAATTTCAAACATATTTACATTAGCTTAACGCGGCGTTGTCGCCATGACCGAGGGTAGTTTATAAAGTTACACGACGACGACGGATGATTAAATGAGGAGTTTAGAATTTCGCAGTCGGCCTGCAAAAATCCCCCGTTTAACATTCACGAAGCGCGCGCGCGCGTGCGACGAGAATGACGTGATATAACAAAAATCGAAAATCGAGACACCGTGATGATGGAGAGAGGGAAAAAACGCCCATCGCCGCGCCATCGAATAACAATAAAGTGTCAATTCATGTTGCGCGGCAACGTTTTTCATTTTTTAGCATTCAGCGCGATTCACGCTCTCTTTCTTTCTCTCTCTCTCTCTCTTTCTCTCTTTCTCGTTCGCTCGGCGAAACGTCGATGAAACCTGAAATTCATGATCTTGACAGTTATCAGCTCGATTTGGTCTTGAAAAAGACGATAAAGAAGAAAGTAAGAGGGCGAAAAGAAATGAAAACGAACGAGGGCGGCAGTTGGCCGTAATCGGGGGAGCCTTGAGGAGTGTCCTCGCGCGCTCGGAATTTGAAAACGTTGGTAGATCCATCGACATCCACTGCAATCGCTTTGGAAAGAAGACAATGCTCTGGGTTTGGTGGGATCAGAAGGGTGTAATCTATTATGAGCTGCTAAAGCCTGGTGAAACCGTTAACACTGATCGCTACCAACAGCAAATGATCGATTTAAATCGCGTGAAAAACGACCGGAATACGGAAAAAGGCAACACAAAGTCATTTTGCTCCATGATAATGCCCCATCGCACACAGCAAAACGGGTCAGGGAAACGATCGAGGCGTTCAGTTGGGAAATACTAACGCATGCGGCTTATTCTCCAGACTTGGCTCCGTCCGATTATCATCTATTCGCATCAATGAGACACGCTCTCGCTGAACAACGCTTCAATTCGTATGAAAATGAACGAAAATGACTCGATAGCTGGTTCGCTTCAAAAGAAGAAATGTTTTTTTGGCGTGGCATTCATAAACTGCCGGAGAGGTGGGAAAAATGTATAAATAGCAATGGACATTATTTTGAATAAAATATTTTTTATCATTTTCAAACAACAGACGTGTAATTTTTACAAAAAAATTCCGGTTTCATACTTCTACACCTGATACAACTAGAACTCTACCGGATCACACGACAGGAGGGAACGTGTCACAACTCCGCGCAACCGCTGAAAAATCACGAGAAAGCGGACGATCGCCTCGGCCGGGCGTGTGTGTGACCGCCGTTTTGCCGGGCATTATTGCCGAGAGAACGCGCGAACGTGCAAGTGCCGACGGTAACCGTCCGGGTGGCTCCACGTGTGCTCGAGCACCTCGTTCGAGCTTGTCAGCGAACACACCCACCTACACACACGTACACACACTCATTCACACATATACATGCAATCGTACGTACGTGCGAAGCTTAGATATTCCCAGACCTTAGAATCGAATGACTCCATAGAACATACTCCATATATATATATATATATATATATGTATATATATATAGAATCTGCTGGCAAAAGTGCTCCTCATTCTCTGCTTCCGGAAATATCCTTCTTCATGATAGGCACTCGTTGATCGTCGAAGCTCTTTCTTTCTCTCTCGCTCGCTCGCTTTCCCTCGCCCTGGGTTCTCAATTGACGATAGCCGCGAGCGACGACTCGAAAGTCGCATCCGACTTGACCGGCGCAAAGTGCAGCCAAAGCAGATTTACACGCTCTCGAGAACGTCCCTGAAACGACCGATCGATATACGATGGGTCCTTATTAAGAATTCCTCGTTCCCTCCGCGGCAACGTATTCCCTCCTTGTGTGTAATAATAAGCGTCTGTCCGATCTTCCTCTTTCGACTTTGTCCGTCGCCGCTTCTTTGTTCAATTTTAATTAAAAATATACATACGCACACTTTCCTCCCCTCCTCCTTTTTGATCGGCGGTACCGTCAGAACTCGCCCCCTCGCGACTCTAAACCTGCGTTATCCACATCGTCAGGCATCCCCCGTAACCAATTACGATGAATAATTGCGTAATCGACGGATTATCTAGGATATCGCTTGACAACATATTTGTTCGCCGCGATTACATAACTCCGTCGCCGCCGCCGCGAGATAATATCGGACGAGCCTTGTCACTCGCTTCGCGGAAATTCCGCGCCCCTGTTATTTTCCGCGCGACCTACCTCTCTCCTTTCTTTCACCTCTTTCTTCCAGCATCTTTCCCTCCCTCTCTTCCGCCGCTGAACTCGATATCGGAAATGAAATTATCTTCCCGAGGCGGCGGCGAGCGTGACGCGACGTCGCCGGCGATGCCGACGGCGGCGGCGGTTGCTTACATATAAACTGCAGGCCGCGCCGGCATGCATCACGCGAGCACAGCGAATGCTCGTCCGGAGAGTTGGAGTTTCGCCATTTAATATACTCCCCCGCGATAAATTCCGTCGTCTGGCAAAAAGTTGGGCGGATTCTCGTGTATATATATATATATATAGCCTCGCACATTAAATAATGCGAGTTTCGGTAGGAAGAAGGTGGCGCGCGGCCCCGATAAGCGGCCGGAGACGCTTATCCGCGCGCGAGTTCGCCCAACGGACGAACGGACGCACAGCAACACACTCGTTACTCTACGCACATTTTGCTCTCTTTCTCCCTCTCTCTCTCTCTCTCTCTCTCTCTTGCCTCGGCTGTCCGTTGAGAATTCAGCTAGTTGAGCGGCTAATCGCGAACGATCAGCGCGGTTCCGCCCGGCAATTAAACACTTTTATTAATAGCACAACATACGGTCCGACGTTAATCCACCGCCGTGGCATGAGCGATGTATCTCCGGAGTCCTCATTAACCCCTCTTCGGTGGAATAGTCCCGCTCGAGCTCGGAGCCTCTAGCAAAATGTGCGACAGTTCCGAACCATGTCGCCGAGGAGACGGGCGCGCGATAAGGATCGCGCGCGCGAATAAATCGGCGGCTTTTGACATCGGCTGCGAGACTCTGCGCAACATTCAGCTGCCGAGATAGCTGGTGATGTGTACACACGGTGACTCGTATTAATACGAGGGTGGATCAAATATAAACGAGCCTTTTTAAATTGCGCGCCCGTCGGCGGCGTGAGGGGTCTGCAACGTTTAGGACAGTGGAGGGGAGTCATGTGGAAGGCAGTAATAACGTTGGCGCGCCACGTACTTCTTACTCTCAGCAACGATCACGATAAGCAAGAAAGAGGTACACACCGCAGTTGCACAACGTGTTATTATTAAGTTTCTCGTCAAGGAAAATGTAAATGCTGCTGAAATTCGGCGCTGTTTACTCCCACAATTCGGGGAAAGAACCCTTTCATGGGCTCGGGTAAAACAGTGGTGTAACGAATTAAAGAAAGGACGGGAGCGTGTTGAAAACATTGCCGCCGTCCCCGCACCAGCATCACAGTGCAGAACACCGAAGCTGTTCGAGAACTTATCGAAGGTGATCGGCATTTAAGTGTTCTTGAAATCTCTCAGTAACTTCAGATCAGCTATGGAAGTGTGCAATCAATCATTCGCAATGAGTTGGGATTTTGAAAACTTTCGGCTCGTTGGGTCGACAACGTCAGAACTCACACCGCAGCAGTAACACAACAAAAATTGATCGATGTGCTCTGGGCTGTCTTAGAACATCCACCCTACAGCCCAGACCTGTCACCATGCGGCTTCCATATGTTTGGGCCACTCAAGGAAGCCCTTGGTGCACAGCGCTTCACAACGAACGAGGAAGTGCAGCAGTTCGTGTGCAATTGGTTTGATACACGTCCGCGAACTTTTTATGATACTGGGATTAAAAAATTACCTGACCGTTGGTGGAAGTGTATAGATAAGATGGGAGACTATGTAGACAAATAAGAAAACTGTAAATTAGAATTGATTTTGAAGAATATATGGTTTTTTGCAAAAGGCTCGTTTATATTTGATCCACCCTCGTATTTTCGGGGACATCGCGCGCTGAGAAATGTAATTACACTCTGTACACCGAAATCTCGATAACTCTGCACGAGTTGGAAGCATTGCCCTTTTTATACGCGAAGCGACGCTTTACGCGAGATACGCTTGTCGTGTATATTTGGCGCTCTATCGATTACCCGTCGCGGATCACTATATCGGTTATAAGTTATCACGGCCGGTTATGGCGCATATTTCCCGCAGGCTGCACCGCTAACTCACTTTTTCACCGCGATATGCGCACATAATACGCACGTTCACCTCGCGCCTCCGCGCTTTCCGCGATATTTCTTGCTTTTTTTTACAACTTGACATTGATATTTACTGTCGGACGCGTCATTTATTTATGATCATTGTTCCATAAACCCCGACAGTCGGTCGCGTTCGAAAAAAGGGATTGCCGTAGTTTAAATATCAGTGGATTTTTATCGTTATATTGTAGAAGGGCGGGGGAGTGCAGAGCACGCAAAATCTGCTGGAATAATTTATACCGCGCACGATGACGATCGTTGCGCGCGAAAATCGCGCTGACGCGCTGAATGCATTATTTCAGGATAACGAGAACGTATATAAACTGAAACTTAATATCAATAAAAAAAAATATTAAATTATAATTCATTTTTGTACCATAACAAATGGAAAATTGCATTCGTTTCTTTCCATTTGCAATTCGTTCGAATAAAAGTCGAGATCGGAAAATTGTTAACTATTAAATTAAATTTGCAATTTCTCTGAAATGTAATCTTCAATATCATGATCAAAGTTTAGTTTAAAAGAAAACGATACTGGATTCTACAATGTAAATCATAAAATTGATCGATGATACTAAGAAATGAACGATCTCTCATTGAAGGCGGAATTTCGCTCTCGTTGCCTCAACATTCGAATGTAACACCGGCGCGGATCGCACGTACGCCGTACGTTTTCATCATTGCGTTTTCACGATCATGATGGGGCGAACATCATCGCGATCTACATACCGCGCGTTCTCCGATAAATCCCTTCATCTCGGATCAGCGCGCGCAGCAGCGCGTTCGTACTCATTACATCCGGCGAACGATTCTTTACGGCGAAGCCGTAACGTCGTCGCCGTTGTGACTTACATGTTTTAGTACGCGAGTTGTTTATCGAATGTCTCTCGTGTCCCGAGACGTTTTACGAGCGGTTGAACAAAGCGGAAACAACGACGATGTTTCCGCCTAGGCACGTTCAAGCTGGCTCGGTAGCGCTCGCTTGCCGCGCGCGCTCATGCAATTGTCGTCTCGCGCAATTAAGTGCGGAAAGAGTCCACAAGTATATCTGCTTAAAGTGGCGATAAACGTACACGTCGACGCGGTTTACGAGAGCCCCCGTACATACTGAGCCTCTTTATCGATGGTTAAGTGACGCGGCTGGCACGCTAAAGTTGGACGATACAGTATCGATACTACGTAGGAAATACTACAGTAGAGAAATTCGATTAATTTCTTCAGAGACATAAAAAATCGTGCAAGAACATTCTCAATTATTTCCTTCCTTTTCTTAAATTATACTTTACTATTATTAAAAATAAAAAAAAACTGACGTTCTGTAATATCACTAATTCAAACTAATATTATATAATACCCATCATAGATTAATTTCGGCTTAACTTCGAAAACATTCAGTTTTCCCCGTTACGATGATTTAATTTCTCTAATTGATTCCCATTTCGCAGAAAATGCGTGGAGTCTCAGTTTTCTAACGATCCCAAGTTGAAATTTCTACGAGCCTTAGAAATGAAAATGTTAACGATTGTATCGAGTCGTGCGATGCGCATGCGCGCACGGCTGATCGCCAATCACGTGGTTAGGTTTAGATTTCCTCGCGCGATTTAACTCCTGCAACCTTCTCGTTAATCATGTCCTCCTAAGATCAAATCTATAAATTTCCATAGATTACCGATGCTCCGGAATTTTCACAGATTCTTTTCAGGAGAATATAATGAGCGAGGAGGTTGCACAAATTAACTTCTTCAATCTCCTCATTGGTCATGTTCTCTTAATACCAAACTGTAAATTTCCATAGATTTCCGATGTTATAGATTTTTCACAGATTATCAGGAGAATATAATGAGCGGGGAGGTTGCAGGAATTAAATCGTACAACTCTGTTGCACGAACTGTTTAAAGTCTGTTCGAAGTTACTAGTCGAAACTACTATTTAAGGAAGTTACTGCATAAGGAAATAGGATTTTAACGAAATCTTAACAAGATTTTAATACAAGTACAAAGTATTTTCTATTTTCTATGAAGCTTTGTTTTTGAGAAAATCAATTTTGGAATTTCATTAAATACGAGAACGACTGAATACAGCTTGCCTGGCGTGTCGTCCATTATTGATTTAGTTTCTACCTCTGTTAATATTTGCCAACATTGAAGTGATATGATTTAAAGAATACAACATATTTTTACGCGTTATTTGTCTTTCGTTATGTCGCAAATATTGTTAAAAATGTCCCCCCATCGCCGTGTACAGTTTAGCTCGACAAATTGAGGAAGCATAAACAAATTCTAATGCGCGTCCATTTTACAACTTCTTCCGATGTACAACTAAAATAAAAAAAAATCTACTAGACTTTACAAAAACATTTCACTATATTTTTTTAATTATTTCCACGCGAAGAATTACCGGCTCTTCGGCACGAATTATATTCGATACGAAGGAAAATTACGTATTACGTCTTTTTTGCACAAAAATATACACGTATACGTGTAATATTTAAATGTGCAGATCTTTTTCCGGGCGGGACGATATTTAACAAAACAAAATACTTTTCGTCATAAAAGGCTCACCCGAGCGTGAATGTCCCGCCGATTCCGCCGGCGCGGAATTAACCCTTCGCAGATTTTGTCTTGCGTGAAAGTGCGGAACGCGTTAAAAGCTTGGTGCTTTGATGTAATCCGGCCACGCTTTTGGGAAACGCAATCGTCCAGTCCGAAATTACGCGCGTGCGGATAATAAAAATTGGCCTCGGCACTCGGATCGCTCGCTCGCATTTGATCCCGCTCATTTCGCAGCGTCTGTCAAATATTTAAATTCGCACACTTCTTCGTCGGAGGTTGGTCTTCTCGCTCGTCATTTGCTGCCGGGCTGGCTCCCCCTTTGCCGTGTATCCCGCCAGTCAACATCCGTCAACGATGACGCCGGCAAGTGTCAGGCAAGTCTGAATTTAGTTTAACGCCGTGCTTTCTCTCAACTCGACTTGTCTGTCAAAATACACTCCGTTCGCACGCGAGCTTTGTCCTTTCGGCGATTATTCCGCAAACTGCAATAGCGTTCGGTTTCGCCTCTTAGATTTTACGGCCGGTGGCCGTATTTTTTGTCCGGCCGGAAGTTTGTATTACGACGAGGTTTACGAGCGAGCCCGTGTACGAGGTGGCCGTACATATAAACGGCGCGTTACCACCGTAGCCGATCGCCCGGTTCGCTCCATCGCTGGTTGACCCGCTCTCCACCTCGTCGTGACCCGTCATTACGCCATCCGACGAGCGCGCGTGCGCATCGTTGCGCCGAAGTGTACACGCGAAAATTGATAATTACCGCCACCGGTCTTCGTACACGGAAAAGAAGAATATTCTTCATTCGCGAAGATCACGTACAGTGCTATAATTCCATGTATTATATATTTAGTACACGGAACTAAATTATTTGGTTGCATTAATCAAATATTTGGCCGGCAAATATTTACCAAATTTTATCAGTTATTACCCAATCCTTTTTTTAGTGTGTGTCAGCCGGATCTCGGGAAACGCAACCCCCGTTGATCTCACCTACGTACGCGTTGTCTTCCCCCGAGAAATTTAGCGATCCACGTGTGGTGCCTCGCCTGGAAGTGATGGCAAACTGGAAAGACGAATGGCCCCCCGCGTGCACGGGGCATGCTGCTTTTACCGCCCCGGCCCGTCTGCCCGCCATGGGTGCGCGCGTCTACGTAGCGTCCGGGATTTTTTAAATTTCCCAAGGGACGAGCGGGGCCGGTAGAATATCGCGATACATCGGATCGGCCATAAAAACGTCCTTCCGGTATTGCCGCGTCGATTGAAGTATTGCTCTAACTATCGGACATAACACGCCGCCTCCCGTCGCGTCGCGAAAACACCGCCGCCGCCATCGTTCCCTGCCTGTCGGATATATACAGGGTGGGGAAAAGCTCTCACGGTGAGCTATAAGAATACGTAAAAAGTATGGGGTTTCGTTTAAAAAATTCATGGTCACCTTGTTCTGATCTTAGCGACACTATCTAAGGTCAAACTGATAATATCAATAAATGGATCTTCTTATACTCCACAACTTTTATTTAGAAACACTTTTCTATAAAACTTATATTTTCCAAGTTATTTAGGGATACCGACCTTTTCTCTCCACCCTGTATATATCATTGACTTTTGACTGCAGAAGGAAACGTAAAACGAGCCGTAATACGCGGTAATAAAGCGCGGCCGGTCTGTTTTATGTCGGCCTTCACTTACAAGTATTGTGTAAAAGCGCGACGCGAGTCTCTCACGCTCAGGAAGAGGAAGAAAGGGATGGGGGAGAGGGGTGGAGAGAAGCAGGGAAGCACGAGCTTCTACGTCAGCGATTTACTATCTTTCTCTCTCTCTCTATCTTTCTCTGTTATAAACACGCGCTCTTAGATTTATTCAGGGCGCGAAGTAACTTCGACGAGAAGCCGAAGGAGAGAGTCCTCGACATCGGCCGAGTGCCATCGAGTGGCTCTCTCTCTCTCTCTCTCTCTCTCTCTCTCTCTCGACTCGGCTTTTACATTACGCGAGTAATTACGTAAGAAGCGTCCGTTCGATTAACGGCTTCCGTTGTCGTCTCAGTGTTTGTTTCTAATTGTGTACGGAGAAGGGGGGAGAAGTGGAAGAACGTGAAAGAGAGAGAGAGAAAGAGGAGAAATTTTTTTGACGATCTCGTTGATTTTGTATCTAGGTATTCGACATCGCTAGAAAATGCACAATGAAAAGAGAGTTTAGTACCGATTACCAAACAGTGAAATAATTTCAACTAAATGATTTGGTATGACTAAAGGACGATAGTTGTCATATACTTGCAGATTAGACTATTTAGAACAAAAAAGTCTCTCGCCATTTTGCAGATAACACGCAAATTGTTGAGTTATTAATTAAAGAAGCGTTTATAAATGACCATTTTCAATCATTGATAACTCGGAATTTTGCGTGTCACATGCAAAATGGTATAGGACTTTTCTGCTCAGTTTCATCCGTTCTACTTGCACACCACGGGAACCGAGATCAGTTTGCGACACCCTGTATAACTTTTCAGTTAGCCAATCAAACCGATCCTTTCAATGGTGCTTCTACGTTTGTACTTAGTACTCTGATGACTCCCAATTGTGATGGTCCGTTGCTCTGCCGGCGTTCAAATCTTATCGCTTCCCAACATACGCACTGATGCACGCACGCACGTACGTTTGCGTACACGTAAATGCGAAGGCAAGTACACAGCGCGCAAATTTACGCCGTAAGTAAGCCGGCGATGGGTACACGCTCGGCCATAACCGTTACAGGAACTCGCAACAAGATCCGCCGGAATTCGCTGCTTCGTATTGCGCTTAGCGGCGGCCCCGTGAAAATAACGCGCGGAAAACGGCGGAACCGACCGTTAAGAACACTTACCGTACATGAACGAGCGAGCGAGCTTCCTCGGCTCCTCCGGGTTACTGGCGGGGAAGCGCATAACCAGGGAAACGCACACGGGAAAAACCGAGTCGGAGACTCGTCGCGTCCTTTTTCATCAACAGCCACACGGAGAAAACAGGTTTTGCTAGAACGGCAAATTGCTCGTTAATACAGTGATAGCAGGAAAATTTGTCACACGGAAAGAATAATTTTGCCGTTGTTGTGAAGCGTCGTTGTGCTGCTGCAATTTTACGAGACTTCTCTCTTTCTCTCTTCTTTCCGAGTGAGCCGCGCGATTCGATCGGCAATCGAACACGCTTTTTATGTGCGCGCATTGCGGCGGCAGCGGCGGCGAATGCAAAGTGTTTCTCATTTCTACCGTGTCTCAATTCCTGATGGCGCGAGCAATAAAAATATATGAATACGGAAAAACAATGCGATGCGGCCGCCGAACAGAGCGAGAGAGCGCCGAATGTGCGGGCGCGACCGCGAACGTAGGTAACGCCGCGGTCTAAATCCCGTAAATTCTTGTACCATCGATTAATCCGGATGGTTTATCATACCTAATATCGGGGCAGATATCGGATTTCCGCTTATCTTTCGAGCGTAGATTCATCTGTTTGCGTGCACCAGCAAAACGCCGCTCCCTCTCTCTCTCTCTCTCTCTCTCTCTCTCTTTCTCTCTCGTCTCGTATTTGTTTTCCCTCATTTTTTCCTTCCTGCTTTTCCCTTCTATTTTTTTTTTCGATAGTTGCAATGCGATAGTTAATTTTCAACGAAAAGAGGTATCTCAGAATATTAAATTCCCATTGAACGAAATTCAACCTAAAGTGACTTTCGGAAAACGGACATTCTCGTCTGTGTTTGCTGCATGTTTGAAATTTAATTTGCCGGAAGTTGCTCGCAATTTGGCAAATTAAATGTCAGCATAATGAAGTCGTTGCGTTTCTTGTGGAGAGAAAAAAGAAAAGCAGAAACGCTTGACGGGAGATGCGATTCGAAAAGTTTGCGTGCCGGGCCGTAAACTGGTAAACTGGCGCGTCTGCGTGTTTCAAAGAGATCCAGCAAGCTGCGCCGGTTTAATTAATGCCGCGATATTAAATGTTCCATACGGTGCCGAAAATATCGAATGATTTTCCACAAACGAACATTTAATGAGCCGATGCTTAAATACATTTAACGGCAGGTCATCGGGCGAATTGCCCTTCCCATCCCCCTTCTCCAGTCTGTTGCGATAAGGATCGGTGGGGCAGCGTGGTGATTTTCACCCTGGAGGTGCGGGGGAAGGTCGAAACATTTTCACGAATCTTGCACGAATGTTCGGCGAACGTTCAAAAATATCAGGGACATAAGGAAATAAATAAGATGTAAGGAATATAGGAGACAAATTTTCTCTCCCCATCCCGTCACGTTTAATCATCATTTTTTTCCGTATATATACGGCGTATTTTTCATAAGCGAAAAAACGTTGTTAAAAGTGCCAAAGCTACAACAGCAACGTGTAACAGCGACGTTGATAATATCGCACGTGTGTGCGTATTACCCGATATTTTAACTCCGCAATGAATGAGTTAATCATCGAGTGAGTGCGTTATCGTCAGCTCATCGCAAGCCGGCGATGAAGAGAAATACAAATTCCACGTTACGTGAACGAAAGACAAGAGGAGGGGAAGAGGCACACAATTGAGTGCGCGCGCAACATATGAAATCTGGTTCACAGCGCATCGTGTCACGATGACTGAAACTGTCCAAATTAAATTAATATTTTGACGCGATAAGCGAGCCGTAATGTGTATTTTGAAGTAACGCGAAGTGAATTGTATAATCACGCCGCGTCGTTACGTCGGCATATTGAACGACGGAGCCGCGTCGCGCTCACATTATACAGGTTGTCTCAGAGTATCTCCGCTTCGTGGAGGTCTAGAACCAGTTGAGCAAAAAAGTCCTATGCTATTTCGCAAATAACACTCAAAATTTCGAATTATCAATGACTGAAATGGTCATTTATAGAAGCTTCTTTAATTAATAACTGAAAAATTCGCGTGTTATGGCATAGCACTTTTTTGCTCAGTTTCATCCGTTCTACTTGCACACCACGGGAACCGAGATAGTTTGCGACACCTTTTATGTGGAAAGTCAAAATCGTCATAATTAGTGACATTAAAACCCTGTCATTATTATATTATTTAGGATAATTTATGCGATCCTCAATTTTGCGGATTATATACAAGGCTGAAAATCGCGTGATTTTCTAGAGGGAATGATACAGCATACATGATGTTGACTGTACATGCAGCAACACACGCACGTTCAACGTACCTGTTTACCACCACCGGCCGTCAAGTAGCCGGGGTCGCAGCGCGACAAAGCGCAGCTGGTTTAGAACGGAACGGGAACGAAAGAGTGCATGAAAGAAACGTTAATTACCGGCATTATCCGCTGGCCAGCCGTAAAATGTACCACGATGGCGGCGGCCGACTATTCTAATGTTACTCGACGGAGGGAGGGGAGGCATGAAAACATAGAGTCCCCGCGCCGGGCCGCGACGAAATAATACATTCGCCCTGCTCAATGAGGAATTAAACGTAAACGAATTACGTTGGCCAGCGGGCCACGTGGTGGCAGGATAGTGGTAGTGAGGGGGAAAATTGTCCCTCGTTGTTTGCGTTACCTCCGGACGTTTCTCTTCCCGTAGCTGTAATTCTCGCCCCCTGCTGTAACACGTCGAAGGAAAAAGGAAAGAAAAAGGGAAGAATAATTGAACTTGAGCTTCTCCCGGATCTGAGATCTCACCGTGTCAACAAATCTTTCTGCTGTCATTATATTCGCAAACATTTGCTGTTCTAGCAAAATTTGTTTTCTCCGTGCAAGTTAATATATATTTCACTGGAATAATTTACTTGGAAGAAATTTCACTCGGACTGAGTGAATATTATTAAGTAAATATTGCTTGACCGAAATAAAAGTTTGCCAAAGAGTATTTATCGCTGTTGGAGCAATTATTTACTGAAGCATCTAGCAGATTTTTTTTTATGGATTTAAATTGTAAACTGAATTTTTCAAATCATCTTGAACCATACGTACTTTAACTTTAGATGGTCCAAAGACGAAATACAAATTTTTATGAGTTTCCGTCGCATTATGACCAAGTTGAAACTCATAAAGCATAAAGTGTTTAAAATGAAGTTTTTCTTGATCCATCATATACTCCTATTTCTCAAAATTTAATGATTAAAAACACCTGTAATATCAAAAATCAAAACGTGGAACTAATAGCTTTCGATTAACACCAAAATTGTCTAAATCGCACAAAGAACAACGAAATAATGAACATTTCAATTGGAGCAACATAAAAACGACATAACTTTCTTACCAACCTAATATTACTAGCACTGTGGTAACATTGATTGGGAAAATTGTTGTCCTAACTATAATTCTTCCTCGCTTATGCAAATTTTGTCGCAGAGACCAAAATCGTTTCCTCAGCGCACAATGAGGGAGTCGCACTCGGCGACTTTCAAGCGTCCGGACCGCATGCGTTGTTAATCCGGGAGGATGTTGCCGCGAGTCTCGAATGGTGCTTCAACTAACATATGATAAGCATAAAGCGCCCGTCTCGTTTACCAGCCGTTCTAATCTCCGTTAATTCGATTGAACTGAATTCCGAGCGCGGTTGAACACCTTAATAACAGTGCGCCCGCTCGCCCTCTCAAGTCTTCCATCCCTCTGCCGTCTCTCTTTCCTTCCCTCTCTCGCCGCCAATTCATAAGTGTCGGATGGATTATTATCAATTTGGCGACGTAACTCGCTTTAGCGAAGTTACGGAGCGGCGCAATGACCGTAATAAAGGCGGCTTTAATAACGTCGTCCTGTTTGCATGAGCGAACTCGCGCACCCTCGCGAGCACCCCCGAGGAGACGCGCGCGATCTCATCGTCACTCGAAGTCTCTCCCCACTTCGGGACGAGAGAGTAATTCCGGTCGTTACTGTTTGACCAATTCCTGAGAGCGGAGAAGCTGAAGCTAATAATGGCGGAAGAAGCCGAGATTTCTTCCCATCCGGCGCTCGTTTTTCCTCCACCTCCTTCTCCGACGAGGGAAGGAGAACTCGCGCGCCAGCGGCGGCGGCAGATGCGGCAAATCAGACCGTACGCGTGAATGATCGATAAATGGAGGAAAAATCGCTTCACCAATCGCGATCACGTTGAGCGAAAAGAACGGCTGAAGGGAAGAAACTCGAATTGCGCAACGAGCTGCCCTGGTAGAAATTTCGTACAGTTTTCAAACGGTTAATAAACAGTTATATTAACTTCCGCCCGACAACTAACGAATTAAACTGCTGGGATCCTGATCAAGATATAACGCGATGTCTTCGAACAATAAATTTAATATAATTTAATATCATATAATCTTTATCACGCGTGTACATGCGGTATAAAACTTAATAGAACTATGTTTAGTTTTTTTCCAGTTTTTGCGCAGTTTCGATACATCTGTGAAATGCAGCATTACTAGACAGTAACTGATTAGGTGTCCAGTAAAAACTGTATAGATTTCTACCAGGCTGTTGCATCAGCGTGATCGACATTCCGTTTACAATTATCGCGACGAAACGCGACATGGACATGGGATATATAAAAAAATCATAATCGCGATTACATTGCGAGCACATGAAAGTTTTGCGGGGAAATAAAGAGGGGCTATTTTTATACAGGAGGAGAGAATTTTTTACGCCACATCGACTGATTAAAATAATCCTTTACGAAAAAAATCCCGAATGAGAGAGAGAGCAAAGTTTTCATGTATAAAAATATCTCTTTATTCTGTAATTCGTGTCTCTTTTAATGCACAGGGCTGATACGCGCGTACTCCAGGCGTGTATCGAGGAATCCCCCACCACGTGGAGGAGAACGACCGTAAAGCGATATTAAATTGATACGGTGAATTATTTTTATTTGCCCGGCGAAACTTCGCCGCCGAATTAATTCGAATCTACGGTGCCCCACACTGTGCGCATTATAAAAGTTTCGGAGAGCAGAACTTTCCCTCTCCTCCTATCGCCGTCGTCGTTCGTAGTCCTCGTCGCCCCGTCGTCGTCGTCGTCGTCTTATACGTGCTCGTATATATGCAGAGTCTCATAAAACCGAGCAGTACTTTTTGTATTCATGTACGTGACTGCAACTTTCAACGGGAAGGTCGAAAAACACGGGTTAAGTGTATTCAAGAATTCAGTACATGGCGAAGGACGGTGTTGCTTTTTTTTGTTTCGCACACACACGGTGTTATAAAACGCGACTTTTTCGGAATCGGGGGAACGTTCAATTCGATCGGATTTTCCACTCCTTGACTTAGTCCTTTAAGTCTTAGTCAATAATTTTTACTACACAGAAAAGAAAATGCTGGAATCAAGTAAACGTAATTACCTGTTTTTTAGCCTCTTAAAAATAAAGTCATATTTTCATCAATTTACGTATTAGGTTGGTAAGAAAGTTATGTCGTTTTTTGGGGGAAATTTCAATTTCTTATATTTAAGCTCATAAGTGAGATTAATTAATGAAATATTGACCACTGTTTTCCAAGACCTTCCTCCATCTGTCAACAAGGTCATTTATGCCGGATGTATAAAAGATCCTATTCTTTGAAGCCAGGAAATCTACCACAAATCTACCACCTCTGAACATCCTGAAAATTTCGAGGTAATCCTCCGAGTGGGCGATAGCCTCGTCAAGATTTCGGACAATCGATGAAGACTCCAGCAGCAGCAGCGGCACAGCCGCTGTGCAGGGTTTCACAATTACCGAGTCGTCCGGATTGACGGAGCTTCCCTCTGTGCCCGACCGCGTAATCACCGTGAAGTATGCGCGAGCGCGCGTACGCGCGCGCCTCGTGTCCGCGAAGCGGCGATGAATTTTTAAGAGGAGGCGGAAAGAAAGAAAGAATCCGGCTTAGCTTCTCCGGTCCTCCTCCCTCACACACACACACAAAGTCTCTTCCTCTCTCGGCCCGTCGAAACTTTGTAAAAACAATTTGTCGCGCCACGTCTTTTGGGATTCGCGCCTCACGTTCTCCTTCGGGTACTTTTCTCGATCTCCTCAGAAGAGGGCAGAAGAGGAAGCCGGGAGGATAACGAGTTGTCGTCGATCCGTTGCGGACGGACGGACGGACGAATGAAGCGAACTACGGATGAACAAGCGTATACGCGCCACTTCGGCCGCGCGTTATTCCCGCGCGAGATGCAACGCGTTATTTTTCGCGCGAAGGAACCAGCCGCGCATATAAATCAGACTTATTTAGCCGGTTACGAACATAATATCGCCGACGGACGATAGGCGATAGATTCTCGCGGAATGGAAATATCGAAGAGAGACGATGGTGGTCACGAGCGAGCTCATACCTCGATACCGCGATATCGATTGTTTGCGTCGGGGTTTCATTCCGTACTTCCGACGTACACACCCTATAAGCGCGCAATATTCCTAGAATATTATATGAACATTCTTGTTCTCGATGTCTCGATATTCTCCGAACATTCTCAGAATATACATGTTCCGTTAGGGTAATTTGTACAATTCAGGATCACTCCAAAATTGTAACATATTATTTCTTCTATTAATCCTCTTCTCTTCAATGTCGCATGCTTGAAGTTTCATTCCTATTTTTCGCGATAACCAATCAATGTGTTGTGTTTTCGTGAGAACTGCAATTTTATTATGAAATGAAACAATTGACTATTTCGGATTACAGAACAAGAACCGAAATAATGAACCGACAGGAACCATAAAAATTTAACAGTTCCGGTTTCGCTTCCGGTCCGGCAAAAATATCGATTTCTATACAGTGGTTGGTTCCGGTTCCGATCCGAGTCTCTGGTTTTAAATACTAACGCCAACACCCATAATGAACATCCACGTTATGAGAGGACGCTTTTTTCGATCAAGAAACACGTGCTCGGCTTGCTTGCTCGCTCGCTCGCTTGCTTCTAATCCTCCCGAATTAATTACACCGCAATAATGCCGCGTAATCTGACTAATCACACGATCGCCTCCGAACGTAATAATTAACACTCCGTTTACGTTGACACGTACGCGAATCAGAGTCGTGCGAAGCGTATTTTGCGGATATCTCCCGCTGACGATTAGAATTCACCAAGGAAGGTAAGGAAGAAACAATTCGCGTACGTTTGTGTGCCATTGTGTGCGTGTGTGTCGCGGTTGCCGGCACGCGAGGTTTCATTTCCTTCTCGAGGACTCCTCGAGTTTTTGAAAAGACCGGACCAGAGGCGGCGGTGGCAGCGCGGCCTCGGCATATTGCGGAAGCTGTCGAGTATTTATGGTACTCGGGGCATTATTTGTGCGTGGAGAGGGCGTCCGTTATAGGGACGTCGAGTGCATCGCTAATATTGGCACACCGTGCCGCAGCTCGGCTGAGCACAATTGGAGCATTGTGTAAGTACAGACTGCAGCCTCATCAATTACGCGTTCAATTAGCAGAACTCGAGCGAGCGAACGAACGAGAAGCAGTAAGAGAGAGTGAGAAAGAGAGAGAGAGAGGGAGAGAGAGAGGGTGTACCTAGACGTTCGGTCTCGAAAATCCTCGGCGCGTACGCGGCCGAGATCTGGCATTCGGTAAACGGTGCGGTCTTAACGTTCAATTAATTACCGTCGGCCGCGCGGCGGCCGCTTCATCGTCTTCTCCGCGCGGAATCGCCTCGTTATCGGCGCTCGTTGCTCGCGTTCTGCTTCGAAATCCCCGGTCACGCGTTTATCGGTATTTCCCGGCCGATGTGTACGTGACAAAAGAGACGTAAGAAACGAACATTTCTTCCTTTCGTTATCAGTATATTTATATACTGCAGGGCGAGAGAGGGGAGGAGTGGGAAGAAAGTCCGGTCGGATAATGCATTAGTAACCGGTGACCACAGATTTATGAGTCTTCGCCGGGCACACGTTTGCTTATTCGGAAATCTCAGGCGTTTAAATATCGTTTTAATTATGCAGATTGCAGAATATTGCCAATAACAGTTTCGCCTCGATTGCATTATGAGATAAGAGAAATTCGCGCTCGTACGTATATACACACGTGTACGTATACCCGGGTATGCCCGGGTTGCGAGGGAACATTAATATAATAAAAGCTCTGTATTCCAATTTCATTAAAATCAATATCGGAAAGCAATATATAATATTATTTCTCCGATGTCCTGTGTGCACGCCGCTCCGAAAATGGAGCTATCTATCGTCCGCTGAAATTTGGATGTACGTAAACCGGATGAGAAAAAAAAGAGATATTTGCACGCTCAATTTTCCCGTAATCACTCGGTACGTGGAAGCGATTGTAAGCGATATTTGAAAAATCTTAATTACGTTCGATATGCTGCACCGGAATGTAGATATAGTTTGATTATTGCTATTCGTTGAGCCGTGCTCGAAATGAAGGAAAAAATAAAGGAAAAGGTTAGAATTTTGCTCCATCTGGATGCTCGCGAGAGGAGATAATTCGGGAGTATAATTTAAAGTTTACATATGTTAATTTAAAGAAACTAACATGTGCTACCTAGGAACTCACGTGTAAAAAAATTAATCGAGTCTTTTTCGATCCGATCTTCGATCCTCCGAGTGTCAATTTAATTTATCATCTCCTCTTTACAATGCGACAATGTTATTTCTCCACCCTCGTTCTTTGCTTTCTATCTTACACACGATATACCAGTACGACTAGTTTTCCCTTCCATTAGAGCGTATTACCTACAGACAGAGAGTGAAAGAAAGAGAGAGACAGACAGAGACAGTGTGTTCCTTTAGAATTCCTAATAATCTTCGTACAGTAAAGTTCGCCGCTTCCTCTCGCAAAGTTACCACAAGAAAAGCGGCGGGATCCTCGAAATCATTCTTTCTCCGTGCATCGCGATCGTCTATTACATATATATATATATATGCTGTTGTAGAATTAAAGATTTAATACTTTCGCTACTAGCGTAAAAAACTCGATTTATATTCTCATATATTAAATTTTAATTGCATGTGAGTACAAATCTACAGGCATATTTCGAGGAAATTCGAAAAATAAGGTACGGCTTGTGGTGGTTTCTTCTCTGCGACGTAATAGCGAACGTGTTAATATACAGGGAAATTTCGACTCGGGCCACCGCCACCACCACTCCACCCCCCCTCCCCCCTGCCGCCATCACCGCCATCCGGTTACGAAGGTAATCCGAGAATATTAACCGGGGCCATCGGTAACAATATCCCGGGTCCCGGTAGTGACTAACTGATCAAACATTGCCCCCGGGTCGGAGAACGACGGGAAGCGAACGCGGGAGAGGGTCTCTTTCCGAGAGTTTTTCCCTCGGTAATATCAGCCGCCACCGTCGCCGCTGGATGTACCCCGCCGGTGTGCGTACGTAAGTGCGTGTGTGCGTGCGTAAGTGCGTGTGTGCGTGCAAAATCATCTCGGCGTATCGGCGTGTACGCGTATGTACATACACGTTCTACTTCGTATAAGCTAGTATACACACAGGGGAGAGGGGAGGGGGAGGGGGACGTCTACCTGGCGCGCCGCGGCCGCATGCGGAAGGATCGCCAATATTGAACGAGTCTCGATTCGCGTTTATTATATCAGGAAAACGGGAAGCGGAGGGGTGGGGAAGTAATTCTCGATTTATTTGATCGAGTGTTAATAACATATATTTATTTTAAACTAAGTTATTCTATTTAAATCGAATTAAAAAAGCCTCTACAAATGACCATTTCCGATCATCGATAACTCGAAATTTTGCGTGTTATTCGCAAAATGAATTTTTCTGCCCAGTTTCATCCGTTCAATTGCACACCACGGGAACCAAGATTAGTTTGGAACACCCTGTATAAGCAAGAATATTATAATCTCAGGAGATTTTTAGTCTCAAATTAATACTCGCATCAAAATAAATTCAATCAAATCAAGACTAAAAGTCTCTTGAGAAGATTATGATATTCTTCCTTATGTATGAGAATATCTATTCTTGACGCAAGGTTTAATTTTTTTCCGTTTACTCATTCCTTGCAATAGAAGATCACTTGTAACTCTGATGGGAGCTGATTCTTCGACTTCTCTGGGAAGCAATTTGTACATTCACGGGGCACACGAAATTCCTCGTCCCGAGATGGTATCCGCGACTCGTTAAGATCCTGAGATCCGGAGGTCCGTTGCGAACGTTTTGTGGGTTCTCTCTTTGTGAGGTTTTCTTCATGCCTCGTGGTTCGTCCCTTAAAACAGCCAAAGTTTTTAACACTCTGACGGTGGATTTGCCGCGATTATCCCTCTTTCTCTCACGGCTTCCTCCCACGGACGGCATTCTCGAGAGCGGGATTTTCTTAAAGGAGTGAATGAGCGGCAATACGGTTTTCGTTAGAGACCCGCTAAAAGCCAAGGTATATAGATATGATAGACTGTATATAGATATATAAATAAGATACCAGTTCACAGAACAAGTTTTCCCCGATAGGCGAGCGGAATATTTTTCCCATTAAAGCGCGGCAATTAGCCGCGTCGAGCTATGCGAGGACGCCGAACAGACGTAAGTTTGCTTCCCTTTTTCTGTTGTCCGCGCGTTGTTGAGCACGCGATAATCGAAAACTCTCACCTCGGCTACGAGTCGCGAATGCTATTTGTAATTAACGTCATGTGATTGAAGTCCCTTGCTGGAAGAGCCCGTGATCGAGTTAACGTCCTCGGGTCAAAGCGAAGTGTCGCGTCGGAATGTCGTCGAGAAAAACGCGCCGTAGTGAGCGGCTCGGGGAGCCGAAAGAGATAAGCGTGTTTCGCGAAAAGAACGATGCCGAGATCGGACTGTAGCGAGCCACGGAGAAATTCGTGAGCAACGAGGGCGAAACAATTGGCGAAACTCGACCGGACGACGTAAAGCACGTATCATAATTGTGAGCGTCACGACGCATCGAAACTGCTTAAAATAACGGCTTATCTCTCGTTACTTCAAATAACGGCTAATCTCTCAAATAATCAGGACGGGGTGTGGAAAAAGTTTTATTGCGAAATTGTAATTTTTTCATTTAACAAATAAGCTCATATTGAAACTATAAAATATACTAAATTAAGATCGTATTGAGCTAAGCACGGGTTGTTTAATGCTTTAAGATCAATATTCACTGCAGTGAGTAGTAAAAATCAAATCAAAGTCAAACATCTTTATTTATATCATCAAATTATCCGAACGCATTTCATTCTTTGTCTTTATTAGAAGAATAAACGACATAAAGAAGAACAATGAACACGAAGAAAATAACGTATAATTTCTCTTAAATCTCACGTCCATTCGCCAATCTTTTTGCAAAAAAGACAAAGATAGATAGATAGATAGATAGAGAGAGGGAGAGAGAGAGAGGGAGAGAACTCGCGTTACAATTAAATGCGTAACATTTTTGAGAATTTAAGAATTCAACGTGCATCGCAATTATAAACGAACGTCCGAGAATACAATCGACTGTCACTTCGCGCTACAACTTCGTCAACAAAGAATCGTCGCTGTGACGAGACGAACACTGCACTTTCCGGGAGTTCGAGAATACCTCGACGCCGGAAGGAACGAAAGGAAGTACAGTTTTACAGCCGTCGTTGATATTTCACTTCGGCGAACGTTTTACCGGCTTCGGGATCGAGGCGGATCGGAGGAGGAAAGCGACAGGGAGAGAAAGAGAGAGAGAGATTGCAAGCGGGAAGGAAAGGGAAAAGGAGGACTTTCCGACCTGGTATCCTTTTTTACAGTTGTTGCGAGGCTTCCGCGAAACAAAACTGCATCTTGCGAACCACCGCCATCGGAATTTGAATTATATAGGTTCGTATCTCCGTTGTAGCAGCGTATTCGCGCGCGCGCAGACAAAGAGAAAAAAGGAATGGCAGCGCAATAAAGCGGCCTCGCGGTGAAAACGTGCAATGAAAAAAAGAATTTGGTAACCAAAATTACCGAACATTTAGCGAAATAGTTTCAACTAAATGATTTGATTACGGTAACTGAATCATTTAGTTGCCCGACAACGTGCTCACGCCAGGTAGTCGGCGAGATCTCTCGGATTTCAGCATCAACGGCGCACCCAATACGTCATACATGTAGTTAATAATTTCCTCTGATCCCGGCCGTTGTATTTTTCTTTTTTTCGTTCGTACGACGACGCTTGTTTTTCCATAGATTGTGTTACGTAGGGAGGGGGGAGAATGGACTCGGTGTATTTCGCTGGGAATGCAAATTTTCTAGCGGAGAACGCGGTATTATTTAGGTCTTTACATCTCGACCGCGACAGACGGAAAAAACGAGAGAAAAAGACCGCGAAAAATTCTGTATGAAATTAAAAAAGTTGTCAACGTTTCCTAACACGCTAACACCGGTTAAAATCTCTTACGAGAGCGAGAACAAGCGTGCGTTACAAAAATTTATTTTATTCTCTCTTTCTCTCCCTCTCTCTCTCTCTCTCTCTCTCGCCAATTTTTTATTTTTATCTTTTTTTGTACAGTGTTTTGTTCTCTTCTAGTTGTGATTTTATTATGTGTGTAAATAACTGAACGTTGCGAGCGTTTAACAACCGCCGGTAATACCGGACACGACAAATGCGGTTACGGAACGGCAAGCGCGAACACGAAACATACTGGAAGCGTAAGTTCCCTCATTAACTCCCCATTTTGAATAAGTCAGGAGATTGTAGAAACGTTTGCAAACGAAATCCGAAAAACAGTACGCATATACGTACGTAGGACGCGAGTATATTAATGCGACGGCGAAATACGAGCGGCGATAAATCAAAACGCGGATACGCTTGCGCGCGCATATATACAATTTGAATAATAAATAAATAAATAAGCCTCAGCGCTTAGAATATACACCACGTTCCTCCGCGTTGTTCGGAAATATGAATGGCGCAATAATGGCATGACGACATCCCCGAGCGAGGAGTCTCTTTCGGCGCGTTATATCTCTCTAAAAAATGGCAAACTCGGTGCTTTCCGCCGACAGGGAGAGGGAAAACGAGAGAGAAAGAGAGAGAGAAGGGGAAAAAGAGAGAGACAGATCCCCCTAATATGACAATCGTTCTCGAGGCCAGCTGACGCACGACAAATTCTCGGGGAAGAAAAACGAGAAAAAAGAACGGATTAAACGGGGTCGGCAGTATTTCTCTCTCTTTCTCTCTCTCGTCCTCCGCTACGAATCTCTCTCGGCGACGCTAAACATTATTTCAAACGGCGGTATCTTCCCGCGCGTCGGCGGCGCATCTTGATCTCGTCTCAAGGCCGCCGCCTCCATACACGGTGCTCACCAAGTCTCCTCCCCCCCCTACTATTGTATATTGCTCCTTTAAATTCATGGAGGACATGAGGACTGGAGCTTTTCGCCGGTATTCGCTCGTTCGCGTCGCTAAAAGCATCATGCCAGAACTGATTCCGTGATCACCATACGCGGCGAGTTCGCCTGCGCGACGACCTCTCTCCGAACCATCGACACGGACAATTAGTCCTGACCGTACTCTCTCTCTCTCTCTCGAGCCGGCGGGAAGGAGGGAGGCCAACAAGTGGTTGTTGCCGTCTAGTTAACTCGCGGAGTCGTTGTCGGGGACAGTTTTCGAAAGACACGCGCGCTGTCAGTGAAACAACAACACTGGCAATGGCGGCGGCGGCAGCGATGCGTCGACGAGCAGCAACAACGGCCGGCGCCAAACACAGTTTCTGGGCGGACTCGGGAGGAAGGTATCCGTTCAGTTGGTGTCTGCCGAACTCGCCGACGAGGACAACAGCGAAGTAGTTTCACGGCGAATAGTTGAATCGTCCGGCCACCTGCACCGTTCTTTCTCTCTCTCCGCTTCTCCTTCTTCCCTCTCTCTCTCTCTCTCTCTGTCGTTCTCGAGATCGCTCGAGATGGAACGTGCGCGGCAGCATAAATCTCTCTCTCTCTCTCTCTCTCTCTCCTGCTACTGCGGAGAGAGTTTACGAATTGTAATATCAATATCTGTTTCACCTGTTGCCGTGCTTTCTCGACAACGTGCATGGACGACGACGACGACCCAATTGCCGGCGTGCGTTCGCCCGGCGCGCATTTATTCCGACTTAATGGAGCGAACGCTCCGAACGAGAACGTGACGATACACCGGGGAATAAGAAAGCGGCCGCTCACGGTGGTTGCAACACGAGAACCCTTTGGCGGTACTAATGCATAATTGAATTTATCGATCGACACACGCGTGTTACGCGTTCCCTCCTTCCCTCGCCGGTGAGCCGAGCGGGGCCGTGTTAAGTTGCGATTGAAGGATTTCGGACGAATTTCTCGGATGAATCCTGTTGAAGTAGTAGTCGAGATGTTTCGTGCGAGCGCGTATCAGACAGAAGGAGTTTCATCGGTACGATCAATTAAGTCGGACGGCGTTATTATAATCTTATCGAATTGTTCGTGACAGTTTGTGTACGCTGAAAAAAAAGATTTGGTAATTATCCATACCTGGTACTAATTAACAAATATTACACCGAAACGCTCAACCAAATATATTTGTTAACTATTACTAAACTTTTTTTCAGTGTATATACTGCATGTAAGCTGTCTTGTTATTTATGAATAGGCCGGGATTCATGAAATCGCCGCATTTCGGGAGATACGGCTTCTTCATCCGGAACGGAGCAAATGGACTGAAAGAGAGCGGCTCAGAGAGGAGATCAGCTTGAGTTATATTCATCGGATGCTATATTTCGAGTATAACAAGCATCGCTTAATGCTACCGATCCCTCGCTGTAATCATTTTGTTTGATGATGTCGGAACTGAGAAAAGGCACATCCAAAATTTCTGCAAAATCAAAAGTTGAAATGAAAAGATGTGTTCATAAAATGACACTTGCAATCGATCGGGCACATTTATGAAATGTTTGGAAAATTTTCATCGGATGATCGTTAGATCCACTGTTCTGATTGTTAGGCCACTGTTTTTGGGATCCCCAAGGAATTATCCCAATTGACTGCTTGCAAAAGAAAAAGACAATAACAGTTATTGGCACTCGAGACATTTGAATGGAAGCTACAATCGAGCTGTGTAAATAATCATACCGAATCAAACCGAAAATCTCCATTAGTTTCCCTTTGTACATTTTTTTGAAAATATTTTCAACGGTCACATTTGTTTCTACATAAATCGGATTGCGCATTAATTTAAAAAATGAATCGTATTAAGGTTCGAGCGCAACCGGCGGAAAGAATTTAACGAAAAAGGGGAGGAGGGAGGGGGCGGAACCTCAATTATTAGACACTATAATTTCCCGCTGGAAGTGGCGGAGCGAAAAATACGCTCCATATTTCGCTTTACCGCCTCGGCGCATATTCCGCATTAACTCCGCGGACATGAACACGCATAATTCTCTGAAAATGCGGCGCGTACAAGTTGCCCCCTCGCTCGGCGGAGAAACTGCAGAGAAAAGGGTCAGGAAGGAAGTTGATAATTTCGCGCGAATGAAAAGCTGCGAGACAGACACGCGCGCGCCGTTGCCTGATTCATACGTATTAAGAATTACGAATTTAAAATCGCGCGCACGAACAATTTCGCTCCGCTGTCCTCGAGTAATGCGTTGTAAAATCTCATCCAGAGGCCCTCATCACAAGCAGCAACGCGATTTTCTATAGAACTTCTATTTATCGGGATATTTCGGGGTGCCGTTATTCTCTCTTCGTGCCTGTATATCTTCATTCTACAAATTTAATGTTAACGCTATCTTAAACGATCTATATTGATGCTAAAACGAAAATTTATGACATCATCTGTGCCAAAGTAGAAATAAATTATACGAGAGTGGATGAAATAATAAACGAGCCTTTTGCAAAAATATATTTTTACCATATATTTATACCATATATTTTTCAAAATCAATTCTAATTTACATTTCTCTTATTTTTCTACATAGTCCTCCATCTTATCCATACACTTCCTCCAACGGTCTGGTAATTCTTCAATCCCGGTATCATAAAAAGTTCGCGGACGTGTATCAAACCAATTGCACACGAACTGCTACACCTCCTCGTTCGTTGTGAAGCGCTGTCCACCAAGGGCTTCCTTCTCGGCTCGGGTTACATTCTCGCCTCGATCTTGCTTTTGATATGTCGTCTTGAAGCGCGAGCCGTCGTCGAGCATCCGAAACACATGCGTAAGCATTGGTGCAATCGCACTCACGGCCTCGTTAAAGCGTCAATGTTAATTAGCGCGCGGGAAACCAGTTCCCAGGCCGGATCGCATTTACGGGCTCGTTAATAAACCAACTCGCGCAATAAATAATATCCGATATCTCTCTCTCTCTCTCTCTCTCTCTCTCTTCCTCCCTCGACTGCGGCGGCGTTCTCGCGAACGGGCCAGAGACTCATTGGTCCGGAAACACGTCGCATCGGCTGCCGTCAAGAGTTAAATCTCAGCGGGAGAATTTTATTCCCGAGATCTTCTCCGTTATCCTGCCCGGAACGAGGCCCGCCGAGGCTCCATTAAGCGTGCGAAGAGAGGCGGCAGGAATGGAGGGAGGGAGGGACGTGGAGAAGCGGCTGTTCGTGGAGAAGGGGAGGGGGGAGGGGACCGATTGTTCCTTTCGGTCGAGTGAAAAATTCTTCTTTCGTCTTTCCCGGAGCGAGCGTGGACCCCCCACCCTCTAGGAAAAAGGGGACAAGGCGAAGAGACGGCGAAGGGGAAGAGGGAGTGATCTCCTTAAAACGAGGCAATCTTCTGCGATCCGCCGTAAAATTACACGGAGGTTTTGGAGGTGATGAACATTTCTGCCGAGACGAGCTGAGACGCGAAATCTCGTCCTTTTGCCGATCTATAGTCACCGTATTGAGCTTATCGCCGTGTGAGCTTTAGCCCGCCGCCTTGGCTTGGTTGAGGTGAGACGCCCGCCGAGAGAGTCGTTGGAAGAGGCTGGTGATACACTGGAAAAAGAGTTTGGTAACAATTATCAAACATTTAGTGAAATAGTTCCAACTAAATGATTTGTTTATTGTAACCAAATCATTTGGTTGAGATTATTTCACTAAATGTTTGGTAACTGTTACCAAATTCTTTTTTCAATGTATACGCATCGTCCGGGTTGCCGCCACTTCATGCCGAACGATCGTGCCGTCGTTGTCCCGTGAACAACAGCTCCAACGGCTATTCGAAAAGGTGCTCGAGCAGCAAAATGTAGAGAGACAGGTATTTGAGCGATGCCATAAAGTCATTCGCCGCTGTTCCACCACCCGCTCGCTGCAAAACTACGGTTCGGAACTTCGAAAGGGAGATTTCGGCCGGGGGTTCCTCCCGAGCGGCGGCGAGTGAGCGAGCGTGCTCTCTCATCTCGGCAAGAAGCCCAGGGATGCGCTGAGTTAGCTGTTAATGTTCCGAAGAGAACGTCCAAATAGAGACGCCGCTGAATAGTTTAATTAACGGTGAGCGCGAAGGAAACGCGCCTCTGCCTGCTGACGCCCTCCCCCCCTCCCCCTCCGTGCTCTCATCGAAACGATGGGGTTCGTAATCGCGGGTTGCTTTCTGCGCGCGTATCCTCCGCGAAAAATGCAATTTCGATCGAACAATCGTTTATTGTTTCGCGTCATTTGCACCGGCTTATCGAAAAGGCACGCTCAACCGGCCGATAATAGTGAGATATACGTTTTACTTCTGTCAAATATAAACGAGATAATGCGTGCCAGCTGTCGGAAACGAGTCACTTTAATCGCGAATGATGTCGATAACACACGTAGGGAACAAGTATTTTTATATGAATACAGCCGATTGATGTGTGTTGCGGGTTGCTGTTCACTTGGACAGTATTGTTAACGGACCGAATTTGCCATATTAACTCGCGAATGTTCGTGTCATGCAGCATGTGTTGCTTCAACGTCGAAATAGAGAATATCAATGTTCCGAAAACATCAAGTTTGCCTCTTCAACGGCAGACATTAGGTCGGATGAATTGCTACAAATTATGGTCGTTTTATGCAGATCAGTACGTTGACGCTTATTGAATTGTTTCACGTCGCACACAATTGTTAAATCCTCTTAGCGAATTGTGTTTTGCGGTCTCGACTATCTGGGAAACGAAGCATTGTTTTAGATATTAGTCGTCCGGTTGGTTTTGAAGGCTGTTAGATGCATTATTGAACGAAGATTCAATTCAAACGCTCTAAAGAATTCGCAGAATAATTGAATATCTGTCGAACCACCGGTTGATCATTTAAAAGCCACGGGAAAGATCCAGAAGGAGGGAAAATGGATTCCACATGAGTTGTCCTAGTTGGCTATTCAAAATCGGTTACAACATTTGCGTTTCACACCTCTTTCAAGGCACACAAAAAGCAGTTTTTGTATCAAGTCGCGCGCATTTTAAGCACTCCTTCTACTATTTCGCTCCTTATCTTTTCGCGTTTTGCTTCATCGGGACGGATTCATTCGCATTCGTCGATATTATCGGAAATCGCGTTCGGCGGTGCTCCCCACGTACGGCTCGTATCGCTGCGCTTCTTCGCATCAGAGAAAGAGAGAGAGAGAGAGAGAGAGAGAGAGAGAGAGGGAGGTTTCCTTCCTCTAAAGGGAAATCAATAATTCTGACATTCGCGCACTTTACGCATACGCGCACGCGAACGCGTACACTCTCGGTTTTCCCAGATATCGCCGACATCTTGCAGCGAATTCGAGGACGGAGCGTGTCATTGGCTCTCCAGCGATCCATTATTACCGCCCGTAAAGAAAAAAATGGCCTGATAACACGGTGGATAATCTATCTACCTCGGTCTCTCCTTTATAGCGGGGAACTGCTCGATAATAGGAAATCGATTTACCGCGTAATCGTGAAGCCATCCGCCTCTTCCTTCCCTTTCCTCTCTCTCTGTCTCTGTCATGAATGTGAATGAGTTAAAACTAAACGCGAATAAAACAAAATATATAATCATAATATATGAAGTATAAGAAAAGATTTGAAAGGAAATGTTAATTATGGTCGGCCACATCGGTTCCGCCATCTTGAATTTTGTCAGGTTTTCCATTTTGACTCAAGATTCGTAATCAGATTCGACCCCAAAAATTCAAAGATACCAAATTTAAAGTGATTCGGCTGATTAGCTGCAATTTTGGTTCTTCATATTGGGTCTGCCGTCTTAGATTTTGAAAATTTGTCAATTTTGACCTCAGATTCGTGATCAGCGACCCAAAAAATCACCAAATGCCAAGTTTGACAAAAAATGAGCAGGAAAAATATGTGCTTCAAAGGGTTAAATCCGTTATTCGTCGCTCCGAAGTTATTATGGTCTTTGAAAAAGTCCCGAGTAAACATAATTGGCAAACACGAGGCAGAAATGAAACGATCGCTTGACCCTCCTCCCCGTCCAACCCTTCCATCCGTCTGGGATAATCGAGATCCAATCAATTTCTCATCGCGCAGCAGAAGTACCGATGAAAATTCATCAGGAGTCGAACGACGAAGACGACAACGATGACGACGATACTCTGTTTGTTCGCGCCGCTAAAGAACCGAAGACAAAGCGAAGACGAGCTCCTTCAAAGCCGATTACTCGGGGACTGTGTTTTGCCATTGCAATTTCCTTCCGCGCCGGCGGGCTGCGATCAGCGCTNCCCCCCCCCTTCCCGTCATTAATATCAATAATACGTCCGAATAATCCCGGAAATGACCCGTGTAGAATTTTTAAGGAACACGACGCCGCGCGCTCACATGTTATTTTCCTTCGATAGTCGTGATACACGTCGTCGTAGTCGCCGGCGGATTTTTCATCATGCAACGGCGCGAAAGTATCGGCGCGATAGATTAGCCGCTCGGCACGAACTTTGCTCTCAATCTTGTAAAACTGGTGCGGGAAGGAGGGAGAAGGGAAGGGAACAGAGTAGGAGAGGACGCGAAGGGACGACGGTCGCGGGGGACGAGACGGAGAGCGAGATGCATTATTGATTTTCGTAAGTTCGTCTAACACGACATAGATAGAGTTAGGCGGACTTAAGGGGTTAATCTTTAGCAGTCAATTTAGAACGCGGAGGAAGTTGGATAAAGTCCGGCGCTCTCTCGCCGGGCGTTGCGCTATTACGCGGGTAACTCCAACTGACTGAGCCGGCGGTAATCTAATTACCGTTCAATACCGTACGTGTAATTATTGTCGTGAAACGCGATTAACGCGCGATATGAGGCGTGAGACGGTGACGATGGTGAAAAGGCCGTGTATTTTTGCCTTCGTCTCGTCGCGAAGGGTTCGCTCTTCCCTTCACCGCGTCTTTGCTTGCCGAAATGCTCGCGTCCAGCGGAGATTCTTCACCATCCTTAGGAATCTTGCAACACGTTGGGAGGTATATCTTCTATTAGGGAGTTGCATTAATTCCGTGCCACTGTCAACAGATAGCTCTGGATGTTGTTTTAATTCATGCCGCCGTCCTTAGGTTTTAATGGTTATGCATGTCATTTGTAAACAACGTCCAGACAACAAAGGTCGTTTCTATGTTCCGATCTTGTTCCTTCCGACTTTCATCTGTTTCGCTCCATGCAACACGCCCTGGAAGATACATACTTCGCCAACTTCGACGAACTCTGAAAATGACTGTGATGATTGGATGATCGCCTCGAAAAACAGATTCTTTTTTCGACGAGGGATTCAGCTTTTACTAGAAAGCTGGCAAAAAAGTAGTCGAAAGCGATGGCAATTACTTTGATCGATGACAGATTGTAACATATTATGAAAACAATGAATATTCCAAGTAAAAAAAGCGGCACGAATTGATGCGAACCCCTAATATAATTCGACTGTGATCAGTCAATTTCTTAAGGCTTAGAGCTTAAAGCACCTATCGTGGACCAGAATTAATGTAGCCTTCACGTCGTCGCAGCTTACAAAGATTCATTCAAGGCGGCGCAAATCGCGTTCAACATCTTCAGAAATCTTATTTCCGCGCTAACACGCGAACGAGCCACTTGGCGTGCCGGTAGGGTCCGCAGCGGGCCTCTCTGTCGTGAAACCGGCGGCTACAGGCAGGCAACACGACGCCCTTTCCTCGTACACCCTTCGGCAGAGAGAGAGGTTCGTAATTAGCCCGGGTGTAAACTCTCAGGCAGGCCGCCCGTCTCACATCCGTCAGAGCTGTCTTGGGTTAGGGCGTTGCTGACGAAAACCTCGGAGCGCCGAGCGAAGCGGGCCGCGTCGACGGCAGCGCGGGTTGAAGGCGGGCTCTCTCGTATCCTCTCGTTTGACGAGGATATGAGGGAGAGCGAGCGAGCATAAGAAAGAGAGAGAGACTCTCGCGTGATGTCGGTCGAGAGATAAAGAGCGGCGGTGAAACGCCGGAAGAAAGCAACGGGTCGGGTGGAAGCGAGCGAGCGAGCGAGCGCGATGACGACGACGACGACGACGAAGAAGAAGATGATGAAGAAGAAGCGGGGCCGAGATCGAAGGGGAAACGCTCCGCGTGGGGAAACAGAGGGGTGCGCGAAAGAAAGAGAGAGAGAGGGAGAAGGCGGTATGGTACGAGTAAAGTGATTGCGAAAAGGGGGTCAGAGGGAAAATAGGGTACGGTGGTTTAATAGAGTGAGCCATGATGGATGATGCTGGATCGATATTACTTCTTCTTATTCGCGGTCCGAGCTACCTACGGGCACTATATACGTGCCCGAGTATTCATGGCATTTCGGAAGCCGCGGTAGACCATAGCCCACGATATACGGCGCCGCATACCGGGCATTTTCGGCAGCGGACACACGAACGACGCGCGCGTTCTCGTTCGTTCGCTCGCAGTGTACACGCACAACCACGTACGCACGCACGCACGCTCCGATCTGTTATTACGCGCGAATTCGTCTATACGCGCGTACGCGCGAGAATTCATAGTGGCTTCTTCATACGGGCAAGTTAAGGGAGAGATGNGGGGAAGGGGGGGGGGGGGGGGGGGGAAGCGATCCGCTAGAATCGTGGCGAGAACGAAGAAATAGAGGTGAACTGCTGAAAGAAAAAGGGAGAGAAAGAGAAGCAGACAGTAAGTGAGAAAGAGAGGATAGAGAGAGAGAGAGAGAGAGAGAAGGAGAGACAAGTACGATTTTCGCGGCTAACGATCGTAGTCGCAGCACTGAAATTCCTACTCCTGGAAGGTAAGAAATTGTCAGCGACGGTTGCCGGTGAGCCGCAATAATTCCTCCTCTGCGTCTGCAGCGCACCTTCAAGCCGCGTGTCCTCTCCCGCTTTTCGCGCGATGGTGAACATCGCTGACGTTTCAGCCGCGCAAGGAAGAAACGACCGAGATTTATGGGCAACGATGAACCCCCAAAGTAAAAGAGGCTGTCTGAAATTCAGTCGCGGTGGTCAGCCGATCGATGGTCGATAGCGGCGGCGAACCACGTCGCGTCCCGGACATCCGCCATGACACCTTGGCGAATCTATGGGACATCCAGCTGAGCGTTCGACCAAACGCGACCGCAGTTATTTAGGAAAAAAACTGACTACCGCAGCGCGAACTTGCGAATCGAAGTCTTCCCCGACTGATTGAAAGCCGCTTTTCGAGTGTTGAATATTTAATTCTACAACATAGTTAAGGAGCTGAAATAGCAGAATAGATTCAGTTTCTGTTTCATTAGTCCATAGATCATGTAAGTAAGAACAAACTGTCAGCGCAAATCCTATCCTTTAGAGCGTCAATGTAGCATCAAAATTTTCACTCGGGAGTGTACTGGAAAAACTGTTGCCGAAAATTAAACTTCTTATTCCACAGTAGGAGACGAGATAACAAATTAGGTCTGATTTTTAATCCTGACGATGTCCTAAATTTGTCGCTATTTTAGCGTCAAAATGTGTTGTTCATCATAACACTGAGATTAAATCTGTAGAATTAAAGGTTCAAAAGAGAATATTGGGTCACCTTAGTAGGAGCTTATTTCGACTCGGGACTGTCTCTGTCCGCTGAACAGCCAATCCCAAGTTGAAATTTTAATGCTACTCTGATGCTCTTAAGGATAGTTTACACCTACTTACATAGCCCATAGACTAGTAAATATCTACTTGGACGATGTTGCACTCTTGTTAACTTCTCCCTTAAACTTTTAATTTTACAGATTCATTTTTCATGCCTACCGTGAAGTTATATTAGCTACATTATAGATCGACAGCGTTGTAGAATTAACCCTTTGCACTCGAGGGCTCCGCTATGGAGACAATGCAAATAACTTTCAGTTCATAACATAAGGACAAAGACAAATCGTAAAAACTATTGTGTATAGGATATTTCGCTCTTGCTATTTGCATTTGAGTTTGAAGAGTTTGAAGACAAATTTTAAATGGCTCCGTTCCGGAGCCCTCGAGTGCAAAGGGTTAAAAGTTTAACGTGGAGCAAAAATTTCAACTCGGCAAGCTCGGTCGTTTCTCAGCTTTTCTGATCGACGATACGAGCTTTCGTACACGGACAGGAGGATTAGCAAGGCGAGCACGCGCCAGTTCATCGCGATACACTATGTGTCGCGGTGTTTATTCGCGTCTCGTTTATGTTCGAGCGATCCTTACTCGACGGAGCCGCCTGTTCATCGCGAGGCATTTCGCATTTCCCTGGACGATACTTCACCAGCATTGATCTATTCTGTATTTTTATTTTGATTTCTTTACAACTTCACTCCTGTTTTCCTCGAATTTACACTGGTTTGTATATGTACGCACAATTCATTTTACAATAATATAATTCGAGTGCACTTCAAATGCTGAAAGTCGAAGGGAAAATATACCTCTCGCGGGCAATTTTGTCAGGACGTCACCGCGACGGAACGGTGAAACATCGGTTGAAAAATACCGGTTTAGGTAGCGGCATCACGGCTGCGAAACGTTACACGTGCTGTTTTTGCATCGCGTTGTTTTCGCACACGCCGACGGTTCACGGTTTTGCAACACCGCCATTTCGGATCCCAAACAATCCGGATAATTTTATACTCGCATATACGTCTCAAAAATATGCGAGTGTCACGGATCGAAGAATCGAATGGCGCGCAAATATCGAGCATCGTAATTGAATTATCATATTATAATATATTATATTATTAAAGATTGATTAGGAGTATTTAGCTAGTCACAAGCTAGTTACTTGTTAGAAAATTTATCTAGTCATTATTGTCCAGCTACTAGTCGTTACTATCTAGCTACTAGTCGTTACTATCTAGCTACTAGTCATTACTATCTAGCTACTAGTTTTGAAATCTTATCTGCTGGACATATTTCTGCTCGGGATATTGCTAGAACGCTGTTGCTATAAATTATACATATCATAGCCGATTTTCTAACAGATACAAAAAGTAGGAATACATTTTCCCCATGATATTTAGAGTTCTAGCTGGACCAGCGAGACATTTCCTTGTGCAGGGAACGAGAAAGAGCGAAAGTGAATTTAAACCTGTTTATCCGCGAAGGCGTCTCAGTCGGCCAAAGAACCGAGTTTAATTCGCCAGAAGACGAGATATAATAACCCGTAGTTGCTGGCGCTGAAAAAATATTTGTCCCCCCGGTCGATGGGATGCGCGTCGTACTCGCCAGTCGTTGCTCGCCATGACCAACCCGAGCAGAAAGAGAGAGAGAGAGAGAGAGAAAGAGAGAGAGGAAGAGGAAGAGAGGAAGGGAGAAGAAGAGTATCGTCGCCGAAGTTGCGCCGCCCTGGGGATACTCTCGAAAAGGGTATGACCCGGGGCGGCCGGTAATATAAAGTTACTCGAAATTACATCTGCATATTATTTCAATTTTGTAGATTGTTTAACCCCGGCTAACGCAGGATACGAGAGAGGAACTCCCGTAAAAGTTTTCTTAGGATAATCTCTTAGGTGGCCCTCGCCGGGCTCTCTCTCTCTCTCTCTCTCCCTTTCCCTCTCACTTCCTCCCTCGCATCCTCCCTTTCTCCCCGCATCGTGACTCGACGCATCTCATTGGCCGTCGGAAGAAATTTGTCGGCCCCGCTGTCTGAAATTAATTTACCGGCTGCAAAATAGCAACGAGAGCCGGCGAGCCGCGAAGCGAATAAACAAGTACCGACGTCGACCACCGTCGATGCAACAATACTGCCGCAAGTCCATCCTCGGCTCGATCACTGTTGGACGAGGATGCGACAAAAGGGACAAAAGAGAAAGAGAGAGAGAGAGAGAGAGAGAAAGGAAGTGTTGGAAAGAGAATGAAAGGGAGGAAGAAAAGAGGTGTGGTGGCGGCGGGGAGAGAAATGTGCGTCGTCGTTCGGCCGGGAGTTTTCTCGCTCAGCCCGCGCGATAAACACCGGGTAAAAACAAGTCGGCCGGCGTGAATCGTGGGGAACTTTACATTAGGTATTTTGAATCTGCGAAAAAAGCCGCTCGCGCGCGAATTTTTTCCCACCGCCGCTGCTGTTTCCGATAGACTCCCACCCGGATGCACAACAGCGCGTGATAAATCGATCCCGTGAAATCTACCTACCCACCTACCGTTCGTTCTACGGGTGCGGAAAGAAAGAGCATCGCGTGAAAACTCGCATATTTGTCCCGTCACCGCCTCCCCTCTCTTTGAAAAGTTCAGATAAATTCTAATCAAACGCAACATCGAAAATAAAGGGGGAAGTTTTGATAACCGATCCATGTGTTCCTTCATCCTCTCTCTTCCTCTCTCTTTCTCTCTCATTCTTCGAGCAAACCGGAACAACTGAAAAATAGACTCGACAACATCCGGTCGACGATAGCCTATAGCGGACGATCGGTCCGTTTTTGCGAATAACGTGAATTTACGTAAATTTCGCAGAGATCGGCAAAATATAAACGCGTACGCGCCAGCGGAATGTTGTCGATGTAATCGAAAAATAACAGCGAGNGGGGGGGGGGGGGGGGGGGGGGGGGGGAGGGAATGGGCTCCCCAGCAGCGGTAAGGCGAGATAGATAGCGAGATCGATGGGCGAGTGCGGATTTAATACGATACTTTACCGTAATCCACGGGCTGACAAATTCGCGCGCGCGTCACGTCCGCGCGCATTACGGTTCCTCGACTCGGGTTCCTCGCCGCGGCGTTTATCCCGTTTATCGCGCCTTATTTAAACGGTCCCGGGAGAAAAAAGGGCGAAGGCGCACACCTGCCGATCTTCAATTTCAATTTGCAAGACCCACACTTATCCCAGATAGGGGGTGGGGGATAGGAAGAGGAAGAGAGAGTGAGCGAGAGAGAGAGGGAAAGAGAGAGAGAGAGAGAGACGCGTCGGGGCTGACGTTTGACGGAACGGAAGTACTTTCGAGATTAATTCCCGCACCTCTCAGCATTTTGATCGGCGAGATACGACGGTGAAATAACTTCGAACACCTTCGCCTTTCTCCAATCACGGTAAGTCAGAGAAAGAGAGAGCGCTAGAGAGAGAGAGAGAGAGAGAGGGGGGGGGGAGAATGGTCGGGCGACGCGAAGGGTGAACGAAGTTACGAAGGCGCGAGGGAGGCTGTGGAAGAGGAGAAAGCCGCTGGAAGGGTCGGGGGGAAGGGAGGAAAGAGAGCGTGAGCAGCTCGTGTCGTTTGTATCAATTTAGCCCGGTCGCCCCCTCCCGACTTGTCCATCGACTTGCTTCGGATTTAATCTAATGCCACGTCGAGGAGGGTAATTCATTAAACAAAGATCCACCGCCCGCAGTTTGGCGTCGCGTCCCCGGGAACGAGACGGCCAGACTTCCGCCATTTATGCGGAAAGCGACCGAAGTTGAATAATTAAAATCATTCTGTGCGAATTTCCTCATTTTGGGGGGGGGGAGGGCTATCACGGTCGCGCGAAAGGCGCGCTATCAATCCAGTTGCGTAGACGTAGACGTCGCGAGGTCCCGAGGCGACATCTTGATGTTGCTACTTTGATGTTCTTAAGGATGGGATTTACAGATGGGCCTGTGTATCCATTTTCTCGGGGCTCCTTTCAAGTTTTAACAGCGTATCAATCACGATCTACACACGTGTAAATTTTTAGATCTTTTTTGATTTTTGTGTCTCATTTAGATTAATCAAAAGTAAAATCATCTTCATTTCATCCAAAATGAATTTCTCGGATTTTCATCTCATCTTTCATCCAGATGAACCTGAAATTACCTAAGGCAAGCACTGCCGATGCATTACACATCGGGTCCGCGAGAGAACAAAATATTCATTCTGAGTGGCTCGTTAAATTCCAACGGCGCTCCCGCGCTGCGAAAACTCAGCCAATAGATCACGTTAAACTTCCTGCACGTTTCGTGCTAGCAATTCCCTCATCCCGAGAGCCAGGAGTCGAGGATACCCGCAGGAAGACGCACCAGTGGGGGTTGGTGGATCGAGGAGGCAAGGAGCACAGGAGGAGATGGAACAGGAGTGACGGGGGGAGGCGGGAGGACGAGACTCGGTTCCCCTACGCCACCGCAAAAATGTTTCAGACTTCCGACCAGCTAGCTTTGCCGGCCGCCGTATTTCATTCGATGTTCCTCGATGGCACCGCAAGAAACCTGTTATCTTTATTACTTACTGTCTCCCTTTTTTCGCTCGTATTCCCCCACCCCCCTCTCTTTCCTTGAAATCTTCTTAAACTGAGACCTTTATACGGAGCTAAAGTCTAGAAGTACATCATGAGCACTTCATTTCTATAGAAATTCAGTGAACACGTTCGTGTTCACGGAGTCTGAATTTCACTTCCGCGTAAATATTCCGTTGATTTCCTGATTGAAGTGACTTGGGAGGGAGTTGTTGTCATGACATCCATAAGATTATTACGTCCGCATCGGTGTAATACTGTTACGAAAATCATTATTGATATTATTAGTTGACTAATCTCAACAATCTTTTCATTGTATTTTATTTTATTTATTTATCTATTAACGGCAAATAATTCTCCCCTTTAGTATACACAATAGAATTTAAGCTCTAAGCCTTAAGAAGCTGATCAATCACAGTCGAATGTGAAGAGAATAATCAACTGTTCAGTCTCTTAAGGGTTACAGCTTCAATTCTCATTGTAAAGCTTTACACGCACTTGTTTTGCGGCTATACGACGCGCGTCTGAACACGGAGAACCGGGAATAACAAATCGATCCTCACCGTCGACCTCATCGTGTTGGCCTCACCTCCCTTTCTCCTTTTCTCGAATCTCCGTGTACGAAATAATATCGAATAACGCCGATCCATTTTTAATGGCGTCGGGATATACCAGCCGCCAAGGTTGGTCGGCTAATCTGGAAAGTGAAATATTTAGGGAGTAGCTGTACGTCTCACGTCAGCTTACGATACGTACATCATGGCGTGATACGGATATCATTAACCGAGCGTATTACGAGTGTCACGGACTTTAACGGCCCGCTACATCCATCGTACACCCAGATAGAAATTAATTATTTCAGGGTAATGAAGTGTCAAGGAGAGGATAGGGGCAGGGAGAGAAAAGGAGGGGGGTGGGGGGGAGAAAGCGAACGACGTTGCTCGAAGTTATTCGACGGAGGATATTTCCGACTGAGGTATCTGAGAAAATGTCGCGGCGATCAGAAGATACTTCCGATTGCTGCCGTCACCCTCTTTCTTCCCTTCCCCTCTTCCCTTACCGCGATATAGCTAATATATATATATATATATATATATAGATTATTCGAGCGAGCATCACACATATATCAGGTGTAGAAGTATGAAACCGGAATATTTTTGTAAAAATTACAAGTCTGTTGTTTGAAAATGATAAAAAATATTTTATTCGAAATAATGTCCATTGCTATTTATACATTTTTCCCACCTCTCCGGCAGTTTATGAATGCCACGCCAAAAAAACATTTCTTCTTTTGAAGCGAACCAGCTATCGAGCCATTTTCGTACATTTTCATACGAATTGAAGCGTTGTTCAGCGAGAGCGTGTCTCATTGATGCGAATAGATGATAATCGGACGGAGCCAAGTCTGGAGAATAAGCCGCATGCGTTAGTATTTCCCAACTGAACGCCTCGATCGTTTCCCTGACCGGCCGGCAATTGCGAGCCACTCTCTTCTTAGATCGACCTTAATTATGGATCTTGTCTCTCTCTCTCTCGCGAGAGAGATCTTATCGACCTGTCCCATTCCCCGTGAACTCTCCCATTCCGTTCCTCTAACATCGTCCATATAACGAAATATAGAAATGTCTATTCGCCGAAAACGGCTACACATTATTTTCAATATATCAATAAAATTATAAATAATTTCGTACAACGTTGGATGAAATATATATAACGAGATCGTCGTTTCGGCTGAAACTTATAAAGGCGAGGCAGATGGATCTGTCCCTTTCTCTCTCTCTCTCTCTCTCTCTCTCTCACTTCTTAAATGTATCGCTGCCGCTGTTTTGCGACCGCGACAAATCAAAGTCAGCAGGTGACGATTCGGCAACAGCCCAGAGTATAAGAAGGAAGTTTCTCTCATACTTCGTGCAATTTACTCGCGGTTCAGATATATCCGAAATATTGTATGCAAAGCTGTCCACATCTATCGGAAAAGCTTCCTTCGAAACTGGAATTTGAAAAGTTGCACAGCGCACCGCGAACACGGACGCGTCTTTGAACGAAAAGACGAGAAAGGGACAACGGAGAACAAAACGAAGGAAAAAGCGAAGATGGAGGAGGAGGTGAAGGAGAAAGGGGAAATGAAAGAAATCTGTAATAAATCATGGCCGAGAGCGCACCTACGTCGGAAAAAAAGTACAAAATTCTCTGTGTTGCGGCAAGTCGTCGCGCCGAGTATAGAGCGAACGATGAAATTCAGCCGACGAGTATACTGTAAAAAATAACTTCTAGTATTTATAACTGTTAATATATGAAAATTTCGTTTGCCGGACTTCGAAAATAAAATGTTCGTTTGTCGGATTCGCGAGGTGCGTTCTCCCGAGTTTGAAAAATTCCGGGCTCGCACCGCAATCATCAGCCAAGACAAAGCGCACACATTCGCAAATAATCGCGCGTGTTAACACACGCACACTCGCAATAGAGCGCGGAAGAACTCTCGGGCGCCGTGCCGTTGCACGAATTCCAGCGTGTGCCGAGCTTTCCACGACCAGGGGTATATAATGAACTACGCGAGCACGCGTAATAAAAACACCCCGTGCATCCGAAAGTCACTGACACTCTTGGCGAGTGTGTGTGGAGGTGCGGTAAAGTTGGCATTACGACGTCGGAATCCGGGGAAAAAGATGAAGGAAAGAGAGAGAGAGAGAGAGAAAGAGAAAACACGCGGCTGCAGTTGACGCAGCGCGTCGAATATCCGCGACGGGCAGCGAGAAACAGAAAGACAGCGAAAAAAAACGAGCACGAAAGAGAGAGAGAGAGAGAGAGTGACGGGCCTCTTGACTCCCTTCAGTGGCGCGACTAAACACCAGTAATTAAAACGTCGAGGTTTCGCGCAGCCGTCTCATTTATTTGATATTTGTTCGGTCGCCGACTCCGCACATCGCGAGAGAAGCGGACGGAGAATTCCAAACGCGCTCCCGCTGCTGCCGCTAGTTTTCTGCAGTAGCGCGTAACTCGCGAGCGCGCAATAAAGACCGCGGGAGGAACGAAGACGGAAGAGACAACCCCGGAATCGTGCGGACTGAAGCGAGCTGAGTGAAACGGCGGAGACGATAAGAAGGTTTGCAGCAGTATAATGCAGTACGGAAAGAAGCCCGAGCTCGGGAGGGAACGATAAACAGACGTACAGATGGACAGATGGAAACGAGGATTTCTTTTAGAAAAATAGGGTTTTCCCTCGCAATTTGTGGAGGAAAACCTTATTTTTCTGGGGAAAACCTCTGTTTCCCTATATATCGATACTGTATTGCCAAATTCTAGTGAGAGATGTTTATATTAGATACGAGATGCAAAATTCGTATTATAGAGAGGTGATTTAACTCGAGAGAGGTGGTCGATGGACAGATTTATTTATTTATTTATTTATTTAGAGAGAGAGGGAGAGAGAGAGAGAGAGAGAAAGAAAGAAAGGAGGAAGAACGAGAGACACGCGACGATGGTCGATGCGTCGGTGTCGCCGGCTGTGAAAGAAGGGATCTCACGGACACGAATAGGGTCGCAAGGGTGAGCGGGGAGAACGAAAGAGAGGTCAAAGAAGAGCGAGAGAGAAAGAGAGAGAACGACGTAGGGCGAGAGAGGGAGACAGAGCGGAACGAACAGGTCGAAGGGAGAGGAAACCGCGGCCGACGTACCCGCTACTACGCGCTTCGTCCCGCAGCTGTCGCCAAGCCGACGGTGTTACGACTGCACACAGTTTGTTCATTCGGCATGTGGGCGCGCACGCGGGGCTGCTCTCTAATGAAAGGAGTTTATTAGGACGCGCGCGCGCCGACGAACGAGAGAGCGGCGTTCTCCGTGGAGACGCGCGCTCGTTCTCGCGAACGAGCGAGCGAGAGACAGAGCGGAGACGGGGAAGAAGCGAGAGGGACCGCCGGGGATTTGTCTTCCCTTATGCGTAATTTCGCGTTCGATATTAGATTAGTCGGTCTCCCCTCCCGCCACTCCTCGCGCGTTATCCGCGCGACACGCCGCTCATTAGTCTGCGAGGCGAAAACACGAGTCGAGTGCGCGCGCCGGCAGGCAGCCCTTCGTCCTCTTTTTTTCTGCCTTACGAGGGAACAAAGACTGCAGACGGGCCATTGTCTCGAAATTAGCGAACCCGGCTGTATCGTAACGCCGACGTTGTCGTCGTTGTCGTCGTCGATGTCGTAGTCATTCCAATATCGGTGCCGCGGACGAATCGACGCGTCTCTCGGCGCTCCGTTGCGGAAACGCATAGTATAGTTCATCGCATAATTAGGAGCAATAATTCACGGCAACTCGAGCCAATTTGCACGAGTAATATTTAAAGAACGATCTATCGTCTTTGACCGTGTCGCTTGTTGGCCGTGAAATCCTACATCGAGGTCAACTCCGGTCGGATTACCGCCAGAGAGGGACGAGCGCGAACATTGAGCTTATTAATGAAACGAGTGATTTAATTGTTAAAGAGGTGAAAGGTTGAGAGGTGAGAATTCGTTTCGTCGAAAGGGAGCTCATTTTTAACACATGTTCGCTACCAGCGTCACATATGTATGACACACCGATTTATATTGAGAACCCAGCGTCACACATCTTTGACGATAGTCGACATTTGTTTATTCATTTCTTAAACAAACGAAATTTGTTCTGAACTTCGTTACTACAATATAATACGTACCCTTCATAAAATAGTAAATTAATTTCTCAAAAAAATATAGAAGAATAAAATAAAGATTTAGTTTGGTATTAGAACATGATCAGCGAGGAGGTTGCTGAGTAAATCATGCAAGCTCCTCGCTCATTATATTATCCTGATACGAACTGATACTGCGAAAATTGCGCAGCATCTGAGAATCTATGGAAATTTAGATTGGTATTAGGAGAACATGATCAGCGAGGAGGTGGCAGGAGTTACGTCGTGCAAGCTCCTTTATTCTCATGATAATCTGTGAAAAGTCTGTAGCATCGGGAATCTATGGAAATTTACAATTTTGTTATTAGGAAAACATGTAAATAAAAGAATATACAAATGAAAAAGCTATAATAATATTAATAATAATAATATTTAAGCTATAATAATAAAATATGCTATGCAGAAGCGAAAGTAAGGCGCGAAAGCGTTTGCAGATTTTAGAACATCCTTTATGTTTCAACACCACAAAAGTATTATTAGTACTACAGTAGATTTCAAATTTCGAGTCAGGATGGCCTCTCGAATATTTCGCCACTCGAGTCCTCTCGGCGTCCGCGAGATGCGAGGAAATCACGAAACGACTTCGCCCTTCGCCAATTTTCCGGCATAAATTGTTGCATCTGTCATCACATTTTCGGCGCTCACGTACAAGCGACATGCAAACTGCGAACGCCTCGAATGTATACTCGAAGATATATCGAGGGAGGGAGAGGGGGGGGGGCGAGATTCGCTCTCGTGTTTGAACTCCATCGGGTTATATAGCCGAGTAATACGACTATCGGAGCATTTACGGCGGCGACGATGGCGAGTGTATGTGTGTATCTTCGTGTATAAACCGTCACCACGCGGGAAAAGGCGAGGGGAAAGGAGAGGAGGGTAGACGCGAGACTGTCGCAACACGCAATAAATCACGTGGGTAATTGCCTCAATTCGGCAGCTTTCGATATTCGCCGATCACCGACGGGACGCCGATAAGAACGTTAAAAACTCGGGATGATCAATCTTCCGAAGTAAATAATAATGGAGGCTTATTGATTTACCCCCATTGGAGACGACGGGGGGGGGGGGGATTGCAGAAGGAGGGAGGAAGGGCAAGAGAGAGAGGATGGGAGGATGAGACGCAACATCGTTCGGTTGGCGTTCACATTGAAAAGCGATTTGAATATTCAAGCCGAACACGACCGACCGACACGCGGATCCCTCTGCTAGTCGGTAGTTAAAAGCAGGAATCATAGAACGAATTCGGCGGTTTTTCATCGTCTCCGATAGTTAAGAACTTTATCCATTCCCTCATCTCCCTCTCGCCTCTCGCTTTCTTCTGGTTTTTAATTCTTTTTCATAATCCACGACACGATGTTACGGCGCGGCATTTTCGATTTTATTATCGACTTCCGGACGGCCGAGGTCGAAGTATCCCCGCGGGTCGGGGAGCGCAATACACAATGTGACACGATTGTGCACAAAGAGCTGACAGGCCACCGCTTCGTTTTCTCTCGTGGCGTTTCCGACGAGCGCTTACCGACCCAACAGCAGCAGCAGCGAGCAGCACCCCCCGTGCGCCCACCCCGGTGTCGTCGAGCCTTATTGTTGTCGTACAATCAATTGAAAGAGAGTCCCGGCGACGACGAATGTCCATCGATATCAGGTTTCCGGCTAAATGTCGTTCAGGTTCTGCCGGTAGGGCTTGAAAGGGATCCCCGCTGCATTGAAAACGGCACCGCGACTACTGATGTTATTTTCTCCAGCGTTATGCTCTGCACATCGAATTAACGATCTAACGAGGAAATATCATTGGAGTTCCGTTTACCGATATTTTTATGGGGTTCGGATGTATTGGAGAATAGATAAAATTAAGAAACACTTGTTTATCACATACAAGGTGTCCCAAATTAATCTCGGTTCCTGTGGTGTGCAAGTAGAACAGGTGGAAATGAACAGAAAAGTGCCATACTATTTTGCAAATAACACGCAAAATTTTGAATTATCAATGATTGAAAATGACCAAGTATAAAGGCTTCTTTAATTAATAACTCAACAATTTGTGTGTTATTGGCAAAATGGTGAGATACTTTTTTGTTCCGAATAGTCTAATCTACTATTGGACAACTATTGTACCTAACGACAGACACTAGTAACAATGATTATTTTCGAGACAAAAGTAACGGACTGTTACTTTCGTCCCGACTTATATTTTCACAGAATTGGCCAAACATTCATTTTTATAAAAAAAAAAGAAAAAAGAATACTAACCTCCAAATTCTCTCTCTCTTTCTTTCATTTTCATGTGTCAAATTACTCAAAGAAATAGTAATTGATTTAAAATGAACAATAAATAAGGAAGTACTTGTGCGAATGTACATGTAGAAGCAATCGTATCTCTTACATTTATTTGCTCTGTAATGTATCTGAGGCACTTGAAAACCGGTTACAGACATTTGTGTGTTTCCTTGCAAGATGAACGTGACGAGAAGTGCAACCGCATTTCGACGGTCCGAATTCTCGTCAACGCCCGTGCGCTCGCCGAGTTGTCGGTGAGAGAAGGATTGGCAAATTGGTGAGGGGAGGTTATCGGTTTTCTCAAGCAAACACGACACGATGCAACAGCCTCATTGAGAACTATCTCGTACCGAGAAGCTCTCGTATGTCCGGTATTTTCGTGTGTGAATCCTACCAATATTGAGATATCACTCGGCAAGATTGGATAACAATTTCCACTCTCCGCTCAGCCGTTCCGATCGAGTATCGAGGCTAATATAATTTTAATGAGTTCAATTTATCGATATTACAACGAGAGGAACGATCGTGTGTCATAATAATTATCGCATTTCGGCTGTCATAAATAAACAGAGACGTCATTTTCGTGTAATTATAATATTGAAATCTGAATCCGCTGAAATTACACCACTTTCCTCTATATGTGTCTCTATACGAGTATATGTACGCGCGTATGTGTATATGTGTGTGTGTGTGTGTGAGCATTTTCATTAAATTAGGAACGAGATATTGCGAAAAAAAATATTTTACGAACATTTCTGCATCGTTAAATTATGTATATTATATTTACATGTTTCGTAAATTTCACAAAAACGTCTCGCCGAATTGCTTGAAATATTCAACGGCTTCTTCTCGCGAAAAAGAACGCGTAAAACACGTAATCTAGAGAAGATCGCTTTAATTAACGAGAGGCGCGCGTCGGTTTCCGCAATTTGTTTCTGTCCGGGGAAGGAAAGCTCAAACTCGGGCTGAATCACGTAAAGGGATCGATTTAAATCGGACGAACGTACGGCTGAGTGAAGTAGAGAGTCTGGAATTCGGTGCGGGGTTCAAACAAAAAGAGGACCACCATTCTTCGAATTGATCTGAATTGCAACGAGTCGAGATAAAAATTTGCTGCACACGGATCGACCTCTTAAGAACCTGTTCCTCCTTTTGCGAGACGATTTAACAAGACGAGCTTCTTGTTCACCGCAAGAAACCGATCCAATCGGCAATGTTGTCATGAATTCCGCGCGACGATTTCACATTCTAATCTAAAGATAGTGTGAAACTTCAGATAGCGCACGTACGAGCTTATATATATATATGAAGGCGGTCTGATAAGTAGTAAGATTTACGTATGGTGGCGCCACTGCAGCGAAACCGGTTTTACCATCATATACCCCCATCTTTCAAACAATACCTGTCAAAATTTTTGCCTTATCCATTTGTTTTTGTTTATCCAGTTGTTTTTTGTTGGCAGCCGATTAAAGTGAACGCCTCAGCCATTGTCGTCAATATGGAAAAAGAGCAATATTGTTCGGTGATTCGTTTTCTTTATTTGGATGGGAAAACGTGTGAAGAAGTTTATGGGGGTGTGGCTCCTTCGAGAAGCACTGTTTTTAGATGGTACGCCGAGTTTCGTCGTGATCACACATCCGTCTTTGATGATGACCGTTCCGGGCGGCCAAAAGAAGTTACTACCGATGATTTTGTCGAAAAAGTGCATGATATCATATTGACCGACCGTCGAGTGAAGGTGCGTGAGATAGCAAACATAGTAAAGACCTCGAGAGAACGCACAGGACATATCATACATGATATATTGCACATGAGGAAGCTATTGGCGTGATGGGTGCCGTGGTTGCTCACCATGGACCAAAAACGAAATCGAGTAGTCATTTCAAAGATGTGTTTGGAGCTGTTTTAGCGCAATCAGGCTGAGTTTCTACGTTGTTTTGTGACTGTAGATGAAACGTGGGTCCATTGCTATACATCAGAGACCAAGCAGCAGTCTAAACAGTGGACTTTACCTGGCGAAAGAGCTTCAAAGAAGGCCAAAACGGCCCCATCGGCCGGAAAAGTCATGGCTACGATATTTTGGGATTCCCGTGGTATAATCCTCATCAATTATTTGGACAAGGGAAGATCTATCACGGGGCAATACTACAGTGATTTACTGGGACAATTCGACGTGGAACTGAAAAAGAAACGGTCTCATCTTGTAAAGAAGAAAGTCCTGTGTTCCATCACGGCATAGCACCAGCACATTCATCCGCAATCGCTACAGCTAAACTGATCGAATTGAGATACGAATTGCTCACCCATCCACCGTATTCTCCAGATTCGGCCTCCAGCGACAGTTTGCCAACATGAAAAAATGACTCGCAGGGAAGAAATTCACGTCGAATTCGGAGGTCATCACTGAGGTAGATGCCTATTTCGCAGAATTTGAACAATCATACTTTCTAGAGGACATTAAAAAGTTACAGCACCGTTGGAAGAAGTGTATAGAAGTGAAAGGGAACTATGTTGAAAAATAAATCGAAATTTTTCCGAAATATTGCGTTTTTACTTCAAATCCTACTACTTATCAGACCGCCCTCGTATATATACAGTTAATGTTTATGTGTTGAAACAGAATCACAATATCAAAAGAATTATTAACCTAAATAACTAGAATTCTCCGATGCAAAGGAAGGATTTTTATTCCACGTTAAACATTGTCCTTATTTCAAGATCGAAACGATAAACGCGTCCAGGGACATCGTTTAGAAATCGGGCACTTTTATCCTCACGCGTTTCCCGTCTCACGCCTCTTTCGCACTTATTCTATTTCGCTTTTGCGTGACATCTCTCAGGCGGTGTTTCCGCAATTCAAATAATAAATTCCACCTTGCCTCTCCGCCCATCCGGCTGGCCGAACTTTGCTGTCCGATTCGGAAATCAATTAGTGGCAGATTCAGTTTCCATGGAAGGAAGAAGGGCAAATCACGTCACCGATGCGCAATCTTAACCGGGCGGGAATAGCGGCTGGAAACGGCAGAGAAAAAGAAATTTTAATTAAACCCAGAATAAGAGTTTAATCGAGCAAGAGCGATTAATTGCCCGAGGATGAGGGGAGCAGGGTTAAAGCGACCATAGGGTCAAAGGAGTAAGAGACTGGCCGGCCACCCTCCCTTGGCTCATCTCCTACGCTCACCCCCTTTTCCTCTCCATGACGACGCTCCGACTTTCTGAAATACCTCAAGCAAAGCCATCCGTGTAAATATGCGAAGCGAAATCTCGCCGTGAATGTTCTATTATGTCTAATTAAGGGGACGCCTGACTTCACGCGCGCAATGACGCCGCCTCGGTCGGTGGATTTCGCGCTTTTATTTGCGCGCACAATGTCTCGTCTCTATCAAATTCTTCTGATTCCTGGCGATCCGTGGACGGCACGGCACGTGTCTTTGTGCAAGTCACGTCGGCGAGCGAGAACAATGGCGAATTTAAAAATCCTCGCGACCAATCCTGAGAAAGAAAAGGAGGGTGGGAGAGAGAGAGAGAGAGAGAGAGGAAGGTCTTCACTAGCGAGTTCTCCTCGGCGTCGTTATAAATTAACTACACGTCGCTCGTCGCGCGCCTTACGTGTTCCTTACGGGATCTTGTATTTTTTATGGAACCCAATCTCAGGACTTTTCCAAAAGGAATATTTGCTCTCCTTGTTTATTTAACAACAAATAATATTAATAGTAACGAACTATTCACAGATCAAACTTCGGACTTCGAATATAAACGACGAATTCTCAAACCGCAGTTGACGGAACGAACTTCGCGGGATCCTTAAGGTTAAACCTGATTTCCGTTGTAATTTAAGTTACCGCAACGTTTAATATTGACGATCAAAGGAGGGAAGGAGGACACCCGCTCTTTCGCTTCGCGGGGATCTAATCGGGAAGCCTCGCTCACTCTCCTCCGTTACGCAACCGTTTGTCTCTCTCTCTCTCTCTCTCTCTCTCTCTCTCTCCCCCCGTAATGACCAATTTGGCGAGATCCGTTATTAGTTTCGCACGTCTCGAGATTTTACGAGAGAGACGGACTCCGACGAGAGAGAGAGAGAGAGAGAGAGACGGCAATAAAGATCTCCGGAGGTCGGCGGGAAATAGTTGGGCACGAAAGCAATGGGCGCAATCGGTGCAACTGTCCCTTCAATAACGGTGATATTTACAATTTATCGAAAGTTCGTGACGCGACGACGACGAGGTAAGACTCCGCCCGAAGGGTCGAAGGTGATAGGCGGAGTATTGCAGTTGCTGCTGCTGCGCCTTCTCCGTATACAATAAAGTATCGGAATTTACCGAATGCTGCCGTCGTCGTCGTCGTCCTGCCGCGCGACTTTAACCTCTGAATAAGTCATGCCGCGTGGCGCGACGCGTTATTAAAGTCGTATCCGAGTGTTGTTTGCCGTTTCAATATGCAAATCGGCAAATTCGATGGCGGCCGGAGGAACATCTTGTCGGAGAAAAGAATCAAGGGGGCACCACGGCAAGTGGACACGCGAGCGCGTGACGAGAGTGGAGAAAGGGAGAACGAAAAAGAGAGAGAGAGAGAGAGAGAGAGAATGACCGCGTTAATACGATTCCTTTTATATTTCCGAGAGTGAGATTTAAATGCGTGCAATTTCGCGCGCGCGCACATGCGAAAGGCGGGGTACCACAGCGATGGAAAGTTTCTCTCAGGATGAAAGGAACTGACGGCGGCGGCGGGCTGGCGGTAACACCTTCGAACGAACCGTATTTCGAGCGGTATTATCCCCAAGTGGAGAAACGACCACCACGGGGGGAGACAACGACGAACCTCGCCGGATGCCGCAAATGAGACGGCCGCTTTCCTACCGAGAGAGAGAGAGAGAACGAAGCTACGGTGAGAAACGTCCTGAGGGGGGAAAAGGGGAAGGGCGCTCTTCTCTCTCTAAGGAGATTGACCGTCGGACAAAGTCCAGAACCGCAATGCCGCCCATGTGGATCCCTCCCTCCCCACGGCCGCCTTTCCGGCTCCAACCTAGAACGGTCGCAACGCGGGACTTCGTTCCTCCCTTCACCCCTCCGACCCTTTCCCGAGCTGTTCCCGCCGCCGAAGCTGTGAAAATTGCGCGGATTGTTGCGACAGGCGCGCAATTCCGCCGAAGAGTCGAGACTACGATCTCGTCTGTCTCGTTGTCTTCGACGGCGAATCTCTCAGTTTCGGCCGCCGAAAGTCTCGATGGCCTGCCGGATAGTTATTTAAGTTTCTCGCGTCTTCCCCCTCCTCTTCTCTCGCTTTCCCCCAGTCCATCGCATAAATCTCCCGTCGACATCGTCTCGTAGGAATTCTCAAATTCGCCGCTCACGCGACGCGTACGGCGAACGTAGCTTCGAGTGTTCGATCTGTCGATCTACGGAGCTACGAGTGTGCGAGAAAGTTGTGGGGTGGAACGTAACAAAGTGGAAGGAAATAGGGAAAGCGCCACTCCGGAAGGAAACGGTGTAATAAATGGTATTGACGCTCGGGTGCAGAACCTCACGGCTGGTCTTTATTTTAGTCGAGGGGATATGCAAAATTGAGCCGCAAATGACTCGCGCTCGTTAATGAAAGAAATAAAGAAAATTATGATGAAGCAAGTAAATTTATCATTACGAGAAGTAAACACAGACCTGGAAATAACAAATGGTAACGTCTCTACGCGTGTATATTAGCTCATCCACGAAATTCATCTTGAAGTCGTTTAAAAGAGAGAGAGAGAGAGAGAGAGAGAGAGATGCTTCGCGTAACGCGAGCTTTCATTTCGAAAATACGAAGATACACCTACGATTCCGACCGACGATCGTTTCTAATACCGTACGACCGTTCCAACATCGATTGCGATAACGAAGCGAACGTGTGCTGCCACTTGCTCGAGAAATAACAGCTCCGTTTCTCCGTTTCTCATAGACGGCGCTGAGGAGTAAGTACGAGTAAGACGGCGTATATTTTTGCCCCGGGGGGAAAACTCGGGTCGGATATCCGCGGCACCTATTATATCGGAGCTATAACGACCCGCCGCGATCGCCCGTTATAACAATTTTAATTAAACGTGACTTGCCAAGAAGACTCGCCCCCCCTCCCCCCGTGTAATGGAGCGACAAATTAATTGCAGTTCGAGGAAACGTTTGATCTTTTTCCGGCGAGACTTCGTGGGGGGATGTGGAAGGGAGGAGGGGTTCATAAAGGGGGAAGGGGTCGTCCGCGAGATAAGTTGCGTTCGCATCGACGAACACGACGACAGTGCGTCTCCTCGTTGCGTAGCGCGTCGGACACGAGAGTTCGCTCGCTACTCCGCGCGAATGTTTATTAATATTTTATTACGGAATAGAACTCCCAAGCCAACCGAGCTTTCGAAAGCTCGAAGTTCGCCGGAAGAAAAACATCATCGTAGAGTTGGGCGATACAGTATCGATACATAGAGAAATAAAGATTTCTCCCAGAAAAATAGGGTTTTCTCCCGCAATTTGTGGAGAAAAACCTTTTTTTGGGGGAGGGGGGAGACTCTTCTGTTATCTTCAATCAAAATGTATTTCACTCGTTCATCGTTACGTTAATTCAGCCAAACCTTTTTCCCCACGTAGACATTTCCATCAAAGTATGCGGTTAAAATATTTAAAAGGATTTCTAAGAAAATGTTTTTACGGATCAACTACTTTAACACGCTCTCACGTTTATGTTATTATGCAGTTAGAGGTGTAATTTATCGCGGAAACGCTGGCAAAAGAGGAGAAAGAGAAAGAGAGAGAGAGAGAGAAGGAGCTTCTACCGTGGCAGAAGAGCTTGTTTCCTGTTTTTCGAGCGTTTCAGCTTGACACTTGTACTATTTCCCGGACGGAAGCTTCGCAATTCACCAACGCGAGGCGTTGAACTATAAAATATCGTTAGACGGATTAAATATCCTCGCTTTGAGTCACGTTTCGCCCATTACGAGAGACGGAGGAGGAAAGCCGCGCGCGCGATTTCTCTTCTTCTCTTTCTCTATCTCTTTCTCTCACGCGCTCGCACGCACGCACGCACGCACAGCCACATCTACAAATTTTCCCCGCGGCAATAATAATTCACAATTTCCACGAGAAAGAAATCTATCCTTCGGATAGAGCGCGGATCTCTCTCCTTCCTCTCACCTATGCATCAATTAAGAGAACGCGATCCGTCTCTTTCGTATCGCGCTGCGAATATCCGAAGCGAAAGGGCGAAAAGGGGCGTGAAAAGGGCTGAGTGGTGGCGGCGGTGCGCGCAGGGAGGCTCCGACGTTTATTTCCGTTCCGAAGTTCCCGATTAAGTGACACTTAATATGAATTAATGCTCGCTTCCTCGAGCGGGAGCAAAACGGAGCGGTGCGACTTAAGGCGAGACGCGAGCGCGAATATATTCGGCGAAGTCGAAACCACAGAGGCGAGCGTGGCCACCGAGTTACAAACTATTTCGAGTCCCCATCGATCAGGTCGAAAGTCGCTTGTCGGCCGAACGGGCATGAATCAGCGAGGCTTATTGAGCAGGACGTCGTATACGCGGAGCGCATTTCCCCTCCCTTCTTCGCTCGCCCTTTTTCGACGACGCGAGATCCGCGAGAGAGATCGGGAGAATATCTTCTCGAGACGGAGAAAACGAGCGAGCGAGCGGGTGAACGTTGTTTGTCGGTTTCTGAGGAAGGCACGGGGGAGGATCGGCGCTGCTAGAGAACGGGGAGAAAACGGCAGCGGAAGCGAGAGAGAGAGAGAGAGAGGGTGAGTGCCAGTTCGGCGGCCACTTAAAAATTGATCGAGACCTTTTTACGAGCGGCGCGCCGGGGTGGATGCTCCGAATATCGTCGGTCGGCTGGTCGTTCGCGTTATTCCGGAGAAGTCTGCGTCGCATCTCCGCGACATAGCGCGAGGGACAGGAAAAAAGGAAAGGGAGGAAGACCGGTTCTTCGCGGTTCTTCGTTCGCAAGTTCGGCAATCGAGTCGCAAAGTCGTGCATACCGGCTCTCCCTCTCCATCTTATTCCTCCCGTGTGTCTATCTGTGTCTCTTCCTCGCTTGTCCTGTCTTTGTCTTTCTCTCTTCGTCCGCTCCGTTTTCGTCACGCTCTCGCTGAACAACGCTTCAATTCGTATGAAAATGTACGAAAATGGTTCGATAGCTGGTTCGCTTCAAAAGAAGGAATGTTTTTTTGGCGTGGCATTCATAAACTGCCGGAGAGGTGGGAAAAATGTATAAATAGCAATGGACATTATTTTGAATAAAATATTTTTTATCATTTTCAAACAATAGACGTGTAATTTTTACAAAAAAATTCCGGTTTCAAACTTCTACACCTGGTATACGCCGTGTATGCGTGAGAACGAGGGAGGGAGGGAAAGAGAGAGAGAGCTACGTGTGCATCCTCCGCACTCGGAATAGTCGTTTCGTGTGAGATGCGTTTCTCCCTCTCTTAAATGCGATCTCTTTCTCTTTCTCTCTCTCTTGAGCGTGCGAGCGAGCGAGCGAGATGGAGACGGCTGGTAAAGACGGCCATCGAGAGGGACGTCGAGGACCGTCCGCGATTCACGTAACGCGCGCTATACGCTCGAACTAGTTTGGACGTACCCGCTGCTCCGTGTTCCTCTCTCTCTCTCTTTCTCTCTCATGTCGCCCCACGCGTCTTTTCAAGGCGTACGGAAAAGGACGAGAAGAAGGAACTCTGATATGCGCGCGCGGAAGCTCTCCTCCGGTTTCGCGCGATTGCGTAGCGGATTGAAAAATTTCGAAATTGCCAATGTCGAAGGCGTTGTGTAATGTCGAATAGAATTTCATTCGAGATATCGAGATCGTCGAGTTTCGTCGGTGTTGGTGACATCACGCGTGCGAAGTCGCGTCCCGAATTGAGAAGTCTGACACGAACGCTCGATTCGGTTTGTGTGTAGATTTTTTGATCGAGAATTGATTGTTAAGTAAGTTTAACGTTTGTGATACATCACGAGTGCGTAGTCGTCACATCTTGAGTTGACCCGACGCGAATGTCCGATGTTTACACATTTGATTCCCCAACTCAGAACTAATTATTAATCCTGGGTCAGATACATGATTTTCATACTCACGAATGGACATGCAGGATGCTAATGACATGTTTTATGTATAACCTCACATATAAAAATATAACAGTGCGTCCAAAATTATCAGTCTTAACGTAATAAAATAAGCTCGTAAAATTGAAGGTTTCATAGAGGGGAGGGGGGAGGAGTTCAATCCTAGCATCAATTCCAGGATTAACCCTGGAATATTAACCCATTACTCGGAGCTTAGGTTCCTAATCCCGCGTCTTGGAGACGTGCAGTGATTAAAGTAAGGAAAATTCAAAGAACTTTTAATGTAACTACAAGATGCGGAAAATATACTAAAACTCCTAAATATCTCAGAAACATCACACTTTAGAAAAAAATATCTCAGACAAAGGTTGTGCACTTTCGAGGGAGACATAATATTGTGACCATAAATTGGCCTGATGTCTGTCGTGTAACTTTATCCTAACTTTTCTCCACTATTAGAGAGAGAGAGAGAGAGAGAGAGAGAAGAATAACAGAAAACACGAGAAAGATATCACAGTCCGACCGACCGCAATGGACTTCAGTGCCGGTTGGAAAATGGTAGCCCTTGCAAGGTTAAACAAGCAGAATACGGAGAGACGAAGGAGAGAGGATAGTATTAAAAATTCACGCGAGAGAGAAAGATACAGACGGTGGAGAAGAAGAGAGAGAGAGCGTAAACAAGACCATTTCCTCCGCCCGCACTGCCATCGACGTCGCTGTGCTCGCAGAGCAATACTTTCCTTTCCCCGATGCTAATACGCACATCGATATTTTTTGCCGACTGCAGTAACGAGTGTGAAGTGTCGATGCCTTTTCCCGATAGCCGTGTGTGTCCCCATAGCCCCCCGTCCCGCAGGGAACCGGGGAACGGCGCGAAGATACAGACAGGTTGCGTGCAACGCCGGCTCATTCTTCCCTCTACGCCCGTCGCTCGTTCGCTCGCTCTGTCGATCGCGCGCGTGTGCGCGCGCGTGTATACACACGCGCGAGAAAGACGGTACCGCAGGACGTCCTCGTCCTACGCCCGAAAGGTCCTGCGAGGTAGGCGCGTGCTCGCTCGGCTGCCGCTCGCAGCTGTGTGCGTGCACGTGTGGGTGAGTGCGCCGCCGCCACCGGCGAGGTGGGGGTAGGAACGATTGGCGGACGCTGCGTCGAGTTAGATGCCGAGATCTCGCTCGTCAGTCGTGCGGTGGCCGTCGTTCCGAGCGCTGCGCCGCTCTCCTACCGTCGTCGTTTACGCAGGCGATCTCTCTCTCTCTCACTCCGTCTCTGTGCCAGTAGTAGTCTGTCGCGCGTCTTCCAACTCGTGAGAGACTCGCTCGCCTATTTCGTGCCTCTTCCGTCCAGAATCGTCCGGCTTCCCGGGCGGAGAGCTTCGCGCATTTCGTTTATCTCTCCTCGATGGGCCACGATCGGGGGTCCGAGGGGGCGCTCGACCGCACCGCCGGCGGAGAAACAGTGTGAAATGCGCGGGATCTTGTGATGGCAGATCACTCCGCGTCGCGGATCGGCAAGTACGCACGAGACGCCGATGTGGGGCCGCGGCAACAGCGCGTAATAAGTAGCCTGCACGGAAGTATGCGGGATGCCGTAGCGGGACGCGGAGTCACCCTAAGCGGATGACATTCTGATACAGGCCGACAGGATCGATGCCCATCTCTCGTCCAGCGGAGTCTGTGAGAGTCATCGGGTGCCGAGTTCGGGACTAGTTCGGCGGGGGTGATCGCGGCGGCGGACAGAGGATCGGTTGTTGGTCGCGGTACAAAACGACGAAAGGGAAGATACCGCTTCGTGAGAGGAAGAGCGGACGCCATCGTTCACCGGTTAAACCTGCAGTGCGCGATTCCAGAGTGTAAACAATTTCGACGGATTAATTGAGGCAACGCGCGCGTGGTGGTGGTGGTGGTGCAACGAACGCGCGACGGTCGGCGCGGTTAACTTCTCTCTCAGAGATTCAGCACGAACCGACTGAGCACGGGCGTCGTCGGTTCTCTCAGCGGGAAGTCGATTTCGGACTTGAAGTGGACTTCGGTCCGAGTGAATCCTGTGCGAAGTGGGGCCGACGGAAGGAGAAAGAAGAAGAGGCGGTCGGTCGGTGGTGTGATGGTCAGGAGAGCAAGCGGTACCGAGCGCAAGCAACGAGTTCGCTAAAGATGCGTGGGCTCGTCGAAGGCCCCGGGAGATCGTTGCTGCTGCTGTTCTCGGCCGCCTGTTACTGCCTGCTGGTGCACCGACAGCACCACGTGCTCGCCGTGACGAGCGAGCTGCCGCCGCGCCTGGACCTGCCGGAGCATTGCTCGTGGGACTCGCGGCAGGATGGGGCGCTCACCTGCCTGCACGCCGCTCGCAACGACTCGCTGCGAACGAACTTCTCGCAGGCGACCAGCGAGTACGTGACAGCGATCAACGTCGTGTGCGAGGACTCCGATCTCGACGGGCTCCTCAGCGTCGACGGTTTCCTCTACCTGTGGCGGCTGCGCTCGCTCAGGCTGACCGGCTGCAAGCTGACGCACTGGCCGGCCAAATTGCTGAGCGGTCTGCGCGACCTGCGCAATCTGACGGTGCGGACGCTGAACGGACACAGGACCAAGTACAGCCTGGAGCTGGAGAGCGGCGCGTTCGACGGCACACCGCAGATTGAGAAGCTCGATCTGTCTTGGAACAACATTTGGCAGATTCCGGACCGGCTGTTCTGCCCGTTGTCCAACCTGGTGACTCTCAATATCTCGTGGAATACGCTCAAGGACATCTCCGAGCTCGGTTTCCGCGACGACGGCGGCGGCGTTGGTGAGAAACCACCGTCGCGACGTCAACAGGAATCAACGTCGGCGCCGCTCTCGTGCTCCCTGGACGTGCAGTCGTTGGATGTGTCGAACAATCAGATCTCGGTACTGTCGAGCTACGGTTTCTCCTCGCTGAAGCGTCTGCGGGTGTTGAATTTATCCAGCAACGCGATCTCCATGGTGGCCGACGAGGCGCTGCGCGGGTTGAGGTCTTTGGAGAGCCTCGACCTGTCGGGCAATCGGATTGTCGCGCTGCCGACGGAAATGTTCCGCGACGCCGCCAAGTCGCTGAAGGAGCTGCGACTTGAGAACAATTCCATCAGCGTGCTGTCGCCCGGTCTGGTGGCCGACATGAATCAACTGGTCACCCTCGACCTGTCGCACAACGTCCTTACCAGCCAGTGGATGAACTCGGCGACGTTTTCCGGGCTGATACGGCTGGTGCTGTTCGACCTCTCTCACAATCGCATCGGCAGGCTGGACCCGGCGCTCTTCAAGGACCTCTACACGTTGCAGATTCTGAATCTGCAGTTCAACGAGATCGAGACGATACCGGCCGACACGTTCTCGCCGATGAGCAATCTGCACACCCTCGAGCTCGCGCACAATCGGCTGACTTACCTGGACGCGTACTCCCTCAACGGGCTGTTCGCGCTGTCGTTGCTCGCGCTGGACTCGAACCTGCTCGAGGGTATTCACCCGGACGCTTTTCGCAATTGCTCGAGCATGCAGGACCTAAACCTGTCCGGCAACAATCTCGACAGTGTGCCGGTCGCGCTGAAGGACATGAGGATACTGCGCACTCTCGATCTCGGCGAGAATCAGATCAGGAGTCTGGGCAGACCCGGCTTCCGCGGCATGTCCAGCCTCTACGGGCTGCGTATGATGGGCAACGAGATCAGCAACGTCACGCAGGAGGACCTGGCGGAACTGCCGGCCCTGCAGATACTGAATCTCGCGCGTAACCGTATCGAATACGTCGAGGACGGCGCGTTCGCCGCGAATCCGTCGCTGCAGGCGATACGACTCGACTCGAATCTGTTGCAGGACATGTCGAGCATCTTCGCGAGCACGCCCGACCTCCTCTGGCTGAACATGTCCGACAACATGATCGGCCAGTTCAATTACAGCTACCTGCCCGAGAAATTGCAATGGATGGACCTGCACAAGAACGCGATCGCCGAGCTCGGCGTTGCGCCCCGGGCGATGCGGCTGCAGACGCTCGACGCGTCGTTCAACCGGCTCACGCGGATACACTCGCGCGCGATCCCGGATTCGATCGAGCTGCTGTTCGTAAACGACAACCTCATACACTCCGTCGAGCCGCAGACTTTCTTCGCCAAGGCGAATCTCACCCGGGTCGATCTCTACGCGAACATGATCGTCAGGATGAACCTGTCGGCGTTGCAGTTGGCACAGGTGCCGGCCGGCCGACAGCTGCCGGAGTTCTACATCGGCGGTAACCCCTTCATATGCGACTGCACGACCGAGTGGCTGCAGAGGATCAATTCGCTCACGCTGCGTCAGCATCCGCGGGTGATGGACCTCGAGTCGGTCTACTGCCGGCTGCCGTACGACCGTCACAGGTCCTTCATACCGCTGCTCGAGGCCAAGCCCGCCCAGTTCCTCTGCACCTACAAGGCCCACTGCTTCGCCCTCTGCCACTGCTGCGACTTCGACGCGTGCGACTGCGAGATGACGTGTCCGGCGAATTGCACCTGCTACCACGACCAGTCCTGGTCGGCGAACGTGGTCGACTGCTCGAGCTCCGGCTACAAGAGCCTGCCGGGCCGATTGCCGATGGACGCCACCGAGGTCTACCTGGACGGCAACAATTTCGGCGAGCTCAACTCCCACTCGTTCATCGGCCGGAAGAATCTGCGTATTCTCTACGCGAACGACAGCAACATCATCGCGATACGCAATCACACGTTCAGCGGGCTGAAGCGGCTGCTGGTGCTCCATCTGGAGAACAACAAGATCAGCGTGCTGAACGGCGTCGAGCTGATGCCGCTGGAGAACTTGAAGGAACTCTACTTGCAGAACAACCTGCTGGCTTACATCGACAACGGCACGTTCCTGCCGCTGCGGCAGCTCGAGGTTCTCCGCATGGAGAACAATCGACTGGGCACTTTCGCCCTCTGGCAGCTCGCGCAGAACCCCTATCTCGTCGATATCGGCCTCTCGAGCAACCCGTGGAGCTGCGAGTGCTCGTACCTCGACCGGGCGCGCGAGTGGATGTCCCGCAACCGACCGAAGATCAATGACTGGCGCAGCGTCACCTGTTCCCTCGGCGTGCCGATCACCCTGCCGGCGAACGGATCGGTCGTGGTGAATTGCGCCGCGTTAACCGGCACGACCTCCGCCGTGGAGACGCGCCCCCTCGAAGCCTATCTGCTGCTGCTGCTCGCCACCGCGGTGCTGATATTCGCTACGGTCGCCCTGGTGTGCGGCGCCTTCCGACACCGTCGCGCCCTGAGAACCTGGGCGGCCAGCCGTTGCGGCTTGCGCGCCTGCTACAAGACCGCCGCGTTCGAGGACCAGGAGAAGCCGTTCGACGCCTACATCTCGTACTCGGCGGTGGACGAGGCCTTCGTCTCCGCGATCCTCGTGCCCAGCCTCGAGAACTCCTACCGGCTGTGCCTGCATTATCGGGATCTCGGGGCCGGCGGCAACGTCGCCGACGCGGTCGCCGAGGCCGCTGACTCCTCCAGACGCACCATCCTCGTACTCTCCAAGAACTTTCTGCACGGCGAGTGGGCGAGGTTCGAGTTCAAGGCCGCCCTGAGGGACGCTCTCAAGGGCAGAGGCCGCTCGGTGATCCTGCTGTTGGTGGGCGGTGTGTGCCCGCGCGATCTCGACGCCGATCTCAAGAAACGGATCTCGTCGCACACCGTGCTCGTTTGGGGGGACAAGCTGTTCTGGCAGAAGCTCAGGTTCGCCATGCCGGAGGTGTCCCCGTTGCCCGTTCTCGAGAGGCCCCTGCCGCTGCCGCCGCCGCCGCCGCCTCCCCCGGCCCACCATCAATGGACGTAGAGCTGCCGTTCTTTAGGTGAGCCCACGTGAGAGGAAACGTCTTCTTCTTTATTATCGTTAGTGTGTTGCTTTTAGGCGGAAGGGGAAAATGTAGCAACAGTGTGACAACCACATCGAGAAACTCGTTTATTTCGCTCGAACAAAATTCTCGTTTGAATATAGGCGAACAAATGTTTCAGTTGTGTGAGCTACACGGAAGAAATTAACTCGATCATGGCAACCGAAAATATTCAGTTAATTGAGTTTCAAATACAGTAACGTGTAGCCCTTTCTCACCTTACATATCTTAAATTCTCATTGTGGACCCCGCTTTAGGCCTTCGCGAATCTCACCATCTTCCCGAGCGCGACGTCTTCATCGGTTTTGCCCGACGAGGGGAAATCCTTCCCGCGCGAAAACCTACCTTTGCATTCCCCTTTTGTAACGTTCACGGTAATGTTGCTCCCGTTAATCGAACGAGCGAATCGAAAGTCGCGACCAGGTCGACCGAAGAGTCGTTTGTCGACTGAACCCGAATAGAATTCGTAATCAATGTTGCCCGCGGCCTTTATGCGGCCGAGCGGGGCGTGTTCTCTCGCGCTGCACGCTCTACGCGTATAATAGCAACGGTTCGAATTATATATAATTCCTAAACGACAAGACTAACGAGGCGCGCCGGGGTCGCGCCATTGAGCGCGCGACCTGCGGCCTCCCCCTCCCATCGTTTAAACGGCGACACATTTCGAACTATTGTGATCGGGTCGTGAATGAGGTCATCTTTGACGCACGGCTGGTATTGCTACGAGCCCGTGTCGGCGAGCGAGCGAGAGGGAACATATGGTTCGAGCCGGGAAACACATGGAAAGTCGCATTGAATCCGCGTCGTTTATCCGTCCGCCCGGAACGGTCCGTCAATCGTACCATTTGCGCTCTTGCAACTATTCTCGCCCAATTAGCGATCGAGTCCGCGAGGGTTCGTCTCCGTCAGGGAGCGATCGTAAACCCGGCGGATCGTTTCCCCACCTCGGCAAGCGCCAATTTCTGAATCAGTCGCGATCGGTCCGATTAACGTGCATCCCCCCCCCTCTCCCTACACTGATCTACAGAGGAGTAATAGAATAATGAAATATTGTAGATCTAATGGTCATAATTTCGCGCTCTTTCTGTAAATGTAAACTTGTTCATCCTCATTTAATTCGGAACGCAATCTTAAATTAACTGTCCACGGTAAATCTACTAACAGAAGGCTTTGGCTCTTGTTTGTCTCTTGTTCTCTTTTAGATTACTAGATTAAAATGTAAAAAGCTGCTTGAAAGTGCGCGAAGTTGCAGAGGCCGTAGGCGTGTCGTACGGAACAGCATTCAATATTTTGCATGATAACTTGGGAATGAAAAAGCTGTCGGCCCGACGGGTGCCGCGATTACTCACGGTGGACAACTAACGGATGCGGCTATCAATTTCGAAGCAATATTTGGAGCTGTTTAAGCGCAATCCGCATGAGTTTTTGCGTCAAGTCGTAACCGTTGATGAAACATGGATCCATCACTACACGCCGGAGACCAAGGAACAGTCAAAACAATGGACTTCATTCGGCGGATGTGCTCCGAAGAAGGCCAACACGGTCCCATTGGCCGGAAGAGTAATGGCTACTGTTTTTTGGGATGTGCAAGGCGTGATCTTCATCGATTATTTGGGGAAGGGAAAAATTATCACGAGCCAGTATTATACTGATTTATTGGGCCAATTCAATGTTGAATTGAAGAAAAAATGGTCCCATTTGGCGAAAAAAAAGTGTTGTTCCGCCACGACAATGCACCGGCTCGCTCCTTCGCAATCGCCACGGCCAAATTGGTCGAATTGCGCTACGAATTGCTGCTGTATTCTCCGGATCCACCGTACTCTCCGAATTTGGAGACTTCTTCTTGTTTTTCCCTGCGATTTCTTCCTGTTTTCAAACTTGAAAAAATGGCTCGGTGGAAAGAGATTCACGTCGAATGATGAGGCCATAATCGAAACAGGGGTCTATTTTGCAGAGTTTGATAAATCGTACTTTTCAGAGGGGTTAGAAAAATGACAGAGGCGTTGGGAAGTGTGTATCCTCCTAAAAGGGAATTACGTTGCAAAAAAAAATTTTGGGAAAAACTTGCGTCTCCATTACTAACACGGGTACTTATTGATTTGCTTTCGTAATGACGACGAAAAATACATTACAATCGGACACGACTTTTTTTTCTTAATTTTCTCTATTTTTACTCATTTTTCCATTCAAAGTGAAAAACGTTTTAACAAGGATCAATAATATACAATTATGCAATTCCCGTAAGAACAGCGTAATTTTTTTTTCGGCCATAATCTCACGGTAGCCGCCTTTAGCGATGATTTTATTTCCGCGTTCTACTTTCCCGCATCGGGAAACGTGAGTGATGAGCAATTTGACGGTCCTCCCGCCCCCTCTCGTCCGACGGACCGACTCGTGTCTTTGTAATCACCAGGCCGAATAGAATTATCTCCGTCGCGCGGAGATCGACAGCGTGGAAAAGGCCGAGAGAGAGAAAGAGAGAGAGAGAGAGAGGCCAAATACGACGTGTACGCGTCGCGCGGAACATTACATTAAAGCCGAGCGAGCGAGCGCGCCCGCGCGCTGTGAAATTAGGAAAGTCAATTGATCGTCCGATTCCCCGCAATCCCGCAACAATGCCTCGCCTCCGCACCCCCTGACCGCAGGCGCCAGGGGCCCTGCTCGATTTTCTTTTGTATCAGGTGACCATTCGCCACCGCCGCGCGCGTTAACTTTCCGCGACACGCTTCAATTTCAGCTGTTACCCGAAAGCGCCCCGCTCGGGAGGGGGGAGACGACGGTATATCGAGACCCGACACATTGCCCGAAAGCCGAAAACGCCGGCGGGGAACTCTGTTGCAAACGTGCAGACCCCTCTGGGGGGTCTGAAAGGTTCCTTTTTACACCGTAAACTTCCAGTTTAGCGCCCGCGTGGTCGACGCGCTTCCATTAGAAGCTAAGCCGCCGATAAGCCGCATCGATACACCGGCTCTGCCCTCTCTCTTTCTCTCTCTCTCCCCCTCTCTCTCTCTCTCATCGTCGTCTTTCCCATGAGCCACCCCCTCCCCATTTACCTCTGCCGACGGAATTACATGGGGAAGATATTTAGCCCGATGGGCTATGCGCTCGCGCTGGAAATGCTTATTGTAGCATATCGTCGCTCGGTTTTCGTCCATTCCTACTCTGCTCGCGAGTTAGAAAGAGAGAGAGAGAGAGAGAGAGAGAGAGGACCGCGATATTCCGTGAGATCTGAACGATCGTAGCGCAAAATCGAGCGGGGAACGGCGCTTTCGTCGGTTTCGCTAAGAAAAACGATCCTCGCGCGTTCTCTCTCTCTCTCTCTCTTTCGGGTTTTCTTTTTTTTTTTCTCTTCATCGTGATTTATCGTACGCGCTCCGTACGCGCCTACCGTTAAGGGCGGGATTTCGTTGTCAGTTTTCGCTTTCGAGCATGATGTACGACGTCGCGTGGCCAGGAGAACAACTTTTTATCGATTAACCCCCCGTCATACGGCGGTTCGTAAACGAGCATTTGAGCACTCGTTTTCGCGGCAATTCGCCAGCGTGTTCCACGTCCATAGTCGTCGTTGTCATCATCATCGAGAGTGTTCAGGCCATCTCTCTTCTCCGACCTCGGCGGGAACTCACGGCCGTATAGAATAGGACTCGTTAGGGGTAGATTTCTATTCCCGCGTATTTTCGGTGAGCGTCTTCGTAAAGTGCCTTCCCTGCCTGCCTGGCCTCGCGCGATCCCTCCGGGGAAACCATTTAATTACGATAACGTCGTAGCGGTGTCGACGGCGACTACGGCCGGCGAATACTTTTCAATCTCCGTGAAAAAAGACGAGACGGCCGGTGACGCAGAGCAGACCTTGATAGAAGCTCTTCCCGTCGCCGAGGCGGAAAGGAACGTACGTTTCTCGGAACACGAAAGAGCGACAGAGAAGGAGAGAAAGAGTGGATAAAGAAGGGAGGGCAGGTGGAAGAATCTCTTCAATCGTATACCTGCGCATACCGCGGGTTCGGCCTGCACTTGACAAGGGCACGCCCGGAGTCCAGAAGACAAATGGCTCCCTGCTGTCGACTGCTCGCATACGACTCCCTCGTAGGAGAAAAGGAACAAGAAATTGAAAAGTAATTCGTATACTAATTCCTTTTGGATGGGGTGAGGGCACGCAACTTGAAGTTTCGGCGTTTCGAACGTATTTTAAGCTACGGCACCGCCTTTGGTTACGTGGCGTTCCGCCACGCGCCGCGTCTTACAAGTTCGTCATCTTCGGAATGGGAAACGGGAGATGATGCACGGTTCAACTTCTACCTGAACGACTTTGTCGTAATGAGCCGATAATATATGAAAAATACGGCACAGTTCTTATTCGCCACTCTTTTCCGCATTGTGAAGTGTTTCCTTTTTCGCCCGAGGTTGCCGACTAAATCATATTTATGAACCTGTTACACAGAAGGATACACATGTTGCCACGTATCGAGATACTTCATCCGAGCAGATAGCACGCGGTAAGAAGGTACAGCCGGCGTTGAGTTTCGCGCGAGCACGGTAGTCGTGCGCTCTGTCACGATAAATCTTATCTTAAGCAACGCCTCGCATACGTAATCTAACGGGTTACGATGTTTGAGAGACACGCGTGATAAGGGAATAAGAGTGACGGCACGCGCGCTCGAATGTTCGGGTTTTTCGTACGTGCCACGCAGGTAAATAACACCGAGCTCGGATCGGAGATAATCGATGCCCGGAAATTCCTACGGGGGAAAATATATTGCGAGAGAGAAAGAAAGGGATAGAGAGAGGGAGGAACTGAGAGAGAGAGAGAGAGAGAGAGAGAGAGAAACGCGGGCCAGACGACGGCAAATAGAGATGGGTGATACAACCCGAATGTATCGATATGTCGTATCGATACCTATCGTAGATGAAAATATCGATATATAAACATGTATCTAATGTCTTATCAATATTACCGTTTATTTAACCTGGACTCGCTCCACGGAGACAAACAACGCGGTCTCATTGCGAAACGCAATTTTTGTTCGATAAACATTTCATCGTTTCATTAGATTAAACGATGCTGTTTGAGGGAGAGAACACTATTATTTGATCAATCACATACACACACTAATTTACGTATTTAGACTAACCGATTGACTATTTGCTTGAAAATCCAGGAGCAATCGTTGCGTCATCGATTCGTTAACATAAATTATGTATCGCACGTCACTTACGTTGCCTCCAAAATTTACCAGTAAGTACGCTTTAATAATATATTCTGAACGCTGTAAGGATATATTAAGCGTAAGCCATAGGAATACGAGCGAATCACGTAGAGAGCGGCAATTCCCGTTCGATCATTGTGGTCGAGGAACGTGGGCCACGGTTGAATGAAAGTGACCGCAAAGGAGATTAACGTGTATATAAAATAATGAGTACGCGAGAAAAATAAGTGAGTCGGATGTTTTCAAAAGTTATTTGAATAAAACAACAGAGTAATTGTTTTAGTAACAAGAAGGCCCAATAAAACGATATTCTTTCACACTGAACGATAAACATGCGTACACACAAGCACACTTTTCTACATACGAGCACACTTTTCGATTACTAACTCCTGTCGAAGGCAGGTCTCGTCGTCCCTAATTAATTGGAGCAGACTCTGTAATACGGTCGCTCATTATAATTTTCTACACGATGTACAACGTACGCGAATAAACTTGGCGGCGTGTGTTCGCGGAGAAAGATCGTAATCCGGGTGTCAATTAAGAACACGCAGAGAAGGATGGCGCGAAAAGAGCCTCGCGGGCTCCGACCGAAACGCCGAAGATCACGACGGCGGAAAATTGCGAGGACAAATTTATTATTAAGAAGAGATACGACGTTTTCCAAAGTTCAGGATAGACACGAAAGCAATAAGATAGGGAGGGAGGGAGGGGTATTGCGGAAGCTTCCCGACGGAAATTCCGTGTCGCGAAGATTAAAATAGAACGGCAATCTCGCGGTTTCGCGGCCCGAATTATTCTTCGTTAAATTTTTATCCGACCTTTCGAAGTCTGTGAAAATATTTGAAAGCACTATTCAAGCATTATGAGCTTTATTATTGTTAGGTATAACATAATATATTTCGTTACTATCATGTATCATTGCCGAGGGCTCATTAATTTTACACGCAGATGAGTTGCCAATGAAAATTCATTAATTATTGCCTTCCATTTCTATTCTCCTTCGAATTATTAAATCGTTATTATTAAATCGGCTTGTTTCGGATATAATGAGATCAAGAATAGGATTTACCTATTCTATTATACATGTTTACATATATTAACGTTCAATATAAAATTTCTATATCCTTTGTATGTATTAGGTTGGTGAGAAAGTTATGTCGTTTTTTTGAGGAAATTTAAATTCCTTACACTTAAGCTCATAAGTAAATTAGAATTGTTTTTGAAAAATATATGGTTTTTTTGCGAAAGGCCCGTTTATATTAGATCCACCCTCTTAAATTGTGCAAGAGCAAATAACTTATTAAGAGTTGATTTCTTAAGTTTCAAAACGTTACAATTATTTCTTACGCTCGTTCTCAGCTGAAATTGAACAAAGGTAAAATTAATAGAATTTTAGTCTTTGATTCATATTTTAATCGAGATATTATTCTTTTAAGTTAAATGAAAAGATTTTTCATTGAAGTGAACTTTTTTTTTTAATTTTAACATTTGTTTTTGTTTTAAATGTTACATCTTTTTTTAAATAAATATTTTTCTGGAACTAAAAAACATTATTTTAATCAATAAAAGATATTAATCTCAATCAAATAATTATTTAGTGTAATTCTTTAATATGAAACGTTTGATCATTAACACGTTGAAACTTAATTTATTTTCATATTAATATAGTCTATTATACTGTATTAATTTACCGTATTAATACTGTAATGAATAATATTGCATTAATACTGTTATATTAAACTGTGTATTAATACAGAGTGATTCATAAATACATGTTCATATTACTGGGGGTGTATCTATGTCATTCAAAGCGTCATATAATCGTGTAAAATTATAAGTTAACACGTCTGATCGTGTTAAACGACGTGATTTAGAACGGCAACAGATGTGTGAGAAAAGCTTCGGCTGAAATAACACACTTGGATTTGCAGTGTATCCGAACAAAATTCGCCTCGGCCGAGGTCGGCTCATTCACGCGTCCTCGCGCGGCTCACGGAGGAATGAATCCCTACCGCGGAAACACGCGGTATTCACGTCCCGGAGCGTGACCCGATGATCCGGAAGACCTCGTCGGGCATCGAAAAGAGGAGAGACCGCTGACGAGGGTCGCCGCCGCCGCCGGCGGCGCGTATGCCGCGCGTATCGACAAGCGTGCCGTTACGCCCCGAGATTGGCGTATCAGCCGCGCGCGCGGGTGACCGCGGACGGCGGGGGGCATTGTCCGTCGGTTGACGGCGAAATGCACTTCGGGAGCGTCTCGTGCGAGAGAGCCCTCTCTCTCTCTCTCTTTCTCTCATTGTCGGTTCGACGCGGTGTTTTACGATGGCGCGAGAGCTCCTCCACGGAGCCGCCGTCCCCTCCGCTCTCTCTTCGCTACCGGCGGCCGTATTGCTTCGCAATTGTGCTGCACGCCACGTCGTATACCTTCGGGAGGTCCCATTCTCTACGTCTGCTTCGCCATTGTGTCCAGCCCGGCCTTTAGTACGGGGATCCCGCCGGAAGCCGGGGTGGAAATGTAACGTCGTGGCGCGCGCCCGTACGAAACGAGTTATATAAGCTGACAAGAGAGAAAGAGAGGGAAGAGTGGGGGAGGGAGCGTCTACGGGACCTTCAATGTCTTCACAATACTCCTCTCGGCCATGAAACTCCCGAAAACTGGCGTTTACGCCTCGAGCTTGCGGCGACGGACGTGCTTCCGGTTGTAAAAGTACAGTACTCGAAGGATCGTTTCCGACTTTCCTCGCGCCCGGCTGACAGCCGAAATGTGTTACGCCAGTGTGCGCGTGAATCCGCCGAAATGGATACGTAATAATCAACGTAAAATTTGATAAAATCTCTCTAAATTATTTTTCTCCGTGTGTGTGTGTGTGTCTTTCGAAAATTATGTCACCATATCAACGTTAGTCGAGGTAACACAGTCGAGGAATTCGTTTATCGAAATTAAGACTGAGGAAGTGATCCGGAGATACATGAGACGGAGAAGAATCTCTCCGATAAAAGAAGGGGGAAAAAGAAGCATGAACAACTTGCAGGCAAGACGGAAGCGTCTGTAGTATTTCTGAAACGAGGCACGTGACAAATCGCTCGTCCCGGCAACACGATGCGCACCAGGTATGCGGCTCTCCGTTACGACGGTGCGCGCGCTGCTTCTTCGAATCTCCGCTAATCTTATCGAGTGAAATGGTATGTGCCCGTAAAGTACCTGTATCCGCGCGACATTTAAGAAGGCATGCACTTTTATAGCCGGTCCGTACGCACGTGTCATCTCATCGTCGCCACTTTGCAGCTTCTCTTTTCCTTCTTCTGTGTGTGTGTGTGTCTCTCTCTCTCTCTCTCTCTGTCCTCGCAAGTCGTGCGCGTTCTCTCACGAGAGAGAACAATAGGACGGTTTTCCGGTGAAGTCGTTAACGGACGTTATCTCGCGGTGTGTTTGGTCAATTTAGAAAGCATCTTTTCCCTTTAGCACCCCTCCCCCTTCACCCCATAATTTCCAAGGGCCGCGACACGCCCGTCATCAGCTCTCTCTCTCTTTCTCTCTCTCGTCCCACTTAAGCACCACTCCGACTTTTAATACGCGTACCGTCCTCTTCATCTTATCGCGACGTTTTTATCCCGTCTTTTTATTAGCGCCCCCGGAGTTCACCCTTCGCGTTTCGAGGCGCTCTCTCTCTCTCTCTCTCTCTCTTTCTGTCCTTAAACAATGGAAATGAGCGACAGCTCGCGCGGAACGACGACGACGACTCGAGGGGAGTGCTCTTGAAAAATTTACGCGGTCTTCCTCCTCTTCTTCTTCTTTCAGCGGAGACGCGCTCGGTGCGCGATTTGTATACCTTATTTCGCCCTCGCGGCACGCCGATCTTAATAGCAAAATATTTGCCGTATTAATGGATTCTCCTTGTACGCGCTAAAATCACCCTCCTCTTTCTTCCCCCCATCGATGTATTTGTATTCGCGCGGAGGTACGGGCGACGTGCGGACAAAATAATAGTGGGAGAAGGAAGAGAAGAGGGATGGAAGAACGCCCCCGTCGCGCAATTACGCGCCTTTCCTTACCGGGATCGATGCGACGCTATCGCGCGGACTATGGATATAAATGCCGACGCCATAAAATACGGTTACATCGACTACCTTCTTCTTCTTCACCCCGTGTTCTTACGAGCATTCACCGCTGCGCTCCCCGCTCCGCCGGAACGACGAATAACGTGTGCGGTTCGCGTTTTCTCGCCATTCGTTTTCAACATCGCGGAAAAAACCTATTGCCCTTCTGGATCCCAATTGATCATTTCGATTTTGTGGGGGGAGGGAGGGTGGTCGTACATCCTAAAATATGAGCGGGAATTATAAAAGTGGCAAACGCAGAAGGAACGGTGCGGCGGATGTGACTCATCGTGTCACGCGGAGGGGCCAAAATTTCGGTGGACTCATCGCCGGTATCGCATAAATCGATACTTTCCGCGCCATAAGGTATCGTCGCCGAACAGCGGGAGACACAGGCGCGAGGGAGGGTAGGGGGAAAACTAACCGGGGGACGCGCGATAATTTTTTCTCACGCGCGCGCGCGTATCGTGGCGCGAAATCGCGAGACCCCCGGCTCGCCCTCGTGATTTACAAATTTACGAGCGCAGAGTTAATTTGCAATTTACGCGTTGCGATCGTCCGATTCGTAGCTATTGTAACGTGCGATGCAATGCGCGCGCGCGGGTAACGAATATCGAAGTTAATTCGACCCCGATTCTCCGCGATAAACGAAGTTAGCGCGGCCGCGCGATACGCTCGCGAGAAGGTCGGAAAGAGAGAGAGAGAGAGAGAGAAGCCGGCCTTAACCCTTAGTACTTTCAGATTTTTGTCGATAAAATGTTCATTGTTATATTCGGACTGTTATCCGACCGTTCGGACGACGGGATAAGGCTGAAATTTTGACAGGCATTGTTTGAAAGATGGGGCTATGTGATGGTAAAACCGGTTTCGCTGCAGTGTCGCCATCATGCGTAAATCCTACTACTTATCAGACCGCCCTTGTATATTTTCCACCGTGCTTCTGAAGGTTTAAAATTTCGGAGCAGGCCGGATCGTGTCCAACGTTCGGGACTAATTGGAGAATGCGCGAACTGGTGCCCCCTCCGGTAAACGGGCGCACCGCACTAGAGAGGTTAATAAGAGCCGTGAATAATATCGATTGTCGCACGCGCGACAGCTTAACGCGGAGTTACGCGTACGCTCGCTCGGCGAAATGCTTACGCAGGTGACGCGTGTGACGCCACGTTACGCGACGCGGTGCGGAGCAACGACAATTTTCCGCCGCGCTGCCGTGTGTAATTAACACAACTCTAACGCCGCAATGTTGCGGCCGAAGTTTCAGGAATGTGGAAGACGACGGCGGTGGGTCAAGTCTATTACGCGGCGCGCAGCCGGCAATGGCAGACTAATTACTGAAGCTGCTGGAACGGCTGACGCACGCGTTGCAATGTCGTCGTCGTCAACGTCGTCGTCGTCGTCGTTGTCGTCGTTGCCGGTTAGGCAAACACCGGCGCGCGGCGGGATTATTATACAGAGCGTCCCAAACTAATCTCGGTTCCCGGTGTGCAAGTAGAACGGGTGGAACTGAGTAGAAAAGTCCTATTCCATTTTGCAAGTAACTCGCAAATTTTTTAACTATTAATTTAAAAAGCCTCTATAAATGATCATTTTCAATCATTTTCAATCATTGATAACTCGAAATTTTGCATGTTCCCGTTCTGCTTGCACATAACGGGAACCGAGATTGATTTGGGACACACTGTACATCCTGGTTTCCTCTCTTTCTCTCTATCTCTCTCTCTCTTTCTCTCGTTGTTTTTAAGTGGACCATACCTTCTACAACGTCGGGTACAATCCAGAATTCCAGCCGCGGAAACGACGCGGGGCGATGGGTCTGCGGGATAGTGTTAGAAGGAGGCGTAGCTCCGTAGAAAATCATAACGGGGAGCGCGCGATGGAAATTTCGGTCGTGCTGCGCTAACAGCTGCAACTCGGCCGACGAGAGAGAGAGAGAGAGAGAGAAAGGGGGGGGGGGGGGAGAGAGAATTCCGAAATGCAATCAATTTATCAGAGAAGCCGGGCACAGTGAACGTGACCAGACTTAAGCATATGGCCGATTTAACGATGCCGACGTTCGTGGGAAGGGATCCATGACTACTCTTAGCGCCGGGAGATTATGCGTTCGCGCTGTTCCCGGAATATATTTTCCGCGCCCGCGCGCGAGAGAACGGGATGAAAGAGAGAGAGAGAGGAACGACCCTGATTATGCACCGCACCAGCGACGAATTTGTTACGGCATTGCAACCGAACGTAATGATGAAGCGGGGTGAGCAGCCTCCCGAGTCGAAATTTTGACGCTACTCTGACGCTCTTAAGGATAGTTTGCGCCTACTTAGACGGCCTATAGACTAATAAAAATCTACTTTAACGATATTGATACTTTTTTACCAGGTGTAGAAGTATGAAACCGGAATATTTTTTGTAAAAATTACACGTCTGTTGTTTGAAAATGATAAAAAATATTTTATTCAAAATAATGTCCATTGCTATTTATACATTTTTCCCACCTCTCCGGCAGTTTATGAATGCCACGCCAAAAAAACATTTCTTCTTTTGAAGCGAACCAGCTATCGAGCCATTTTCGTACATTTTCATACGAATTGAAGCGTTGTTCAGCGAGAGCGTGTCCCATTGATGCGAATAGATGATAATCGGACGGAGCCAAGTCTGGAGAATAAGCCGCATGCGTTAGTATTTCCCAACTGAACGCCTCGATCGTTTCCCTGACCCGTTTTGCTGTGTGTGATGGGGCATTATCATGGAGCAAAATGACTTTGTGTTGCCTTTTTCCATATTCCGGTCGTTTTTCACGCGATTTAAATCGATCATTTGCTGTTGGTAGCGATCAGTGTTAACGGTTTCACCAGGTTTTAGCAGCTCATAATAGATTACACCCTTCTGATCCCACCAAACACAGAGCATTGTCTTCTTTCCAAAGCGATTGCAGTGGATGTCGATGGTTCGCCTGGATTCACCCATGATTTCTGACGCTTAGGATTCTCAAAATATATCCATTTTTCATCACCTGTCATGATACGATGGACTTTCTTTTGTATCTGTCGAGCAGCATTTCACAAGTGGTTTTTCGATTTTCTTGCTATCTTTCATTCGGTTCATGCGAAACCCATTTTCCCACTTTCTGAATCTTTCCCATGGCATTCAAACGAATTGAGACAGCTTTCTGCGTCACATTCAATTCATCCGCGAGTTCTTCTTGAGTTTGAGTATCATCTTCATCCAATAAGGCTTGCAATTCGTTGTCTGCTAACTTTTTCGGTGATTTCCCACGCTCTTCCTTTCTCACGTCAAAATCACCACTTTTGAATTTTTTCAACCACTCGAAACACTGTGTTTTACCAAGAGCATGTTCACCGTAAGCTTCGACAAGCATTCGATGCGATTCTGCAACAGTTTCTTCAAATGATAACAAAAAACCAATGCTGTCCGCAAATCGTAGTTCGTAGGCACAAAACTCGACATGTTTAAGGTTATAGAAAAATATACCGGTGTATGGAACTTGGGTTGTTGTGTGTTGAAAATCTTCGTCAGCTGTTAGAGGGAGATGATGGCGCTGCAGAAGCGGTCTTACTGTCCCTAAACTGTTGGCTAGCACCATCTATAGGGAAATTCCGGTTTCATACTTCTACACCTGGTCACTTCTCTTTTGAACCTTTAATTCTACAGATTGAATTTTAACTCTACCTTCTTCGTTTTATTTTAATGCTTAAAACAGCGAAGACGGAAATTTAAGACATTATCGGGGCCAAACTGGAAGTTATATTATTAGAATTGAAATTGAACCCGTTTTACTATCTTAGTTCCTACTATATTGTAGAATTAAAGGTTTAACGTAGGGCAAAAATTTCGATTCGGGCTCCCTCCGCAAACGACGACGACGATGGAGGTGGAAATTTTCGAATCAGCCTAACCTGCCAGGATTGTCCGAATCTGGATGATCGAATTTCGTCGGTGATTTCAAGAGGGTGATCGAGCGCGCTGGGGAGCGCGCGTGACTTTCGCCGTAACGAGTCCCAGGCCGGCATTTGAAAATCAACGCGTCCAACTCCGACTCCGGAGGAGATCTCCGCTGGTCTCGGACCGGAGGGAGGAAGAGCCCGGCCGCGTGATAAAGTTAACTACGGAACTGTGTTTTCTCGCTTGTCCCTTATCTTTCTTCTCCCTTGCCGCTGCTGATACTGCGTTTCGCACGGCGCAAAAACGATTGGCAGTCGAAGTAGCCGAGTCTGTTTGGTTTTGCGAAGGGTTTTGGTAGGGCGAAAATTTCGACTCAGGGATCGTTGTACAAGTCACGAAGACGAGACAGCCAGTATCCACAGAAAAAGACACGAGGACGTCGGAGGGGCGTCCGCCCTTCGCCCCGCTCGATCTCTCCCTCGATCTCTTCCCTCTGAGACCGCATTGTTAAACGGCTTGAAAAGGGACAGATTTTTTCGAGAATGCTCCGATCGTCCGAAATCCAGGACGGAAGAGACGACGGCTGCAGCGCGCGCCGGTAGATTCTTTTCAGAGAGAGAGAGAGAGAGAGAGAGAGAGCCCGAAACGGTTCGGGGCTTAGGTGGCGCGGAAGCGACGACCGACGACAACTTCTCTTCCTCTTCCCGGTCGGGCTGTTCTCAAGCTGGCTTCCTCCTTCACGTCCCCTTGTTATTTCAATTGCCGTCTCTTTACCTGTCACCGCGGCGTCATGGCCTCGGTCGTCCAGGCATGCGGCTCCTGAAAAGAGCAAGAAGCGGAGGGCAGGCGAAATTTTCTGCGCGTCCATTGAGAGCAAGATAAGCGTGATCCGACGCCTCCATCGTGGCGAGCGAGGATAGGAGAGGATGGAGGGAAGAAGACGAGTCGTTGGGAGAGAGAAAAAGGGAGAAGGTAGACAGCTGTCTCTCTTTCTCTCTTTCCTTCCTCTCTCTTTCTTGCTCGCTCGGTTTTCTCTCGAGAGAATCCGCAAAATGGAGCTCGGGTGCCTATCATAACATCCTCGTTTTACGGTAACAATGCGGCGGGAGGGTAACAAGACGTTCTTCGCCAGGGAACATGGAGCGTGAAAAAATAACGCGCACGAATGATTCGCGGCGGAGAGAGCCGGGCCGGCTGGCGGACCGGAAAAACAAGCGCATAATTTTACAGCGCCGCGCCGAGTGCGCACTCCGGGAGAGCCGCATGACCGGCGGAATAATTCCATAATATTATCAAGCGTTCCCCCCGGTGTGTTTCTCCCTCATGTTGGCTGCCAACTAAAGTCGCGTCACCGAAAACTCGGGGAAATTCTCTATGCTTTCCCTCACTCTTTTTCTCTCTGTGATAATACGCAATCGTAGACTATCACGAGAGCACCATTATTATTCGTATTTCCTTTAACGGCTGTTATTCACTCGTTAATACACTTTCTCTTCTTTTGTATACTATAACTGGGATAGACTCGCGATTATTTATAAATTATTTATTGTTATAGATATTACTATTTTGTACTATTTGACCGAAAGGATTTATTCGCCGTAGGACGAACAAATACTATTTGTCTATCAATATATACTTATTTATGCATTCTTTTTTTTGTCGCGGAAATAAATTTTTCATATTTACCTTTTGTATACTCACAACTACGACATTTGTGCACCAGATAAGCATTTTTATAGATATTTAAGTAAAGGCGTGTTGCAGATCGAGCAAGGCTCGATCGCCGGGTTGCAGCGCGCCAGGCGAGATGGTCTCGCGCGCGCTGGACTCTCACCGCCGCAGCTAGCGGCGCTCGTCGCGAGCACTCGGAGAGACTTGTTCTTGTCTGCCATACCACTCAAGTTGACAGAATGGTGAGCATACGCCTGGCGTGCCTTTTCGATTTCGTGTGTTTCGGGTATTGTACGGTTGTCTTGGTAGTAGTTACCCTTCAATACCTTCCTGATGCCGGAACCTCGTTCTGCACTCGTGGCCGTAAGCGTCACAAGATCTTCCGGGCGGAGGACCGGAAGATTCGTCCGCGGAGCACCTCCGCCGCACCATTAATCGGATCGAGTCCCCTACATGGCGTGCGGCGCGTCTACTCCACCGTTTCGGCATACTGAATCGGAGCTCGCTCCTCCACCCTATCTGAGCGTTCGCAATAAGGCATATCGGAAAAATGATTGAATCTGAGGACAAATCTAAAATGATAAGCGGCGAAAAAATAAAAGTGTGTGCCGACGAAAAAGATTTCGCTTTCGCCTTTGGAAGGATTTTCATCTGGCGCTATCGTGGCCAGAAGGCCAAGATAAACGGAAGCTGTCGCAGGTCTCGAAAGTTTTGGAATTTAAACTCCAATTTGCGCAGCATCGTAAAGAATCGCGCCCGCATAATTATTAAATAATGCGAGTCGCCGTAGAAAACTTTGTCATTAAAATTAAGCGCGTTTTTAGCTCCGGCAGTCCTTTGAACTTTCGTTCAAACAGAGAGAGAGAGAGAGAACACGCGCCGCGCGCTCTTCTTCGTTTTCATCCATTTAATTATATTCCCTGCGTCCTGCGTGGAACTGAACAAATTGCTCCGACTCACGTCTACGCTGCGTTTCTCGCGATTTTCCCGAAATGACGCATCGTCGTCGAGTGTCTATTTATTTCACGTCTCTTTCACGGCGGATTTCGTACGTCAGGAATTCGCAAAACGGCGTACACACACACACACACACACACACACACATATACACACATGGTTTATCATAATATTCTCTCGCTTTTGCGTCGAACGAGAACGTATTCGACGCGAATAGTATAAGAGGCAGAGACCATCGAGTGTATATATATGAGAAACATTCGAATGGCCCACGGACGAGCGTATAGCAGAGGGGAAAAAACATTACGCGCGCAAAATGGCCGTTTCCGGATGTATCCTAATTGGAAAAAATTCCGGAAATATTTCGAACGTGCAGAGAGATGTATGTAGAAAGAGAGAGTGAGAGAGGCTGACGAGTGCGGATAGAGAGAGAGAGAGAGGGGCGAGGACGAGGGTGAAAAAACGAAGAGAGCGGCGAAAGCGAAAAGTTCAAACGATGCTTTGCTACTCGCAATGGCGGCCGGTCATTAGGCTCTTTGAGACGAAATTACGCTCTCTCTCTCGGGGAATCCTCGCGCGTACGATCCGCGGTTTATTATATATCCACTATGTAATTTTCATACCATCCATCCGTTCAACTTCGGACCTTCCGTGCATGTCTTCGGCCCGTGAGATACCTACTTTTTAATACAGACCTTCCGACAGTTTTTCTCCCGAACGGGCTCTCTTCTTCCCTCTCCTCCTCCTCCTTCTACCCTTCGCGCGCTGTCGTAAGCATCGCCTTTTTGTCTTAGCTGATTGCCAGCTGATTGAGGTAATACCGTCGCTTCTTGCGCTTATCGGCGAAGCATTCGTTTCACGCGTTTCTAGATGATCAGTCCGAGTCGAAATTTTGGTCATAATGTTAAACCTTTAATTCTCCCCGCGTGTGCGTCTTTAAAATGAGTTTCCATCGACGCTTCGACTCGTCGGAAAATCTAATGCCAGGAATTGAAAGAGAAACGATATTTATTGACATTTCCACCAGGGAAGTTCCATCAGTCTGTCCGAAATTCGCCGGAAACTCTGTCTCTAAAGTGTCATTTCGCGTTGTCCGGGATGCCTTTTTCACGGCGAATCACGTAAATGACAAATATTTGTGCGATATTCACCTTATCTTCTTTTCTTTTTTTTCTTCTCGAAAGAACTTGACCCACACTTCCGTTCCTATCGTCTATCTCAGACACGCTTTATCGTTCAATAATGTTAAAAATAAACTGCGTTCTATATATATCGTCCATGAGAGGCAGCCACTAATCTTTAAACACGTTAACATCTCTTGTATCTAAAAATAGGAAAAGCTAAATAAGTATTATAAACGGTTAACGTCAGCGTATTTTTAACATATAAACATCGCTGATGTGCAGAAGAAAAAGCCGTTCTTGATTTCGGTACTTCTTTTTGTTTGAACCCATTATATCGCAGCAATATCTCTCACACAAAAACAACATTATTCGATATTATTTAATAAATATATTGTTGTATCGTCGGATTACATCGTATTGTTCGGTGAAAAAACATTGTTATTGTTGAACCCATTTTATCATCTTAGCTATTACTATGTTGTAAAATTAAAGGTTTAACATAGGGCGAAAATTTCGACTCGGGTGTGCGCTGTAAATTTACAACGAAACGAATCACAAGGAAGTAATCGACAAGCGAACAAAGAAGTCTTCGAATCTTCGATCCTTCTCTTTCGGCTCGACGCGCGTCCACGAAGGCGCCGCGACGGAATTTCCAAGTGCAAATTTACAATTTAAGGCGCAGCGAGATGCGATATATGCGCAACGGACGAAAAAAACGATGAAAGTTTCGATTGATTTTAAGCCGAGCTCACCAGCGTACTCATAACCGGAAGTTTCAAGGATCTCTGGAATATAGGGAACAGTAAAGTGCGAAATGAGATCTCGCGCGGCGGAGATAGCGCGCGTGCACGGAGACTTCAACGGCGGTGGAAACAAAACTAATGTCGTTAGCGTAAATTTTAAAGAAAATACACGGGGAGCGAATTCTATTTCTCTTATGGGCCGCTTTAATTAATAACTGAGCATATATTTGAGCGTTCATTTGTATAGAGAAGGAATGAGGCGAAGGCCGAGAGAGAGAGAGAGAGAGAGAGTCGGTAACCGCCACGGAATAACGTTTCGCGACTAATATATTTACTCGCCCCGGAGTGTATTTACATTTATGGGAAATAAGCGCGCTGTGTAAATCCTCTTTATTTAAGTGGAGATGTTCCTTAGAACCACTTGCGCGTTCGCTCGCTCCCCTCGCATTTAAACATTTTTAAAGTAGTTAAACAATCGTTATCCGATTCACGAATTGGAAACACTCGAACGACATTCGTCGGCGGCGGAAATTGCGCCTACGCTATTAATAATTCGGTAACACTACAATTGCGTGCTCGAGAGAGAGAGAGAGAGAGAGAGAGAGAGAGAGAGAGAGAGATATTTCGATGCAGGCACCCTTCTTGTATGTACACATTCTCGCCGAACGCTGAGACAAGGTCACGTAAATTAAACTTAAAAAAAAATGACGAAGAGAGAGAGAGAGAGAGAGAGAGAGAGACGGGGCGATGAAATGCCGACGGGACAGGTTAAATTGAAATATTTAATGAGAGAGAGAGCAAGAGAAGGCGAGAGAGCAAGCGATCCCTCTCTCTCTCTCTCAATCGCGACCGATCGCTCTCGAATCTCTCGCGCAAATTAACGAAACTTTATTGAATAACAACTGCTCAGGTCCCGAGACTCGTTCCCGCGAGTGCTCCCTCTCTCTCTCTCTCTCTCTCTCTTTCTCCCTCTCGCGATATTTACGTGGAAATGTCGTCGTCGTCGTAGTCGTGGTAGTCGTCGTCGCCGGCAATTTCCATCCACGCTTTCATTCTGCCTTTGACATTAATTCCCGTGCTCGGGGAAATTAATTGGCGTTACACCGCTGGTATATGCATTGCCGAGTGCCACCGTAATTAATAAGGCACAGTAACGGCATAGAAAACGAGGCTGGCGGGAACCGGCTTGCCGGTTGGTTGGTGGATGATTAGCCGGGAGGAAATCACAGCGCGATGGTGCGAGATCTCGCGAAACAGCGATCCATCCTGCCGCCGCCGTCGGTTTTTGTACGCACAATGTCGCGCCGTCCTTTTTATCACGATGCGAGAGCACCGAAAGCGTCGGAAGAGAGGAGGAGGAGAGAGAGAAATAGGAGGAAAGGGAAGGAGAAAGAGCGAGCGAAAGAAAGAGAGCGGCCGCGTGTTTGCACGCATTCGGAGAGGGAAAAGCGGAAAACGGAAAAGAGAGAGGAAGAAAAGACAGAGAAAGAGCCACACAGAGAAAAAGGTAGAGGAAAGAGAGAGGGGGAGGAGAGGCGGAGGGAATGGAAACGGACGAACAACGGAGCATTGTTCGGCTCGTTGAGATTGTCGAAACAACGATTACCTCACGTGAGACGACGGTGGCGGTCGCGAGCATTAGACAGGTGTTACGACGGGCGGCGCCCCGTATAATCTCATAACGGCGTCGTCCCGGCAATAATCGTTAGAGCGTTGCATAATTGCGTCGGTCGTCCGCGCAGTTTGCGCATACTGCGTTTCGTTACCGGAATCTCCGATTTTACGGTCGCGACGCGACGCTAATGCGCGGCGCGGCGCGGCGCAAAAATCTCTCGCGATTTTCCCCTCCCGGCTGTGTCTTCGCCTCGTTGTCGTCGTCGCCCGGGCGAAAGATTTTCCGGACACCGCTTCGGTGCATCGGGAAAAAGTTTTTCTCACTGAGACGAATTATATATTATATTAGGTTGGTAAGAAAGTTATCTCGTTCTTTTGAGGAAATTTCAATATCTTACATTTAAGCTCATAAGTGAGATTAATTAATGAAACCAACGAAATCTACCACTACCCTCTGAACATCCTGAAAATTTCCAAATTTTTTTCCTTTAAGAAAATTTTGCATCGAGAGGAAAAAGTGGTAGTTAGATGGTGCCAGGTCAAGTTAGTATGGTGGATGTGATGAAACTTCATAACCAAGAGCCTAGAGCTACTCCTTCGTCCTTAAAGCCACGTGAGGCCTGACATTGTCATTTTGGAAGACAACACCTTTTTGGTTATACAGTGCTGGACAAAGTTCACGTATTTTTGTATCCAGTCGGATTAGCTGATCACAATATAGGTCTGCTGTGACAGTTTGATCTGGTTGCAACAGTTCCCAGTGGATAGGATCTCGACAATCCCACCAAATGCAAAGCATTAGCTTTTTTTGGTGCAAATTGGCCTTCGCAAGGATAGGAGACGAACTGCCTGGCATTATCTTGGTTCTTTTCCTCACTACATTGTCATACACAATCCAATTTTCATCACCAGTAACCAGGTGATCCAAGAATGGCTCATATTGTTGTCGAGCAAGCAAAGAAGAAACAATAGAAATTCGATCTGCCATATTTTTTTCGCTTAATTCACGGGGAATACAACGACACCATTTGTAGACAAAGCCAAACTTGTTCAAGTGGTTTTCAATTGTTATGTGGCTAACGCTTAACTTATCCCCGATCTCCCTCGTAGTCAATAGTGGTTTATTACCCACTAAAGCCCTCAGAACGTCATCAAGCTCTTTTGGTCTTTCGGTGTGAGGTTTATCTTAAAGCTTCATGTCACCTGACTTTTCAAACCATCTTTGGACCGTACGCACTTTAACTTTAGATGGTCCAAAGACAAAACAAATTTTTATGAGCTTCCGTCGCATTATGACCAAATTGGAACTCATAAAGCATAAAGTGCCTAAAATGAAATTTTTCATGATCCATCATATACCTCTATTTCTCAAAATTTAATGATTAAAAAACACCTGTAGTATCAAAAATCAAAACGTGGGACTACTAGCTTTCGATCAATACCAAAATTGTCTAAAAGGCACAAAAGACAACGAAATAATGAACATTTCAATTGGAGCAACAGAAAAACGACATAACTTTCTTACCAACCTAATAATTATTTTTGACGTCATTTATGCTCTTTTTATACAATGATTGCAAATGGTCATTATAGATGCTTCTTTAATTAATAACTAAAAAATTACGGGACACCCTGTATACGTGCAAGGACGCCGCTCTCTCCACAGTTAATTAGCGCATTACTATATTTTTCGCACGACTAATCGAATAACTGTCGAGATACATTCGTTTCCACCTGGTCTCGTTCCCGCCCATCCGCTCGCTCGCTCCCGTTCCAATTATATCTCGTTCGCGTTCGCACAATTACTCCGGGGCTTTATGACGTTCGTGTATGCCAAAGTTCGGCCGCGTTCAAGCGATGAGAAGGACAGAATACGCGGTAGGCGATGCGCAAAACTCGCGCAGCACATCCTCCGCCTGCAGCCTTCCACCGATTTGCGTCAGAGTGACGATGGAAAACCCATACATGCACGAAAAATGTGCAGCGTTGCTTTCCACTCGCTCAACGCGAAGATGCGTATTCTTCTAGCACCGCCCGCGCGGCCCCTCTGACATTTTTAAACCACGCGCGCGCACATACGGTGCAGCGTGAGATGTTTTTTGCCGATTCGTAACATATTTATCAGATATCGATCGCCCCAGCCATTTTTTGCCGTTTCCAAAACAGAAATCGCGTGCGATTCTACAGGGAACTAACGAGGAGGAAGAAGAAAAAAAAACGGAAGACTGGCGGAATATATTAAAATGGGAATTTTATCATTTACGATTCTTATGCTCGCTCTGCTCGTCCCTCTGTTATTTCTTTTTTTTCGTTTCTTTTTTATTTTCTCCCTTTTTTGCGCGCTCGATCGAGCGCGTATTTCGAGGACTCGAAGAGATGCACTGCGCGCGCTGCACGTTCAGACCGCGAGTTAGAGGTCGAAAACGGACGGGCGGGTCAGAGTTTAAAGTCAAGATCGGGGATTGTCGACCGACAATGGAGATACATGAACGACGCGGGTACATACGCGAACAATACGTCGGGATTAGCCGAACGAACAATGTTCAGAAAACGATTCAAAAGCGCAGACGACGGAGATTTTTACGCTCGTTCGAACGCTCGTGTGACGCTTTTCACACCTCCCCTCCCTTGCCTCTTCCTCCATTTTTTTCGCATTTTTCTATCCGGAAGCCGCGGAACAATGTCGATTATTTAGTGCGTTCCGTATCTTCCGTCGGTGAGCTTCCGTGTATTTTATGAAATTTATATGTGTACACGGCGGCGCGGTGGCATTCACGGTGACATCAATTGAGTACACTCGTACACGTGGGATATATCAAAATAGCTCTTTGTAAAATGGAATCCGAAGCTTTCGATTGCGCGCACCGAACACAACGGCACGCGCGCTCTCGCTAATGCGACAGAAACGCGCGCCATTATAAACGCACGCCGAACGTAACACGTGATTCAAAAATGAACGATAATGAAGCGGGCTCAAATGTACTCGAGGAAAACTCGATTAATGTGCGCGAGCATAAATCCGCCGATCGTCGACCAAATCCCCCGCATACTCGTGTCCCTGCGAGTGTACGCGGAGTCGTTCGTGCGTGTTAAAAAGTGACTAAAATCGTTGTGTTTATCGCGGTTATTGAACATCGGACTGCTGCCGTTGTAAAGTGAAGAGCCAATTTTCCCGAGTGGCCGAAGGAAAGAGCGCCGACAACGTCGTGTCCGCAAACCTTCTGCAAAGCGTAGTACACGCGTAAAATACAGAACTTTTTGCTCGGCTTCACCCGTTCTACTTGCACACCGCAGGAACCGAGATTAGTTTGAAAGACTCTTAATTCTGTGTATATACGCACATATAGTACATATTTAAATATGTATACGTATGTATATATTTAAATATTTATATACCACTTTCTGGTAGTGATGTACAAACATATAAGGAGAATAAAAATAAATAGTATCTTCATATCCGCAATATTGCGCATATATTCGTTCTCGCTGAATTTAATGTTTCTCAAATAAATTAATATCGTCCAAAATTAACATTTGTCACTTAGATAGTTAAATAAACATATCGAAAAGTTTCGACAAATTTTTTGATCCACCCTCATAATTTTTAGAGGCCATTGAATAGTTACAGCACCGTTGGAAGAAGTATATAGAAGTGAAAGGGGTTGAAAAATAAATCGAAATTTTTCCGAAATATTGTGTTTTCATGTCAAATCCTACTACTTATCAGACCACCCTCGTAGCAAGTTCACGAAGGGTCCTTCTGATATCGTCGCTGAAAAGTACAATACTTTAAGGATCGACCGACCTGCGCGCGCGCGTCATCGACCGGAGCCGCCGCCGGCGCGCGATCTAAATGCGCATCAGTCGTCGGGGGCAAGTATGTGACGTTTTCTCCCTCCCTCTCTCTTTGGTTTTTTCCTCCCTCTCTTATTTCTGCTCGTTGCAACAGGCAACCGGGGTCGTCTCGCGGCGGCAATATTTCGCGCGCATGATTGGACAAAAAGCAGCTCTACGGCGGCAACCTCGAGTGCTCGGCCGAGTGCGGACCGCTTTTGAGAGAAGAGAAAAAGAAATGGAGAGAGGAGGATCGAGGGAGGCAGATGCTCACTCCGCAGTCTCACGCCTCGATACAACGGGGCGGGTTCGATGCGGTGGGAAAAATAACGGCGGTAAACGTGTATGGACCGACTCAATAGGGTCTCACGGGCACGGGCAGCTTTCTCCTTTCTTCCGAAGTCGCGGAGAGCGCTTCTCAATATCTTCCCTCCTTTCATTTCGCTCTTGACGACGCGCCTTGCTCTCGCGCTCTTTTATCGCGCGCTTCTCTTCCGTTTACGCGCCGAAAAGCTTGCTGCCGTATCACACTTGGTGAAGCGATCGCCAAGTGATAGCGCGCGCCCGCGCGATCTACACACCCAGCGAGCTTCTTTCTTAAAGCGGGCGGGAAACGCCCGCGCAATTATTTTCCCAAGTGTTTCATGTTATCCATTTCGTCATCTTATCCCCTCCCCCCTCCTTTCCCTTATACCACGCAGGGCTGAAGATTTACAATATCCTTCTCATCGGGGCGTCTCACCTTTCCCGGGATCTCTTTCACCTTCGTCCCGAACTGTCTTCCATCAGTATATCTACTCTAACATTCTATTCTCTCTCTCTCTCTCTCTCTCTCTCTCTCGTTAATTCTCTATCTATTTATCTGCCTATATACCAATCTGTCTACCTACCCACCTATCTGTCCATCCATCTCCCTCACTCTCGGCCCGTCCGCCGTAGAGAAGGTATACGCCCAGCATTGTGCTGATCCCTCTGAGTTACGTCGGAGTGGCAATTGTGTCAAGTTTACGGTCGAGCGCTATTCCATTGACTGCGGCGCATGTGTCTAATGTGTGTCGCAGCATAAGCGGCGACTCGAATGCGGCCGCGACGAGAAGGGACGAGAGGATGAAAGGAAAGGCGACAGAAACGCGCGAGGATGCAGCAGCGAGGACTCCCCGTCAAAGGAGGAATTACAGGGAACTAGTTTTCTACGGCCTCCTCCGACTTCCTTAGGTTAGGTCAGAAGGATGATTCCATTATAAGTTTCGCCGGCTCATCGGGTTCTTCCTCTCTCTCTCTCTCTCTCGCCGATTCTTCTTTTTCTTGTCCCTTCTGCTCCTCTTCCCCGTTCAGTAAATGTTCGGAAGTATTACTTTACCGAAAACCGCGTTTTTTCCGGATACTTATTACTAAAAGTTGCATCTTATCAAAGTATTGCTTGAATCTTTCGCCTTACTAAATTAATGAGTCTATTTTATATGGAAATAACAGAAAGAGTTTGTTATCACTCATTTCTATCGTCAAAAGTCAACTGAGCGAACGATAAACAGAGAACTGCTGATACATACTTAGGATTGATTACATGTGTTTACGAACGTAAAGGATTTTATAGCGAAGTCGTAGCTATCACAGAATTGATCTTTAAAATGTTCAATATACCTTTTCGACGTTTCCGATTTTCTCCACAAAAAAACTTCATATCCCCTCTTTGAAACTTATACGAATACTTTTCTGTAACTTATTTTGTTGATTACCACAAAAAGGAAAGCAGTTTTCGACGGAGTGATACTTCCAAACATTTACCTCTCCCGTTTTCTTTCTCGGTTTCTCTCCGTCCAACATCCGAGACACTTTTCCGTTTCCGTATCGCGCGCGTCGTCCGTTCGTTCTTTCACTCGTTCGTTTGCTCGTTAATTCCTTCGTTCGGCCGCACGTCGGTTGCTCCTACAAATTACTGCGGCCGCCGAGCACCCTAGTACTTATTCCATCAGCGGTATGATTCATCCTTTTCTGGGGTGTAATGTATTCCGCGTTTCCAAGCCTTCCGCTCCGCCTTTTATTTCCTCCGCCTGTCCGTCTTCCCACTCCAACTACGCTATTGCGATCATTCTCTGCTTCCTCGCTTTTCTCTCTCTTTCTCTCTCGTCCGTTTTCTTCCTTTTCTCTCCCGCACCACGCTCCTCAGCCGGCCTCGCACGCGCGCGTGTGACGACAAAATTCCAGATGTCACACGTCCTCCCTTCATCCATTAATTAACAACTATCTCGCGTCCATTCATTTGACTACGGCGACGGTTCGCCGGATTAAAGAGTTGCGCGTTGAGCTTGAGAGATCGTGTGAGTTCTCTCGCATATCAAACGCGGCTGAGATTGTCGGCGTCTTTGCGGCTTTCTTCACGCGCACTCGATCCTAGTATCGCCGTGAATTTATTCGTCATTTGTTTCTCTCTCTCTCTCTCTCTCTCTCTCTCTCTCTCTCTCTTACACACTCGTTTGACGGGAACGAACGAGTGAGATCAGTTTTGTATGACGACTGTCGGAGAGATCAAGGAAAAAATTGGCACGTTTGATTGCTGGCAACGGTTCGTTATACTGGCGAATTTCTATTGCGAAAAAAACTCGCGTAATAGCTCGTAGCGGCGCGAGTTAAAAACGGTAAAAATCATATAACGGATCGTTTACTCTGTGTTTATCGACAAATCGAGCATAGACTGGATAACGTTTGGTGGTTTGATTCTCGTGGCGGTTTATACGTTTCGCTTCGTCAAAATTGAACCGAAACAACACTTGTTTACTCAACAGTGCCCGTCGTTTGCCATCATATCGTTTATTTATTTATTTTTCTCTCTCCCGGACGACGAATAAACACGCGTGTATTACCATTAATTTTAAAAAATCGTGCCGCCGCACAGCTCTCTCTCTCTCTCTCTCTCTCTCTCTTTCTCTCTCTCTCTCTCTGACTGTCTCGTTGCGAAGCGTTATTGGCACAGGTTGCAAAATAAAGAAGTTAATTTTGCATTTCTCAACACACACGCGAGATCACGCGAATTGTCCGAGTTGTTGGGAAAATAATCTGAGCGTCCGTACAACTCAAATTTCGCGCCGATAACATTTTACTTAAAATTACGTTACATGGATGCACGATGCGCGTTTGAAATTTGACGAGCGAAACGAACGAGGAATCTCACGCCAAGAGAGAGAGAGAGAATGTACTCGCGCGAGGTCTATCGAAGAATACGAATGCAACCGCAAGGCTTAATTCCAAACATCCTGACCCGATGTGCCTTGAACCCTCGGCTACACGCGAACGTGATCGACGCGACGATATCGAGACTGCCTCTTTCCATCTCTTCCTTTATCCTTCTCTCGTCGCTCACGGGAAAACCACGTTGCGCTCGCGACGCCTGATACACCCTGTACAGATACCACGGTTATAGATGGCCGAGCGATTCGGGCAACAAATATTCGAGTATCTCTTTTCCACTGTGAGGAAACGGGCGCCCGAGGGGGTCCAGACGGGACGTGACCGAGATAACGAAACGACGCGTTCTATTCCGGCGGGCGCATCGCGTCCCGGCGAGGAGTCGACGCCCGGCATTTTAGCGGCGCCAAAATCTTGAGGCTCACCGAACTCTCATAGGTGTAGGTACGAAGTATAGCCGTGCCGGACGCAGTTCGTATATATATATACACAAATATATATATATATATATATATTATATAGAGGGTGTCCCAAACTAAGCTCGGTTCCAGAGGTGTGCAAGTAGACGGGTGAAACCGAGCAGAAAAGCTCTATACCATTTTGCAAATAATACGCGAAATTTCGAATTATCAATATTTGAAAATGGTCATTTATAGATACTTCTTTAATTAATAACTTATCAATTTACGTGTTATTTGCAAAATTAATTTAAGACACCCTGTATATATATATATATATATGTATGTATGTACGTATGTATGTATGTACGTATGTATACACATGTATATACCGGAGATCCGAGGCGGTAACGTTTTCTCGTTCGAGTATATCTTCCTTTTATACCGCACGATACGCGGCACGTGGTGCACATCGAATACCGCCGCCGCCACGGAGAAATATTTATTAGATGATCCACGCGCTGAATTCTTACGAGTGCCTTAACGACGTGGTTCCCGCGGCGCGATGCGTCGTGCGTCTTGTTCGCGAACGCGCCCATGAACGATGGAGAGAAGCACAGACAGGCTCACGCACGCGAGATTGCATATGCATTAACGCAGGGACCGTGTGAACAATGGTCGTCGTAAATCGTCGACGGGAAAGCTAGCTATGTGCGAGCTGAAATTATTCGAGTGGCTTTTTGTGCAACGACGACGGGACGTTTCCGTGAAACTATGCGGTTTTCGCGGAAATATTAATTAATTAACACGTTGACCGCGCCACGCGCTTCTTCCATTGATTGCGCAGAAACCTCACCGATGATCGAATTGCATTGAAGATATACGAGGACGGTCTGATAAGTAGTAGGATTTGAAATGAAAACGCAATTTCGGAAAAATTTCGATTTATTTTTCAACATAGTCCCCTTTCACTTCTATACATTTCTTTCAACGGTGCTGTAACTTTTTAACCCTTTCGGTACAAGCGCCGGATATATCCGGCATTCATCTGATGACCTGTATGTACGAACGCCAGATATATCCGGCATCCATCTGATGACCTGTGTGTACGAACGCCGGATATATCTGGCATCCATTTGATGACCTGTGTGTACGAGCGCCGGATATATCCGGCATCCATGTGACAGCCTGTATGCACCATCTATAGTTGGTAACAGAGTATTCTATTTTACTGACGTATTAGATTAAGCACAGTTCTTATTTAATGCTTAGGAAAATCTTCATACAAAAGAGAACTGACCAAGTGCTATGTGTGCATTTTCGGAGCGGCGCCTCGTACAGCAGGAGTGTCATGGCGGACAGAACGCTCGTACCGAAAGGGTTAATGCCCTCTAAAAAGTATGATTGTTCAAACTCTGCTAAATAGGCATCTACCATAGTGATGACCTTCGAATTCGACGTGAATTTCTTCCCTGCGAGCCATTTTTTCATGTTGGGAAACAGGAAAAAGTCGCTGGAGGTCAAATCTGGAAAATACGGCGGATGAGTGAGCAGTTTGTATCTCAATTCGACCAGTTTAGCTGTAGCGATTGCGGATGAATGTGCTGGTGCATCGTCGTGATGGAACAGGACTTTCTTCTTTACAAGATGATGCAATTTCTTCTTCAGTTCCACGTCGAATCGTCCCAGCAAATATATTATAGTGTCAGTTGCCGGTGGCTGTCGTCGCATTCGGTGGGTTATAAGTTAATAAGATGGTCTCGCGAAAATGAAAGAATATCGAAAGGAGAGCTAATGAAATATCCTTTCCGCGTGTCGAACGAGGCCGTAACTTCTTTATACGTTCATCGGCGCGAAGTACGCGTAACTTCGCGAACGACCGCTCGGCCGCAACGTCGAAAAACGAGCAACGAATTTTAATGATAATGTAACAATTCAATTAATATTCTGGTTGTATTTTTCACTCCGTTCAACCGATCGTACGTAATTGTAATTAATTATATGGAGTTCGTTACATGCAATAGAAGAGAGAGAGAGAGAGAGAAAGAGAGAAAGACCCGTACCCTCGTTTTTATATATTTCTGAGCGCGCATTTAATATTCGTACGTCGCTATACACGTCCTGTGCGACAAAAAGAGAAGGGAAAAACAATACGGCGGCTTATTTTTAGGGCGGTTTCATTGGTCGAGACGCCCGTCGCGCCGCGCTTACGCTCTTATGTAAATTTGTACGCGATGGGCTTTTACGCGCTCAGCTTCCGCGTTGCGGTTTTTCCTTTTTCCCTCTTTTTTTTCGCCGTTCCGTCGTTTCTACGGCAACGCATTAAATTGATGAGGGATCGCGACGTTTTTCGTCGCGCTCACTTCGCGTCATTATTTATATACGTTTGTTCTTGCATGTATACCGCGTTTAATTTCCGCGTGGGCGGAAAGCTCACCGGAAGGAAAAATCGATTATAGAGGGGAGAAAGAGAGTTAATGAGTATTGATATGGTCAGAATAAATTTTTACTAGTCCACGGATTCATTTAAGTGGATGTAGGCTATCCTTGCGAGAGCGCCACAAAGTGACGTTCAAATTTCGACACAAGGATATCCTGCAGTTGCATATCCTGATCGATTATCTAATTATGCAAACGCGAAATTTCGGGAATTTGCCTCGCAAGTGGGTCATCGATCGAACGTCGAAGCCGCAACTAAATCCGGACTTCACTTACACGCTGCCGTTTTCGATCTTCAACTTCGACGCATATCCAAGAGAGAGAGAGAGAGAGAGAGAGTATGCGTGTATGTGTGTGTATGTTCATCGAGTAAACGAAAATACTTGAAATAGTATAACCGGTTTTTAATGGAAATATCTCAAACTTCCTGCAGCGCGTTTCTACTCGTTTCCACCAATTCTCCCTTTCTCTCTCTTTCTCCCTCTCTCTCTCTCTCTCTCTTTTGTCTGTTCACTCTCCAAAGTTACGAGCAGATATTGGTTCGAGCATCGCTCGCTGGTAGCCGGGCACGACGCGAGTCCGACTCGCGCGCGAGAGAGAAACCGCACGCGCGCGCGAAACTGCCGCGGAGCGCGGCATTTATCTGGCTAACTGAGCCGTGTCTGTCGCTTGGAATTGCGATTCGTGTCCCATTGTAAACTTAAATAGCCCGAAATGTCGCCGGTCGATTTAATTTCGGGGATTTCGGCGACTATTTCCATTTACGAGATTTATGTTTACGCGCCGTTCTCGTCGCGCCGCACCGCGTCGATTCGCGCGGCGACCCGCGTTGAAAATATCCGTGTCGTCAAAGAGGGATAGCGAGGGGAGACTGGGGGAATTTACGACGCTTTATTACTTCGCGAGAGCCGATATCTGTTAATGTATATTAACTTCCCGGAGCGACCGAGCGAGGACGACAAAATTCCCTCACGCCGGCGAAGTTAGGAAACTGGCGACTTAGAAGTTGCCTTCGCAGCAGCGCGGGCGCGCGCGTCCTCGAGGTAGTTCCAAGAAACAGGACGGCGACAATTCCGTAGCGGCAGGACGGTGCTAAGTGCCGCCGGAGAGCAGTTTGACGTTTTACCCATTAGGCGCGATGTTTAAGACCCGATAAGTTTCTCACGCGAAGTCTACGTCGGAAATATGTGAAATTCGAAAAGTACCGGAGAGACAGAAGTTCCTCCGCGGAGGAAGAAGACCGTCCGGTCGGCAGATAAGAAAAAGGGAAGAATGAGTGAGTGAGAGAGAGAGAGAGAGAGAGAGAGAGAAGAAAGAAACGCACGGGAAAACAAATTTTTCGCTGTCACTATATAGTCACTATATTGACAAATATTTGCTGTTCTAACAAAATTTGTTTTCACCCTATATATTGTATAGTTTTGTTATTGAACGCGTTTTGCAGAGATTTGCAATAAATCTGGTCAAAATCACTACAGCAACATTTACTAGAAATATCTCTCGTCTACAATTCTTCCAATTGCTATGCGATTATATCTACGAGTACCATAAAATGTTTCTTCATTGTACGTTATGTCAAGCGCTGTCAAAAAATGTGTAGACCAGCGATCAAATCGTAATAGACACGTGCAACCAGACACGATACGGCTCGGAAGACTGATAAGTTGCAGTCTAAATAAGCACTAAAAGGCTTTATCAAAGCTCGATTTACGTAACATGCCGTAATGGCGTTTTGCCACAAACGCGATGCAAAATGCACTCCTATGTGATGATCATTTACGTCACGAAGTATCGTGCGGGTGATCGCTCCCGGATTGACGAGGTTTCAATATTTCCCGAGCAGCGCGTAGGTGACATTTAACGTTTGCGCCGCCGTTTCACGCGTACTAATCAGCAGAACGCACGCGCGTCGTATAAAAATATCACATAAAAAAAGGTAGAGCGATTTAGATATGTTGCTTATAACTAAATATCTTTACACGGAGAAAACAAATTTTGCTGGGAACAGCAAATGTTTGTCAATATAGTGACAGCAAAGAAGATTTGTTTAGACACCAAAAAATTTGTTTGAGCAGCGGAAAGATTTGTTAAGAGTATTAATTGTCTTTCCTGTTGTCCAACATGAAAAAATGGCTTGCAGGGAAGATATTCACGTCGAATTCGGAAATCATCACTGAGATAGATGCCTATTTTGCAGAGTTTGAACAATCATACTTTTTAGAGGGCATTAAAAAGTTACAGCACCGTTGGAAGAAGTGTATAGAAGTGAAAGGGGACAATGTTGAAGAATAAATCGAAATTTTTCCGAAATATTGCGTTTTCATTTCAAATCCTACTACTTAACAGACCGCCCTCGTATATCTTCTCGCCGCTTTGGGTTATGTCATTTAAAATGTTTAATCGCGTTAAAGTATAAGTTAACACGCCCGATCGTGTTAAATGATTTAAAATGGCTGGAAATGTGTTCTGGAAAAGTCTCAGCTACATTAACCCACTTGGATTTGCGGTGTGGAAGGAACCGGGTTATTGCCGCGCGGAAAAATCCGTCGGGCGCGAATTTACGTGATCGCGGCCGTTTAATCCGCGAAAGGACGTAAAACTGCGCTTTTCGAAAAGCCCGCCGCCCCGAATGGGCCGTCCCATGCTTCGGAGGAAAAGAGTGAAGAGTGAGGGGCGCGCGACCATTGAAATCGGGAAATCATAATCGCGAGAAGTTTTTAATGCGACCGCCATCTGGTTCACGGCGCCAGAAAGAACGGGGGCGGCCGTGGCATTGTGTTTTTGCGGAGGGGAAGGGTGCAGGTGGTGATGAGCGATAACTACGGGCGCGGGGGGGGGGGGGGAAACTACTAAATTCCGCGCGCCCATGCGTGGTCTCTCACCGGCCTGGAAACGCCGCGCGCCGACAAGGGTCGCGAAGTTAGCCGGCTTGCCGCGTTCGTTCTTCAGAAATGTTTAAGTGCCACGCAGAGGGGGAAGGAGAGGAGGGAGAAAGAGAAAGAGGAGAGAAAAGTTGAGAGGACGAAGAGGCGAAGGAAGGCATGTCGTTGTCGTCGTCTGTCAGTGGTTTGCGAGCGGGACGTCGTAGAACGTAGCCGAGAGTAGCAGGTGTTCGCACCGCCAGCCGCGGGTTCCCCTTCTCTAGACGAACGCGTACACATGCACACACACATACACACGCAACTTACCCGGCAATTTCTTTCGCCCCGACCCCCGAAAATGATTGCTCGCACCTTGCATCGGTCGTGCAGTTTTTACAGCGCCGTGTGCGTCGCGCGTATACATGTACACACAAACCGCCACGGGAGCGTGGACCTCGCGCGAGCAGAAGCTAATAATTTCGGGATCCGGATCGCGAGCGCCGAATGAAAGGACGGGAACGAAAGAGAGAGAGAGAGAGAGACGTTGGAACCCGTCGGGGTTCTTCGCTCTTCGTGGAAGAGAGCGAGTCCACGTTTTACGGCGCGCGAAGCCGCGAGCGAGCGAGCGAGCGCACACAAGCAACATCCATTAGAAAGCCATCTCTCCTCGTAAAAGGCGAGAATGGTGTAACAGCGAGACGGAGAATCTCGCTTTTTTTTTCACGGGGAGATGATAATGGGCGGTTACGGGTGCCTCGATCGGGGCGGTAATTGCGTTTGCGCCGTCGACCAAATTAACGTGCGGCCGCTTCTCTTCGGATTACGCGCCTTTTTGCGCCTCGTTGTCTCGGCGTTCCGTCCGAAATTCAGGAGATAATTTCGTCCCGTTTGCACTCCGCATCCCTCCCGCGTGCCGACACGGCCAGGTGTTACCGATGGAATTCCGGCGATTCTATCGCAACGGAACTGCTAATATATGACGTTTAAACGTCTGATAAGAAATTGTTATCTATGATAGTACCGGGCCGTAAATGAGAGTTGGATACTGAATATTAAATATTCAATATCATCATGTAAAGAAAATAAGTAAATCGCGCGCGCGATCGATGTTTTCATGTACCGCAAAATGAATGGACGGTGTTAAAAGAAACGATTGTTCTTTGTCGGAAAGGGGACGGTTTAAGCTTTCGAATGCAATTTACCACAGTTCGCTATGACTTTTCTACATGGAGATATTGACGAGCGGCGGATCGTCAAAAGCGGCGGTTGCGACTCGCGACAATGTTGCGCGCCGCGGCGACGTGTGAAGTCCGCTGCGCGAACGCGCTACAAAGTATACCGCACGCGCTTTGGCTCCCGCTCGCGCTCGTCCGTCAAAATCTCGCACTCTTCGAACGCCTGTAACTCGGCGAAAAATCGACGTACAAACTTGAAACAAACGCCATTCTCCTCGACATTTCGCGCGGCACAATTTCGCGCTAGTTGCATATGTTCTTGTCATGGCACGCGTTCGAGTATATCATTATTATGTATTATTATGTATTATTATGATATACAGGGTGCGCCGATGAAATTCGGACGTGAAAACTTTTAATCGGGAAAGTCATTTATTAGAGTCAATTTTAAAAACGCAAAGAGATTAGTTGGGATATATTAGGTTGGTAAGAAAGTTATGTCGTTTTTTTGAAGAAATTTCAATTTTTTATATTTAAGCTTATAAATGAGATTAATTAATGAAATATTGACCACTGTTTTCTAAGACCTTTCTCCATCTGTCAACAAGGTCATTTATACCGGATGTATAAAAGATCCTATCCTTTGAAGCCAGGAAATCTACCACTGCCCTCTGAACATCCTGAAAATTTCCAAATTTTTTTCCCTTTAAGAAAATTTTGCATCGAGAGGAACAAGTGGTAGTCAGATGGTGCCAGGTGAGTATGATGGATATGATAAAACTTCATAACCAACAGCCTGCAGCTTCTCCTTCGTCCTTAAAGTCACGTGAGGCCTGGCATTGTCATGTTGGAAGACAACACCTTTTCGATTATACAGTGCTAGACAAAGTTCACATATTTTTGTGTCCATTCGGGTTAGCTGATCGCAATATAGGTCTGCTGTGACAGTTTGATCTGGTTGCAACAGTTCCCAGTGGATAGGACCTCGACAATCCCACCAAACTCAAAACATTAGTTTTTTTTGGTGCAAATTGGCCTTCGCAAGGGTAGGAGGTGAACTGCCTGGCATTACCTTGGCTCTTTTCCTCACTACATTGTCAATCTACTTTTCGTCACCAGTAACTAGGCGATCCAAGAATGGCTCATATTGTTGTCGAGCAAGCAAAGAAGAAGCAATAGAAATTCGATCTGCCATATTTTTTTCGCTTAATTCACGGGGAATCCAACGACATCATTTGTAGACAAAGCCAAGCTTGTTCAAGTGGTTTTCAATTGTTATGTGGCTAACGCTTAACTTATCCCCGATCTCCCTTGTAGTCAATAGTGGTTCATTACCCACTAAAGCCCTCAGAACGTCGTAATCAAGCTCCTTTGGTCTTCCGGTGCGAGGTTCATCTTGAAGCATCATGTCACCTGACCTGAATTTTTCAAATCATCTTTGGACCGTACGCACTTTAACTTTAGATAGTCCAAAGACTAAACACAAATTTTTATGAGTTTCCGTCGCATTATGACCAAGTTGGAACTCATAAAGCATAAAGTGCCTAAAATGAAGTTTCTCTTGATCCATCATATACCGCTATTTCTCAAAATTTAATGATTAAAAAACACCTGTAATATCAAAAATCAAAACGTGGAACTACTAGCTTTCGATTAATACCAAAATTGTCTAAATCGCACAAAGAACAATGAAATAATGAACATTTCAATTGGAGCAACAGAAAAACGACATAACTTTCTTACCAACCTAATAATTTATAATACTCGTATGTATAAAATGGGAGGTCGTACAACTAACTCGGATAAGGTTATAATAGGACTTCAATTACGACGATCTTGACCTTATGTGTATGTGTGTTGAAAGCCGTATAATTTTCGATCCAGTGAGTGGAACGTACGTGATACTGACCGTACATAATCCGGCATAATAGCCTTAGTGTTCACTGATTACGATCGAGTTTCTCGTTGATGCCCAACATGCCTCTACATATTCGTGTATCATGACTGTTGATTGTTTCAAGGAAACGACAACGTTACCCTCGAAACAGCACTGATAGCTTCTAATGTATACACCACAGGTTATCGTTCGAGAGCAGTGAAACTATCATATCATGTTGCCTTTTTGACGAAAATCATTCGAAATATTTCTCAGCACGTATCAATTTCCGAGGATAACTTTCTTCAAATTCCACTTAATCTAATTGACGATTAACTGAGAAAATTGCCAACAAAAATGTTTATTTATATAATTTGTTGCCTGACAATAATTAAAATAATTAATAATTCCATCAAGAAATTAGGAAAAGTAGCCAATAACAGCCAATGCTGATTGTTATTAACGTGGAGTGAATTAACCTTAAACCGGTTTGTGTGTAAAGCACAACATCCGCACGTACGTATTTCACCCTCCAAAAATTTCGTACACAGGAAAACGTGAAACGTTAGAAAGAACTACTAAAGACAAATATTAGAATAAAAGTCGGAATCTTTGGGCGGGCGCGGAAACGTACTTTATTGAATGTTAAATGGTACGCCGAATGAAGAGTTGATAAAGTCGTAGCCGCGGAATTGTGGGGCGGCGATTTAATGGAGTACGGCGATTGCCGGGTGGAAGCAAGCAAGCCACGTGGCGGCGAACGTGGGCGCGATTCATCACGAGATGTGCTGCATGTTTTATGCCGCCGAATGTCGGGCGACAAAGTGTTAAATCATCGCCCCCTGTGTGGCCCACTGGCACAGATTGCCATCGTTCACCGTTGATCAAGTTTCCTCTGGAGCGCATGAGAATAAGCGTAGTTTCCGATCATACGCGCGTATTACCGATGAAACGTCCACTGAAAAAAATCCCACTAAAATCGCACACGGAAAAAAATATTGTAGCAAAAATTACATCGAAACTATATTCCCTTTTAAGGTAAAAGTAACGATGCCCGGACATGCACCTAAATCTGGATATTTTTGTTATTTCAGTCTACGAATATTTAAACTTTCAACATTCATTTCGTCATTCGACGGGTTCAGGTATTTGCAGTTAAAAACCAAAACAATAAGAATGTCCAGGTTTAGGTGCATATCCGGGTTTTGGTATTTTCATCTACGATATTTTTTGTCAAGCTGAAACTTTGTAATATCACTTACTATAAAATTTCGACTTGTGGATACCAAAAATTGTTTTCCCGGTGTAAAAGAGAGATTCGTCGCAATTTGTAGGACGGATGGCCGGCGCAGCGGCGATGCATGCAGGAAAACGGCGGAATCGCTGAGAATCGTGGCAATCCTCCCGGGTCGTCTCGGCCCTTCGGTGTCTGTCATGCATCATTGAAGCGACATCACGCAGAATTGATACGGTTCTCGGTGTGATTTCGCGTCGTCGTCCACGCGTGTAAAGTAAATGTCATGGGTCCTGCGAGAGCCGAGAATCGCGGATGGAATTATTTCCCTTGCGGTGCTACTGATAGCGGCCGCGGGTGGGATTTGCAGAGAGGAAAAGGGGACGCAATCCCGCGATTTATTCTCGCGTATTTGTTGAGAGAACTTCCGTGTCATTTTTGTAGTGAGAAATCTCTCGAGAAAGGGCGTTTTGCCGGGCGCGTCGTCGTTCTTTTCTCCTCTTGCAAATTAGATATTAATTAAACTATTAATTATTTACGTATACTTACCGACGAAATCATAAGCTAACATGTGCAAATAAGTTACTGTAATTTTCCTGCGTAGACATTTTCTGGAAAATACCAGCGATCTAATCACACTAAAGCTATTTTGCCGATTAAAGCGTATACAAATCCACGACTCGAGCTCTACATTGGCAGCTCGCCTTCGTTTGAATTCTCCTCGGAACTGCCCTCGCATATTCGAGATACGAGCTTGTTCTACTTGAGAACAAGCGCGTGCGCAGCGAAGACGAGAAGGAATTCATAAGTGAATTCCGGTCACCGTTCAATCGCAAGAAAAAATCCGTATGTTGCTATCTCGTCTCGAAGTTCCCAGTGACCCGATCTCCACGAGGCGATGCACTTAAAAGGATTTTCGCGGGACGCTCCGCTTTTCGGCGCAAGAAGCTCCACGGATGGCGTAATTGCGATTGGAAATAAACAACGTCAGAACGTCATCTTTCTTCGCTTCCTCGATCCCGCCCTCTACTCCGTCCCTCTCCCCCCCCCCTCTCCGACGTTAAGCTCATGCTCTTTAACCCCTCTCTCTCGCCCATGTGTTTTTCGCTCCTTCTTCCTTCGTTCCCTCTTTCTGTCTTCCACGTCTTTATCCGTCCTCTTGCCTGTCCGTCTTTTTCTTCCGTTTGCTTCTTGCCTTCTTCTCCCCCTCCCCTCTCTCTTTCTTTCTCTCCTTCGCTTTTCCTCTCTTTCTCTCTATTTCATCATGTCGTTGCAGCAACCGGAATCTGATCGTAAAGGTCAAAACGACTGTCTCTGATTGATTTACCGACGGTCAATACACAGTGAAGAATTGTTTGAGAGCACCATCGATTCCGCTTCTCTTTCCTCCCCTCGAGCCTCCTCCTCATTCTCTCTCGCTCGCTCTTTCCTCCCCTGTCCTCCCGAACATCCAATTCCCGTACCCAATGGAGAGCTTTCTCGGCGAACAGTACTTATTCCTGGCGCTATCGTTCAACCCTGGAATAACCCCTCCGGTCGTTCCGGATTGCTGCTGCGAACGTTTCTACCCTCCTCTTCCTCCGAGATCGTACATTAACCGTTTGCGCTCCTCCGCGAGACGACACGATCCAACTTCTTCCGTTGGTTCCGCCGCGCCGTCGGCGTCGCCGCTATCGTGACCGTCGTCGTCGTCCCCCCATTGGAATATACGCCGCCTCGTTCCTTCCTCTTCTCCCTTCTATTTCTTCTCTCCTCTCTCCCCCGTCGCGACGGGAAGAGTCGTTAAGTTCGGGATCCTCGTCGAAGACGACCTCTGCATCGCGAAACTCGGCAGATCATCTCAACCTATTTCCGAATGGCCGTGTATTTCCGCCTGGCTGGCCCCTTGTTTGCGAGCTTTCGATAACGGGCTTGCGAGCGAGCACACGAGCAAACTGGCGAAAGAGCGAGTGAGCGAAATTGCGGTAAAATATCAGCGGGAGCGACGGTTTTATGAGCCACGTCAGAAAGGGATAAACTGCGACTGTGCCGTCATTTCGGCTTCCCATCCGCCGTTATCTGCCGCCTATTATCTCTCTCTCTCTCTCTCTCTCTTCTTCTCTTATCCTGTTCATCCACTAGTCGCCCCATTGTCGTACGGAAACGTATGACCGCGCGCATTCGAGCGACCGGTGCATCGTGTATGATTTGTGACGTTCGGCGAATGAACGAGAAAGGAGAAAGTTACGCATTGCGAATTGCCGCGCGCGAGTGCCGTCTGTTTACGCGTTTTGTCCCTTGCGCGGATGAAGAGCAATTTCGTTTGACGCGCGCGCACTGACTTTGGGGCTTCGAATGGATCGAAAAATTCGGGGGAACATGTCGAATAAACTGTCGTGCCGCGCACGCGAGAGTTCCGCCTGGCAAGCCGAAGCGAAAAATAACCGTGCCCGGGAGGGCCAGACGCTCGCAATAAAACAGCGCGTCGGGCCGCCTCCGGTTCCGGCCGTGTCCGCCGCTCTCTCCCTCCCGCCCTCCCGCCCCTTCCGAACTTTTACGTGAATACGTCGAAATAAATAATTCCCTCCTATACGTTTCTCTTGTTTTGACGTTGCCGGAAAGATAGCGACACCGTCGATGTCGATCTCGCCTTACGCCACCGTTCATCTCTGACGGTTTCCGGTTATTTATAACCGCGCGTGCGCAGGTGGAATTAACAAATAAACAGTGACGTGAGTTAACGCTGAGATCTGATACGCTACCGTGACATTCGTTGCCGGTTCGAATTTTATCGGGAACGTCGGAGAAAAATCGCGGGGCAACTTTTGCGAGTGACGCGAGCGACGAATCAGACGTCATATCGTCGATACGATATCGCGAACGGATGAAAATAATAATGATAGTAATAATAATAACAATGGCTCAGCGATGAGAGAGACGAGTGTGTATTTCTGATATATAAGTGTATCGAAGGATACGAGCGGAGTTATCCCTCGACGCTGTGTGATTGATATAAATAAAATATAAAGACGATGAGAGAAAATATCCGTTCAAACGCGAACGTCTGTTTATTGTATGTATCGATGCGTTCTATGTTTACCGTGGAATGGAAGATTATATTCGCTCTTTGTCCGTAGTATTTTGTATTTACTATCGTTCGCCATCGACATCTGCAAATATAAATAACAATTAATATTTGCGATTGTGTCTTCTCTCCCGTCGCGTTTTCCTTAAAGTTCATCCTTTTCTAAATTCGAGACTCACACTTCTCAAATGATTACAACTTTGATAATATATAATAATTTTTTAACAATATATAATTTTAATAATACACAACAATTTTTTAATAATATATAATAATAATAATTTTAACAATATCACGTGATATTAATTTTAATTATAATAATAACCACGCAAGATATCCGAAGGCCGATAAGAACCACCGGTGGATCTCAGTGTAATAATTTAATCCGCGAGAGGATCATAACATTTCACGTGGAAGCGAATATAACGGGTTAATGTTAATATTAATTAAAATAGACAGTGAGTCGGGCTAAAGAGTGGGTTTAATGTGATGGAAACGGCAGCGTTTCAGCTCCGAAAAACCGTCGGCTCGCTTTATCGCTTTGTTCACGCAAGATATTATATTATCCAGTTGCAGATTAAATTATCTCACTGAGATTCAACGATGGCTCGAGTTCCCGACCTAAATATCCTGTGCAATATGGTAACGATAACTTTGAACCGAGAAACTTTTTTTTTAACGAAATATCTTGATTGAGAATGAACGCAGGTTTTCTTGAGTTAGTCGTCCGTTACGACCGACCGGGAGCGCGACGTCAATGATGAAAACGCTGCATTCTCGGACCAACCAATTTCCACCGGCCGTCCGGGTAGTAATTATTTCCTCGAGTTGAANGGGGGGGGGGGGAGGGAGTGGCACACCGCGAAAACTTTCCAGCCCCTACGTGTATGGGCGAAGTTACTTTCCGAACTTTTGCATAATGCTGACCGAGCGCGGCGCGTGCATACGCGCGCGCGTGTGTGTGTGTGTGTTACGTATATGTGCATGTTCGCCCGTGTTACACGCTGGCGATCGCGTACAAGTTTCCACGCGAGCGTGTACGCGCGTAAGGGACGCAGAGGTACGTCGCTTGAGCGCACTTTCAAAAGTGGTTGTTCGAAATGTGTGCGGCGGAACGTGCGGCTACGATAACGGAAATCGCGTGACATACGCCGTTTTCTCTGCGGCTCGATGTGTAGTCGATGGGAGTTCGGCGATAGGGTCATTTTATTTATCGAATTTGGAGCAGTTCGATCGTTCGATCGCAAAGGACTCGGGCCGAGACCGAAAACCATATGGGAATCGGTATTTTCGTCGGACCGGAACCGTAAACCGTGCCGATATTTTCGGTCCGGGTCCCGATCGTTCATTGGTATTCATGTAAGGCAGGGCCAATCCCGAGTCGGGATGCGCGACTCGGTGTTTAATCGGGCACGTGTCACGGACGGGTAAACGAAAACGAGCCCCTTCGAGCTTTCCGTAGCCAAATAACCTCGGCGTGTAGCGACTCATATCCGACGACGAGCGGAAGCGCGAGCTGTGCGCGCAGTTCGTGCTCGAGGAGACGTCCTCGGGAAGAAAAAAGAGATCGGCGAGACTGGAAGTTTGCGATTACTCCGTAAGCCTCAATTCAACTTGGCCCGTTACGAATTATACGTTATTCGCTTCTGAACCCTTTCGGGGTCGCGCGCGCGGACGGAAAGGCGTGCTGGCCGCGAATTCCAAGGCTCTCTTCCATTAAGAGGGAATTAAATCGCGACGAGCGCCGTTTTTTGTTCGGACTTGTCGCGCGCGTGAGAGCGCCTCGTTCTCCTCCAATTACCGGCTAATCCCGCAAAAAGTCCGCGCCAGGACTTCGCCCGTTCTTTCGTCGTCATCGTCGCCGCGAACTTTCGCGAAAACCCCAAAATCGCAAAAGAGAGCGAGAGAGAGAGAGAGAGAGAGAGAGAGAAAAAATGGAACGGAGGAGGGAGGAGAGAATCGCGCCGGTGCGAAACTGCAAGCTCGATCGATATTTAAATTCGAGCGTACGAACTGTGTTAATTTTACAAAGAGAGATAGACAGAAAGAAGGGAGGCGGGGAGGGGCAGAGGGGAAGTTAGAGAGGAAGAACACGAAGGAGAAGAAAGAAGGAGGATAGCCGCGTCAGTCGAAGCGGAAAATCTGGTAACAGTTTTCGGGGGCGGAACCAGAAGCTTTATCCGGCGGAGTTGAAGCGCGAGTAGCCGGGGGGAGGGTTAGATGGGTAAGAACAAAGGCCGCGGGGAAGAGAAGAAGGTGAGAAGGGCGCTTGAAAAAATTTATCGAGCGCAGCACTTAACTGCGGGTACGCTTTAAGCCAGTTCCAGCGAGAGATCGGAACTGGAAAGACAGCGACGGGCTCTCCTGCCGCGAACGTTTCTTATCGGCAACGTTACACGTTCTGTCACACGATATTCCTGCGATTCCCGACATTCGGCGATTTATCCGATATGGCGATATCGTTAATCGTACGTAGACGAAGGAAAGATATTTACTTGAACATAGAAATTTTTTCTCAGTGTAATATCGAACTTTAACATATTAAAATACAATAGGCTTGTCGGCACAGCAAAGACAATTTTCGATCCAAACCAGTAGAAAGTAAAATAAAATAGAATAGCTCAGAATATATTTAACGAATGTATCTGGTGAGATAACTAACCCCACCTTTGCTGTTGCGTCAAGGGAAATTTAGTGTATTAACGAATTTCATTATAACTAATAATTAGTTGCTCGGACAATAGAAGTTTGCTAAAGCAACGATGCCGGCAGCGATAGAAATCGATGCTCACAGAGATAGAAAATTATCTTTGATAAAGCTGATAAATACACGTATTAATACACGTGTTAATGTACGCGTTAATACAGCGGCTAAATTATCTCACTATAAAACGAAAAAAGATATCACAATAAAAATATTTCTCCGTTTATTGAATAAGTTAATTGGATCGCCTAATTTTTTTAAATAAAATTCGTGGATTTATGTTTTACAAACTAAAATTAGTTACAATCTAAAATATGAAATAGTTCGCCATACTAACTGGGACAATATTTACAAAGCGAGTTTATTAAATTAATTGTTTAATTTTATTTTTCATTTGTTGCGAACGCTCAGATAGGGTGGAGGAGCGAGCGCCGATTCAGTATGCCGAAACGGTGGAGAGAGTTGGCGCGCGGGACATTCACGCGCTGCATGCCACGTAGGGGGCCCCGTCCGTGGTCGACGTCGCTCTCGTTGTTGACGCGAGAGCACGAGCGCGCGAAGGACTCGGGCCCTTCGCCTACAATCGGATTCGCGCTGCCTAGGCGCGATGCGCGTAGCGAACGATTTACCGACGTGCGAAATGCCCTTTGTAAGAAGCTTGCCGCCGGACCCCCCCCCCCCCCTCCGGGCGGAGCTACGCTCCTGGTGACCGCTACACTCGACCCTGAATTTAATCAGCCGTAGCTCCACGGACGAATCTTCCGGTCTTTTGCCCGGAAGATCTTGTAGCGCGCTCACGGTCACGGAACAACGTTCCGGTACCGGGAGAATATTGAAGGGTGACACCACCACCATCAAAAGACAACCGTACAATACCCGAAAACACACGAAGTCGAAAACGCACGCGAGGCATGTGCTTACCGCTTTGTCAACCTGAATGCCATGGAAGACGAGAACGGTCTCTCCGAGCGCTCCGTAGGAGCGCTCTTATATACGCGCTGGCGAGCAAACTCGCTCGCGGGCGGATCACCCGGGCGGCGCGCCGCCAGCTGCGGCGGCGAGAGTCCAGCGCGCGCGAGACCATCTCGCCTGGCGCGCTGCAACCCGGCGATCGAGCCTTGCTCGATCCGCAACATCATTTATTTATTTATTTATTTTACAAACTGAAATTAGTTTGAAATAATTTATCGAGCTAAGAAAGACTTTGTTGAGAAATAAGTCGTTTTTGATAAAAGAATATTCTTTCATCTCACAGTCACTGACGTATCAGATAACCCTCGTATTACATTTCTTCTTAGATTATTTAGTAATGATTATACCGATAATCTGGGTACGTGATCCGTTTAAATCCTCGTACAGTTGCCGTCACACGTTCGCGCCCATGCTGGTTGCCCAGAGAGGTGTTCGAACGTCACATATATGACTGCGCGTAGACACGTGGAATTGAAGATAAATAATTAAGCGAAAGTTTCACATTTTTTCGAACGTACCTGAATCGGAATTATGACCTTGTGTTAAACCTTTAATTCTACAACATAGTAGGAATTAAGATAGGAACTAAGATAGAATGTCCACGTACATATCATAGATCCTTTAACGACGACATTTCTCCTGCTGCAGCTCGTAGAATCCTCGACATTAAAGAAGTCCGGGAAAATCCGCGGGTGAAAGGACGAGCGGAAAAAGCGAGATAAATTATCATACACTCGTACGGAAGAATTAGAGATCGACCTCGCCTCTACACTGACCGCCGCTTCGGTCCACGAGCGCAAAAGTTAAAAACACAAAGGGAAAATATAGCCGCCGGCGCGGCTGAGAAAGGAGCAAAACGCCGTAGATTACGTTCTTTCGACCTAATACATAATTTCGCAGTGTTCCACAGAGCGACGGGGCTCGTTACTCTGCGCTAACCCCCTCCTCTCTCCCGGTCCCATACTTTTTTCTTTCTACAGTCGCGGGAAAATAAGAGCGGGGAAAATGCGAGAGAGAGAAAGAGAGAAAGAGAGGGAGAACCATCCATCCCGCTTCCGGCGACAACGTGCGGTACATATATGCATGCATACACACACACAAAGACGGGCTTACGTCACCGGTGTCCCCTCGACAAATCCCGGGCTCGTTTGCACGAAATGACTCTTACATCGTGTCGGGCGAGACAGCTCGATCCGGGATCGCCCGCTGAGTCTCCGTGTGTTGGCGGGCAACGCAGGATCGACCGGCGAAACGAGTTTCCGCGGTATAACCTTTTCCCGCAGCATAAACGTAATCGTGACTTTACGTTAACATTTTTGCACAGCCTCGACAGTGGATCCTACAAAGTCGAAAACCGTGCGGCATTACGACTTTCAAACGAGAATGAGAATTGAGAAATTCGCTTCCGCGCATTTGCATGAGTGTCTCATGCTGCAAATTACTTGTCGTTGGAATTCACGGGACTCATCAGACATTATTGCAGGTAATCAAGGGATTATAAATTTCCGAAACGAAACGAAGACTTAAAACAAAACATGAAAAGGCGCACGTTGTCTCGTAAATTAGCAGTTTACTGGCGTGGAAGTGCGCCTAGTCGGCCTGAATCAGAAACAGATTTCGTAAAAATCTTAAGGAAGCAGAATTGAACGTTACATTACTGTTTGTCGACTGATAATGATTTTTCATCTTGTAACTGTAATTTCTTTTGATTAACCATCAGTTAGTTTACTTATTCGGCCATAATCCAGCCATTATGAGATGCGAACGTTGCATTAATGGCGTTGAATTACTGGCTGGTAGCAACTTTAATACCTTCATGGCCAGACACGAGGTTCAATTTCCACTCGGATGTTCATTATTATTTTTATGTCACAACGAAAATGAGAAAGAATCGACGAACCGTAAAGTCATCATCTTACCCCCTTTTTCCTTACATATATGAAGAAGAAAGATCTCTATATTTCTTTATAGATTCTCTGTACTTCTCTATAGATTCTCTATATTTCTTTATTTTCATCCTGATGCTTTATCTTGATCCTTCTTCTTCATACATGTGAGGAAAAAGGAAGGTAAGATAGTGACTTTACGATTCTGTCTCATTTTTGTAGTGACATAAAAATGATGACTTGATAATGAATTTTTTTCCTTAAACGAAGCTTTATCTGTCTTCATCTGCATAAATTGTCAAATTTATAAATAAATTAGAATTTTGCTTAATTTAAATTTTTTCAAGAACGTATGAATTNGGATAAACCGGAGGGGGGGGAGGGGGGGCGGAGTTACGCGTAACGCGTCGTGTTTATCTGGAATTTAATTTTCGGTCGGCGGTGTGTACACCGCCGCAGGAATGTACATCCAATCCGGCAATGCGCGGTATCACGTATGGCATATTACAGTTTGCAGTCGCATCGTAAATAGTTTATAATATCGCGCAGCTTATGACGGTTATCATTGGCTCGGCCGGTACTCGTCAATAATAGCGAAAATACGCGGGACGGATTAACGGAAAACGAAATGGATTAATGGAATCGGCCTCGGCGCCGTTTTAATTCGATCGTGAAATCGCGCCTTCGAATAAATCGCGAGTCAATAGCTAGATTTTTCACGACGAACGTTCGTTGTTCATTTTAACGCGTGCTACCGGGAAATTTTGCGGTGAAAGTTGAAAGTGCTGAAATTGAGAGTCGAAAGTTGCGTTTTGCGCGGCGCGCGTTGCGCACGAAACGATTAGAGAAGTTCGATTAGAGAGTTCAACGCGACTGAATGATTCCGTGGGATAGTTTGATACGCGAAACCGAATATAAAAATAACCCAAATATCGCGCTGTTGTCTGTTTTCAAAAAATTATAATTAAATACACCGATAATGGAAGGTCCGAATACGTTGGTTAACAACTTTCTCATTAATAATTTTCTCATTGTTAGTGAAAAATGAGTATGTCCTGAATAATATATTTTTAAATGCATTTTTGTAATATATTTTTGAAAGTAGTTATAAACTGCATTAAATATATCGTTAAAAGTTTTGTCTGATATACCATAAAACATATGGGAAAATATTCCTATATGTTTTACGGTTTCAAACTGATTTCGCTTACAACTCTCAATGTGTGAAAATAAAAATTAGTTTTAATGAATTGCTGCGATCCTTAAACGTACGAGAAAGTTATTAAATTTCATTTATTTTCCTTTATCTACTTATATTTTCCCCTATTTACGGTACATTCCGTAATGTTAATAAACAATCTTCTCTGCTTATTTCTCCACCTATCTCGCACATTCGGCGGGATGCGTCTCAATTTTCGCTCGCACGCAACTTTACGCGGTTGCGAGCGAACGAGCGAACTTTATATCGACCCTTCGGCGCGACCCGCTTTCGTCCCTCCGCGCTGTTTGCGAAAGAATCAACTTTATCCCCGCTATTTCCATAGGACTGCATGCGAAAATGTCAACTTTATATTGCCACCATCGGCTATATTATATCGGCGGTATCGGCAATCGCAATTCCACCTACCCGGTGGGGAACGCGCGCTGACCGCGATGCCCGATCGGTCGACAAATCCGTTGCTCGTATGCTTTGCTGATATCGAAAGAGCTTTCGACATTCCGTCGCGTTGCGGATGTGGCGCGCATAAAAATCGGCATAAACGCGCGGACGGACCGAACGGAACTCGCCGAACGCGATATTTAGCTTCCGGGATTGTTCCCGCGCGCGGCAGCACGTGGGAATGGATAACGTAATCGTGAAGGATGATGATGAAAGCTGGCCTGATACGTTAACCCTTTGAAGCGCACATTTTTTCTCAATTATCATTAACAATCATTGATAACTCGGAAATTCGCGTGCTATTTGTAAAATGGTACCGGACATTTCTGCTCAGTTTCACCCGTTCTACTTGCACACCACGGGAACTGAGATTAGTTTGGGACACCCTATATATCCATTGCTGTAAGGACAAATTGGTAAATGGTAGGAAAATATTATTTCGTTCCGACAGCAAATCAACGCGTTTTAAGGACAAATTCATTCGACAAAATACTTTCTGTCGCAAAACTGTTTTCGCTTTAAAAAAATTTCGAATAATTTGCTAATTTTTGATTGTGCCAGCTAAATTTCATCGCTGTCGCGACGAATATAACGCGTAACGACGGTTTCGCTACAATGGCAAAATTATTTCCCCCCGCGAACCTTACAGCGCCGAAATTTCGACCGGAGTTCCACGCTCCGGCAACGACGTCAGGAATGAGCTGATTAAAAATACTCGCTCGTGGCACTCTCTCTCTCTCTCTCTTTCCGCGCTGCATTTTCAAACGCAAACACGCGGCACGTGGTTGAGCGACGAGCCTAATTCGTTCGCCGAGCATGAAAAGCACGCATTCTTGTGTCGCGCTCGTTCACTCGCTCGCTGCAAAATGCATCGGCAACCCCGACGTAAACATTGAATTGAAACCGACCGGACAATTGGTCGCGCCGTCGTCGTTCTATGCGTCACTCGACATCAAAGAGCACGCCTCGTCCCGGCCTGAAGAGCCGAAATCTACACAGTACGCTTCCTCTCTGCACCCTCCCCCTTTTCTCTTCCATCACAGTCCCCTTTACCCACCTCATCCTACCGCCCATGGAACTCGTATTTAAAAATCATTTATACGAGCCCGCCGCGCGTTCGACGATACGTACACACTGAAAAAAAAGATTGATAATAATAACAAATGTACTTGGTTGAGTGTTTCGGTGCAATATTTGTTAATTAGTACCAGATATGGTGGATAATTACCAACTGTTTGGTAGTAATTACAAAATGAGTGGTGATATTGATTTTGAGACTTTCACGGTCATTGATACGAGGGTGGATCAAATATAAATGAGTCTTTTGCAAAAAACCATATATTTTCCAAAATCAATTCTAATTTACATTTTTCTTATTTTTCTACATAGTCCCCCATTCTATCTATACACTTTCTTTAACGGTCTGGTTATTTTTTAATCCCGGTATCATAAAAAGTTCGCGGACATGTATCAAACCAATTGCACACGAACTGCTGCATCTCCTCGTTCGTTGTGAAGCGCTGTCCACTAAGGACTTCTTTGAGTGGCCCAAACATATGGAAGTCGCATGGTGACAGGTCTGGGCTGTAGGGTGGATGTTCTAGGACAGCCCAGTGCACATCAGCCAATTTTTGTTGTGTTACTGCTGCGGTGTGAGTTCTGGCGTTGTCGACCCAACGCGCCGAAACTTTTCGAAATCCCAACTCATTGCGAATGATTAATTGCACACTTCCATAGCTGATCTGAAGTTCCTGAGAGATTTCAAGAACAGTTAAGTGCTGATCGCCTTGGATAAGTTCTCAAACAGCCTCGGTGTTCTGCGCTGTGATGCTGGTGTGGGAACGGCGGCAATGTTTTCAACACGCTCCCGTCCTTTCTTAAATTCGTTACACCACTGTTTCACCCGAGCCCATGAAAGAGTTCTTTCCCCGAACTGTGGAAGTAAACGGCGCCGAATTTCGGCAGCGTTTACATTTTCGTTGACGAGTAACTTAATATTAACACGTTGTGCAACTGCGGGGTGTACCTCTTTCTCGCTCATCGTGATTGCTACTGAGAGTAAGAAGCACGTGGCGCGCCAACGTTATTACTGCCTTCCACATGACCCCCCTCCATTGTCCAAAACGTTGCAGACCTCACGCCGCCGACGGGCGCGCAATTTAAAAAGGCTCGTTTATATTTGATCCACCCTCGTACAATCCACAATTGCGTTACTTCCGAAGGTCGTATCTTGAATCAGCGTTCTGCCAACATTCGCAAACATTGCAGTTTGCATCAGGGCAGATCAAGGCTTGGAGTGCTCTGAGCCCTTTTGGACGTCGGTTGTGCTCAGTTTCACCCGTTCTACTTGCGCACCACGGAAACCGAGATTAATTGGGAACACCCTATATAATCCAAAGATTGCTTTCGCCCTAAAAATGAAAATTCCACGAGAAAAATTACTTAAAAAAAGAAACAACGCATCCTGACCCTCGTATTCTTAATTATCCCGCTTCGGCGAAACATGTGACAACCAACAACGATTTGTAAGAATGTAAAATCGCAACTGATACGGAACGTCTCCTCGTGCGTCAATTCAATTGTCAAGTTTGGCTCGACGCGGCTCTTTCGCGATGATTTTTGCCGTCGCGTTTATCTGCGTTCATTCCTATGCTTATTGCATTTTCGATACTCTGGCGTATCCGCGCGCGTATTCGCGCGTCACGTAATGCATTCGCCGTTTTGTTGAAAACTTGCGGGCGGATAGGCGAAGCGTATATCCGTCGAGCGAGCGAAAAATACACGCATGTGAACTCGAACGTGCTCGTTTACACGAGAAAGATGCACCATTGTGCCCGCTCGGACGGCTCAACTTGTATCCGTATCCGCTTAAATGACAAATGGAAGCGCACAGAATGCGGATCTGGTATCACGGTTTTACCGAGTCTCCCGAAACCCCTTCCCTCCCCCCCCGTGATCGGGAATATAACTGAAATTAGAACACGATGATACAAACAAAACGATATATTCCATTCTTTTTCCTTCACTCTTTTCTCTCTCTCTCTCTCTCTCTCTTTCTCTCTCTCTCTTTCTCTCCTTCCCTCTTTAAAAGAAATTTTTATTCTTCTTTATTTGTTGTTAATATGTAATCATTCAGCTACTCGGCGCGAATTATAATGTAAACTTAGATTAATAATTATGATTCGGGCTTGAGCAGTTTTATCTCAGAGCGAAGAGTAAATTATGCTCTCTCTCTCTCTCTCTCTCTCTCTCTCTCTTTCGCATCATTTCCTCCCTTTTTTCAGCTCGCCGTCAATTTCCTATATTTATTTATTTTTGTTTTGAAGTCAGCGCTCTTCCCGAGCTGTTCGGCAATTCTCGGTGGAAGCGACGCGCCGATTTAATAATAAATACCCGAGAAAATGGAAAACTCCGTGTCCGAAAACGAGAGACGCGTATTTTTTCCAACTCGCAAACTATTTAACGGACGATTTTTCAGGCGGGGGTTCAGAAATATCGCGCGTTATTTAATCAGCGATTGACGTCTCGTGCGTTTTAAATATCTTGCGCTGTCGCTCGTTTACCATTTTTTTTTCGGTTTTTTTCATTCGACTATTTCGGGGCCGATTTCTTTATTAACACATCGCAAATCGAGGTACGTAATGCCGCGCGAATAACGAACCCGTTCGCGCCCGTGAAAAATAAATATTGTATTTCGTGCTTTTTCTGTTCTCTTCTTTTTTTTCGAAAAACAATGTCTCGCAATTGGGTTGCTTCGCTCCGAGCGAAATCGATTAACATCGGCAGTTCGGCCGTCACATCGTGACGGACCGAACGTGAGCGAGACAGTGCGCATCACTTTGTAATCATCGCTCACGAGTCGAACGAAAGACAATTAATCATCGCAACACGATTTGTCCGAATCACAATATCGCTCTCTAAAGTGCAGTCGGTGGATTATCATCATTGAGATTATTCTAGTATTTGTTTCAAAGGGACAGGTCGAGACGAATCGATATCCGGTATCGGAAGATGAGGAGGAGAAGGGGAGAGAGAGAAAAAAAAAATATTCGAACGCGGCACGCACGCGCAGCAAATTGCTATTTGTTGGATACACGGACAGCAAAATAATTTAGTTATGCCAACTAAATTTTATTGTCGCAACGACGTTTTGCTACAGCAGCAAAATTATTTCTTCCGTGTAACATTTTTTGCTGTCACTATATTAACAAACAATTTGCTGTTCTAGCAAAATTTTTTCTCCGTGTGTCGCGGCGCGTAACGGCTTACACCGCGCGTAACGACTTATACCAATAATGATCTCCGTTCCGCGGGAAAATCATCGGATCCTCGTGCGACTGACGAAGTAGAGCGACAAATCCGGACACGCTCAGTCCCGCTCTCAGTCCGAGCGAGCGAGCTGGCCTTGTGTTCCGTGCTTCTCCCCCCTGAAAAGGATTTTTCCCCCGTGACGACGGCGACGAAATGATGGCGGCGGGTAACGACACGGCGAGAATCTGGGCACCCNAATCTGGGCCCCCTGGGGGGGGGGGGGGAGGTGGAAGGCGGAAACGGCGAGGCGAAATTGCTGGAACTAAAATTGGTATTATTTCGAAATGTCGTTCCCTTTCGGGGCGCGCATTTACGCGAATCGCTTTGAAAGTCGAACGATGCGTTATCCGATCGCGCCCTTCTGTCGTTTCCTCCCTCCCTCTCTCGCCCTCTCAGGACCTGCTCGGCCTTTCCTTCTCTGTTTTCTCCACATCTTCTCCACTTCCTTTCTCTCCCCCCTCCCCCTCCTGCCCCTTCCTGCCCGTTTAGGGATCGCCCCGAAACAATCGAAATTCGATCGCGTCGGCCGTTTCCTTCGAACAATCGGATGGAATTATCTCTCGGCGCTCGACTGATCGACGAAACCCTGGCTACTTTCGGAGGTCCTGACGATTATTGAAATTTTTATCCGTCTCTCTCGTTCGTTACTTCGCAATTAGCGTCACGCCGGATAACCAGATTCCATAGATCGACGCAAACGTACACGCGCGTTTTTCGCCAAATTTTCATTGCAGCGAGAAAACGAAGTTGCCTCGTGCGCAGAGGAGTGTGCGAAAGAATTCTTTCCGAAGTCTCGGTGTCGACAGTATCGAGCGTGTCTAATATCGAATAAGCACGTTTCGATGAAATATAGAAAAAACGCAAAGCAAAATGTAAAATACGTGTAAGATGATCCATTATTTATTCGATATTCCTATCATCAGGATCGAATGATCCTTCGCGTTTCGTCCTTCCCGTCTCTCTCCCTGTTTCATTTCGTTTCATTTTATTGTTCTTTCCCATTCTCTTAAATTCTCATTAATCTCCCACGACGCCGATTAATCGGCAATTCGGAGCGAATGTTCCCGACAAATTGGCCGTCCGTGGCGCGGCGCTCGTCTACTTCCATTCTTCTCTCCCCGGCTTGTCCTTTCCGCCTCTCTCGTTGGCCGCGTTGGTAGTGAACGATTGCAACGCGAAATGTTCCCTCTTCGTTCTTCCCGTCGCGTCCCGGAGCGCGTGATCGCCCGAATCTTTTTGTTGCCGGTGAAACGGCCCGCCACGGATCACCGGCGTGCCTTCCCGGCGATTTTCAATCTGCTATTTTCTTCCGCTTTCCCAATGCCTCCCTTTCCCCCCGCTCGCTCGCTTTGTTCGCTCGTTGCGCGTTAACGGCAGGCCAATTTTGCGATTAAGCAATCCAAAGTTCGAACGGCTGTAGTAATGATAGCAAAGAGAGAGAGAGAGAGAGAGAGAGATTATTTAAAATCGCAGAATAAGAACCGAAATAGTGAACTGAAAAAAATATAACGGTTCCGATTTTTTGATGCGTCCGTGTATATCGAAAGCTCTGACGATGCATGCAACGAGATTCGTTTCGGCGCTTCCTCGCTTTCCTCGTCTTCTACGGAAAATTATGTTTACCTATTGCGTAACGGCGGCCGGGATGATCACGTCGTCGTCGCCTGCCGTCGATCGAGATGTCCCGCCGGCTACGGAGGATGCCGCCGATCCGATCGATTCGCTGAATAAATAGTCTCGCGAGTGGCGAAAGCGAGCCCGTCGATCCGAATTAAATGGCGTGAGAGAGCTGGAAGGGGAGTTACTTGGGAGAGCGGCAGTCTCCGTACAAGTGCTCTTTTACATCTCCTTTATTCGAGCTCGCAATTGCTCGAACTGGGTGGGTGGATGCGGACGATTAACGTCCGACCGACGCGAGTCTCACGGCGCGCGCTATCGTTCGAGATACCGGAAGCTAACTTCGAGTTTGGGAATTCTTTTGCTACTTTGACGCCCTTAACTCTTAGAAGCACGCTGGGAAGTGGTATACTTCCCACCTTTTTTCTTTTAGATTCTTGCCGATAACATTTTCATTGCTATATTTGGCAATTTTTGTTTTCTAGTCTTTTAAATATAGGTGAATGTAAAAATATCGTCAAAACACACATTTTTTTAACTGCAAAAGTGTTATAAATAAACAAATTGAGAAAAGGCCTTCATCGTCAAAATGCTTATATTGTGCCATTATATTTAAATACTTTATGTATAGCGGCTTTTAATATTCGCTAACCCCGTATAGCGTGGGTAATCGAAATCATTATTAGCTTTTACCATGTTGGAGAATTAAAACCTTGTAACAAAATGCCTCCGAGCCTTCGTTACCATTACCACAGACCGAAGGGCGCACAACATCGCGCCCTGACGCTCCCCGAACACCCGGGGAGTAGTGCTGCCGAGGCGCCGCAAGGCGGCGTACGAGCAGCTCCGTTCTCTCGAGAACAACAATGCTACTAGAGTAGTACCACCGAGGCACCGCTAGGCGGCGCACGCCCGACCCCACTCGCTCGCACCAACTCACCGCCCGGACCGACCAGGCGTGGACGAGCAGCGGGACCGTCGAGCATCAGTACTAGTTCTGGCATGCGTAGCGTGCCAGCCCTGGCACCTTGTTGTTTGCGAGAGATCTGACAACGGCTGCGACTTCTGCATCGGAGAAGAGAGGATCATTGACAGTGTCAGGCACATTGTATGCGTTATCTCTGACTTCACGGATAATTACGATTAATTCTGGGACGGTAATCATTGTTGGACGATCCGTAGGACGATTCCCGGAGACGTTAAACGGATTGCAGAAGAAACGGCCTGCATCTTGGTTCGGGAAGAAACGAAAGCGACCGGAGAAGAAATAGCCGCCGATCGGTCGAGGAGAGTTCCTCAAGAATTCCTCTTGGAGGGTCGGTCGCTCGAGAAGATCCTCCCGGATGAAAGGAATAGCCGCTCGCTCGCGTGTACTCCTCGAGTGCTCCTTCGCATTGTCGTCCGTCGTAACGATTGTCGTCCTCCACCGAGCGTAAAATACAAAATATAAAAGAGCCGAGCACAAAGGGAGAAGAGTGGATAATGCACGAGGGATTACGAGGATGTAACGCGCGTGCGAGGGAGGACATCCGTCGTCGACGAGATGTCCGGTCTCCGTGTTAACCGCGTTAACCTACAACATGGCGCTCATGACCGCGACGATATAGCGAGATAAACGCACCGCATTGGGCGCTTTCTCGGACTTTCGGAAAACTCTTCTTCGCGCTACAACGGACTTTTCGCGAGACTCTGCCATGAAAACCGAGATGTGCTTCCTCCCACGTCTTTTGCTGCAACACCCTTTCTCTCTCTCTCTTTCACACACTTCTTTCATTCTCTCTTTCTGGCTTGGTTTCTCGACGCGCTCGTAAGGGAAGCCGGCTGGTTTTAAATACAACGACAAAGTGCCAGGCACCGTGTCGCGTTTGTTGCCGTCGTCGTACGACGAAAAGCCGAGCGAGCGAGCGAACAAGCGAGATTTCCGGGCAGACTTCCGAGAGCCGGCTGCGGCAACGACGACGACGACGAGAAACCTTCAATTTTAATGAAGCTACCGCAGCTAGAGGGAAAGAGAGAGAAGGCAGTTCTCTTTCCAGTGACTGGAAAGTTTTGCCCGGATCTCTCCTTCAAATCCTACCGGGGGAGAATTCGGGGCACTTAAGGAAATATTTTGCTGGTCCAGCTAAAATTCCAAATGTCACAGGTGAAATGTATTGCTATTTTTTGTATCCGCTAGAAAATTGTCCGTGGCACTTATAATTTACAGCAGCGGCATCCTAGCAATATGTGCGGGAAAATTTAGGTCCTGTTATTAATTTTTAATAAGAAATGCCACTAGTCTTAATCCGGATGGGTTCCACGGAGAGATTTTCTCGCTAAACCAAACAGTTCAGATGAAAATTCTGTCTTTATCACCTATACAATAATATTCTTTTCTCTTCCAAATCGACGCGACATTTTAATACTGCTACTTCTGCAGGAATTAATGCCGCTCGGCCTAACATTCCGATATCTTTTCTTTCGTAGGAATATAATATAATAAACACGCGGATGGGACTATTGAGCGTTCCGCTATTAATTCGCCGACGCGATTTCGTCCGATCGTGGAAACGCGTGTACGCGAACGAACGAATGAACGAACGGAGGGACGGACGGACGATATTACGATGCGGCGTCGCGTTGCCGGTATAATAACGCGCGTCGGATAATAACGGCGCACGTTGAATTTTGCAGAATAATCCCGTCGAATAATAACGATGGCGCCCGCAATCGCGCCGAATACCGGCCGGTTCAATTGTCGAATCGCGCCGCCGAATCGCGTTTAATCGCGGCCGCGCGGCGTGTTGCTTTTAGATATACCCGAATGAGATGTCACGCGTTTTAATTCGCAGTCCACGATTTCACAGCTCGCACAGCCTCTCCCTCCCTTCCTCTGCCTGCCCTTCTTCTCTCCTCTGCTATTTTTGGGGATTCTCCGAAGCGGAGATCGGGGATCAAAAGTCGGGAACCGGCGCGTTTCCGCTCTGGATGTCTGGGAATGGTTCAGTCGCGGCCAATGTTTGTCTTAAACGATTTCAGATTCTAGATGAAGATGAGACGAAAATTCGAAAAATTCATCTTAGATGAGATGATTTTGCTTTCGGTTTATTCAGATGTAAGAAACGGCTTTCAAATGATAACGCGGCGTCGGCGGCGACACATCCGAGCGGGTAACGCTCGATCTTAATTTCGACGACAGACGACGATGTTCTCTCCGGCGAATCGGAAGTTTCAACTGAAATTACAGTCGGAAAGCAACTCGGCCAGGGCTTTAATTAATCGATGCAGACGTTAATTGAGACGTCACGTCTCGAGCGTGTGTCCGAAGGGACGTCTCGAGACACGTGAATTTATTATTCTTTCACGCTGACGGAAATCCCGGTTTTTACGCGAACATTAATTCGCTGCGTGTGTTGACAGGATTCCAAATTAGCGTGACCGTGAGCGTAAGACGGAAACCTCAACTGAAAAACCAATCGGGACATTGATTTAGATGCGTGTACACTGCAAATCCAGGTGTATTACTTTTATACGCATAAATGTCTAAAAATGACACATGTGAAGCTCTTTTTACACGTTTCTTCCCATTTTAGGTACCGTCATTTAAAACGTTTAACGTTTCACGTTTGCGATTACGACACACAATTTATGCGCGAAAGCCCTAAACCGGTAGCGCGTTAATTCCGCGTACAACATACAACACACCGAGATACGTTCCGTACCAAAATATCGCGGATGGCGGCCGAGGCCCAATAAGAGGAGGACGATTAATCGAGGGAGATTCCCGGAGCGTAATAACTTCGGCGAAAGAGGGCGCCCTGAGAAATCTGATTCGAGAGAGTTCTTTTAGCACCGATGGACACGGCGGATAAGAACCGGAATTTATGTTCGAGCGAGCGGCGCCGCCTACGCCTACGCGAACACCGACGAAAACTTCAGATTCTCGTCCGATATATATACCCAAACCAATCTTCCCGTGTTGTGCAAGTAGAACGGGTGAAACTGAGCAAGAAAAAATCCCATACCATTTCGCAAACAACACGTAAAATGTCGAGTTATCAATGATTGAAAAATGTCCACATATAGAGGCTCCTTTAATTAATAATTCAAAAATTTCCGTGTCATTTGCAAAATGGTATTTTCTGCTCAGTTTCACCCGTTCTACTTGTACACCACGGGAACTGAGATTAGTTTGGGACACCCTGTATTTCTTCACGGCTCGTACATACACCTACGCCTATCCCTCGCTCTCGTCGCTCTCTTAATTAACACACTCGCGTTAGTATATCCTCTCTGTGGCCTGCGGAACGGTCGAAACAAAGGATATAGCGGCCGCTTTGTTCCTCCTCCTCCGTGCGAGGAGCTCTTTCGCACGCTCGGGCGTGTCCGCGCTTTCGCGTGTAAGCGCTTCTTCTCCCTTCGGGAAACCAGTTTCGCTTGTTTGTAAACACACGCCGGAGGATTTCCATTCACCCGGAGGAATTCTCCGGGCCTCTCCATCCCCCCTCCCACCATCTCTTTCCCTCTGACGCGGGCCCTTCGGTCCATTTCATTACTCCGCCGGCAAGCCGGCCAGCCGGGGAACTCGAGTCTCTCCGTTATTGTTCACCGGAAAGTTCCGTCGTCGTTGTCGTCGCCACCGAATCACCGATACGGCCAAGAACGAGCTCTCCTCCGCTCGAAAAAGCAATCGAGTCGTCGCCGTGGAACGTCACGCGGCGTAGACGCGGAACGTAGCCTCGGAAGCGGTGTAGAATTGACCGGCCTGCGAATTCGACTCGCTCGGCAGGAAATCCGCCGACTTCTCTCATTCTCTCTTTCCCCGCCTCTTTCTCTCGGTTTTCTCCCTCCCACGCTCTTTTCTCCTCCTCTGTCTGTCTGTCTGTCTCTTTCCTTCAACGTGCTCCGTCGAAGCGTACAGGTCGCGCGCAAGGATATAATTTCATTTTCCGCCCTTTGAACGCTTTGTTTTGCGGATTATTCACGCCTCCGTCGGTTCCACGCTTGGAGATTCCTTCCCGTGGAAGAGCCTATTCTCGTAGCCTTTCGTAGCGTTATATAGCCCCGTTAACTTCCGAAACAGCCAATGGTAGCGTAAAGTGAGCACATTTATAAATTGCAAGGGCGGGTGTGTGCGTTTCAAACCCCCAGGAGTCGCCGAATACACTCTCTCTCTCTCTCTCTCTCTGCCCTCCTTTCAAAAGAGAAATATAGCGGTCAGCTGCCGGCCGAAAGGTATTTTTACAGCACGAAAGTCGACAATTCGGATAAAACATTTACTTTAATCTACGTTCGTTCCTCATTTATTCGTTCAGGGAGACTCGATGATACAAACGTCATCTTCTATCAGAGAAACCGTCCTAATTATTACAACGTGAAGCGATCGATGATGAAAACTAATTTTTTGTTTAAATTGTAACATTAATTAATTTGTAAAAAACGTGTAAAATTAATTAAATTTATATCACGCAATAATTTAAATTTCTCGTCATACTGATGCACCAAAAAATTTATTTAAAAAGTTCCTCTCACATTTTCGTATTATATTTCATACATGGCATATTGTTTCGAGTGAATTTTGATAAATTTTCCGGTTCCTTCTGTATTTCTATTTTGTTGCATATGAGATAAACATGTGAGAACCACTCATAGGAGATGCGATATTTGCAAATAGATTAGTACAATTGCTACGACGAATTTAGTGGTTTAAGAATTCAAAAAGTCAAAATGACTTAGAGAATACACTTTCTATGCGTATGAAAAATAACTCGATGCATGTTCGACGTTTGCTTCGGCAACTGTTTCGGTTGCTGCTTGGTTATCCAAGCCTCGAATCTTCAGAGGCGAAATTTTTCGCTACGAACACAGGAACTTGAAGAGTTTCTAGTGTTCGTTAACCTCAATACACCATCAAGGATTACTGGATTCAATTTTAGTCCCTGAATTTTTCTGTCTTTCACGCGGTCTTAACTATTCGTGAAGATTGATATTTCACAACTTTTATTCTTTCATAAGGAGCTTTCACGGACTAAAGAGAAGATTCTTTTTTTTCAAATAGAACGGAAATGAGTTATTTAAAGGAAAGTTTTGAAAAGAACAATTTGAGAAAAATTACCTGATGAGAGTTTCTCCAACGGGGAATAAATTAGTCTTTTAGCTTTAAAGTAGTATGAGATATATGCGAATTGAACGCGTTATTAGTGATATATATTGACGGCCAACGTGGTTTAATCCAACGACGATTTATTTGAAAGTATTTCGAATAAATGTTTGCTAATTGTTACCAAACTATTTTCTCTACTATTTGTCTGAACTATTTGTCTAATTTAGCAAGAGGATATCTCTGTGGAGCCCATCCGGAATAAAGCCAGTCACATTTCTTATTAAAAATCAGTAACAGGATCGAAATTTTCTCGTACATATTGCTAAAATGCTACTGCTGTGAATTATACGTACAGACAATTTTCTAGCGGATACAAAAAATAGCGATACATTTTACCTGCGACAGGTTTAGAATTCTAGCTGGACCAGCAAAACATTCCCCTGAGTGGAAGAAATCGACGAGAGCCCGAAGAGGGTGGGAGGGGGTAGGGGGCATTCTCCGGCCAGGTGCGAGTCGGAGATGGATCCCAAATGACATTAGACAGGCAATCCGTCGTCCCTCCGGCTGACAATCGCGCGAATGGACGTCTCGCGTAACCGCCGACGGACTTTATTCGCCGGAAATCGCACGCGCTACAATTTAAGTTACCGCGAGTTGTCGCGCCGGCCGTAGAAAACACAAAGGGGTGTCCATTTGCCATCTGATAATAATTGGAAAAGTTATCGCCGGGATGGAGTTTTGTCCGCAACTAACGTTTCCCCCCTCCTCCCGCCATCTTAGTCTCGCCGCTACCGTTTTCTTCCATGCGCCCTTCCCGCCCGAAACTATTCCGGCCCCGATGTAAAATGGAGAAACTTTCGCATCAAGGAATAACTTCCGCCGCTTTTGAATGATATTACTTCTTTCCCGCCGCGAAATTCCCGCGGAAGTGCTGCGGCTTCTCTCCCCCCCCCGACGGGGGGACTTAAGCGCGCCCAGTGATTTGTCCGGGCGCGCCCGGCTACACCGCGGCCGCGTTGTTACCGTCTCACGCGTTCCAGATAAGGTGGAGGGGAGAGAGGGGAGGAGGGAAACTTGTTGTTCGTGAAATATAGAATATTTAATCCCGCTGGATGATGGGCTTCTCTCTCGGCGGTCTCTCGTCTCCCGAAACCGTATCTCTAAGTGGCGGCACGCTTGACGGCTCCGCCCGAGAACTACGATGAGAGGCGGCCTGGAGAGAGAGAGAGAGAGAACGGAAGTACGGCCGGATGGCCAATGTGTTAAATGATAACAGTCTTCGGGAGAATCCACGAGACGGCGATCGAGGAGAGACGAAGGAGCGGCGGGACACCGGCCGACCCAGTTTCCCTCGCGGAGTCGCATTAAACTCAATCTTCGATAAAGACTTTGCGAGCGAGCGAACGTCGCGCAAGCTGGCGTTTATATTAGGGACGCTCGTTAATCTCGGCGTCGAACTACTCGTCGGATTCTACAACGGATTTCCGAAAATCGCGCGACGCTTCTCTCCTGCCGCCGATCTCAACGGTACGCTGAGTATATTTTGCTAATTTTAAACGGTTAACACTCGTAGAGTGTCGGGTTTTTAGCGGCGATATATCAAGGGAGTTGTTTCGAACGCTGAGAAAGATTGGAGGAAGCGGAGCGTCGATTCAGTTGCCTAAATTTGGTGGAGAGTCGACGCGCGGGACTGTCACGAGCCGTACGCCACGTAAGAGACCCCGTCCGGGTCGACGTCGCCCTCGTGGGTGACGCGAGCAAGTTGAACCCGAGGAAAAGAGATGTCGACGTAGCCGTACGCGATCACCGTCGATCGCTGCATCGCGCGAACATTGACGAGTTGACGCGTCATTACCGAAATTGTAAACGCCATGAAATTCTCACCCTCCCCCGAGTGCTCGAGGGGGGCGCAGCCTCCGGCGGAATTAACGATCGGCGAACGCGATCGCGCCTCCGCCTCGCTCGCGCACCGGTATTGCTGCAGTCACTCGGAACCACCGACAGTGCGGGGGATCCAATCAAACTCCGGTATTCCGGCGTGTGTCCTGCTGCCGTTGCAACGTCGGTACTGTTGTTGCTGCGCCGCGCGTTTCGCCAGAAGTGATTTTTCGCAATCAATAACTCGGCTGTGTACGCACCGCGCTCTTCCTATGCGGCGCCGCTCGCTTCGCTGCCCCCGCGGCCGGCCCCGGCATTGTAATTACATTTGCACCGCCGCGGAGCTTTCAGAATTCTCCTGACGGAATTTCATCGATCCTCCTCCCTCCCCACACTCTTTCAGAGCTTTCCCGCGCGGTTCTGCGTGTCGATCGACGCGATAGAGGAGGCTGCGTGTAGGATGAAAGACAACAACGCGCGTTGCGGCGACCGCGATGACTATATTTATTGTTTCTTTGAGCGTTTAATTAAACCGGCGCGACCGGCCGGCCGGCGAGGTGGATGAATTTCTCTTATTTCGCTCGCGAAGGGCGCCGGTTTCGATATCCCGCCAGCTGTGCGCCGCAACCGGACGCTTCTTGCGCAACGATCCCTCCTCCCGCGAGATATTATTACCCGAGAGTGGATATACACGTTGAATGTACGAGCTGTGCGCGTGACCACCGCGCGCGCGACCGGCGAACTTAACGCGTTCGCTGCGGAGGAGAAACCACACAGGCCGTAACTTATTCTTCGAAATATCACGGCACATTGGTACTTACGTAAAATTAACATTTCGTGTCGCGAATCTGTGACGCCGGGCTGTAAGAACGAGATTATCCGTACGGCGCGTGTATTTGTGCGAATTTTAAAGAATCGATGAATAATACGAAATTCGTATTGGAAAAATATAACTATGTCTGGACGCAGCCGCGCGCCGTCACACCGGCGGAGCGGAGCGGAGCGGCGTGCTCACCGAGGCATAACGCAGTACCAGAGCCAGCAGAATTTCAAAACAGCGGACATTTCCGCCGCGACGTCTACCATCGGCCGCGCGGCCGTGACGCCGCACAAACGCGCCGCATCGGTTTTTCGCGCGCGGTGTTCGCGCGCGCGACGCGCGCGCGAAAGAATCTCTCTGATGCGGCGCGACGTGCCGGCAACGCAAAAAGGAAATGCATTTTGACACGGAGCACAACCAAGCGGAAGTTTAAATGCATTTCTAAAACCACGGTGGGGAAACTTTCACAGCGCCGCATCGCGTCGTATCGCGTCGCATCGTCTCGTCGTGGGAAAAATTAAAAAATATAACTTGTTAAAGCCGTATCCTCCTTTCCGCGCGCACTTCGCCGCTTCTCGCTCGGTGTAGCGGAAAAGTTTGATCTCGTATGCGGGAAGAGAGTTCACGGGGAACGTTCCGCGCGTCGAGACCGACAAGATCCTTCGGAGACGCGGAACGGAATTTTGCCGAAATTTGTTTGGATTTTCCTCCCGCTTCTTGTCCCTCATTACGCGCAGTGCTCGTTAAATAGGATTTAAATGCCGTTCGCGCGGTCTTTTTTAATAACGAGTACCAGTCGGGCGAACGACATGAGTTGTGAACTGCGGGCATTAATTAATGTATATCATAATTTTCTTTGTTTCAGATGTGAACTGTTCCCAAAAGTATTATTGAATCGCAACGTTACGTATGGTGTAATTGGACATCGCAGCGAGGAAGGTGAGCTTCAAAAAGGCGTTATACATATATAGGGTGTCGCAAACTAACTTTGGTACCCATGGTGTGCAAGTAGAACAGGTAAAATTGAGCAGAAAAGTCCTATATCACTTTGCAAATAACGCGCAAACTGTTTAGTTATTAATTAATGAAGCCTCTGTACATGACCATCTTCAATCATCGATAACTCGAATTTTCGCGTGTTATTTACAAAATGATATAGGACTTTTTTGCTCAGTTTCACCCGTTGTACATCACGGGAATCGAGATTGATTTGGGACACCCTGTATAACATAGGCAATTACGATGTGAATACGAGAGCAGCGATTATAAATATTTCCGGGAACCGGCCGCAGTAATATCCAGTTTTGGCCAAACTGTAATCGTATTCCATCTGCGTGTGCAAATGAAGTAATACAGTACCATTTCCGGCGATTATAGATAATGATTGATCGTTCGCTTATTGAAACTCATTATAACAATAAACCGTTCTATTATTATCATGGATTTATTAACGTAATATATTAATGTTAATGAATAATTCTTTCCGTGTGATCAATAATTACATCACATATTGCGCGCGCGGTATATATATATGCAAAAGCGGCGCAATCAATTATTCATTGTTAAAGTGCGTTGTTAAAGTCTGTGCATGTATACGCACTTCGTGAATCGCGAGCCGAGCGCGAAGTCACACTTTCGCATCGCCAGACGCCACTGAACTGTTTCTCTTTCTTTCTGTTGCAGGCACTCCTGACTTATCGCGACCTTTTCTCTCCTCTACTTATTATCAGAAGCATTTCTCACTATCGCAAATACGTACCCGTAATACGGTGTCCGAATAAATAAGCGGTTATTCGTACTTTTCGAGAATCGTGATAGCTTTGTAGTGTGCAAAATGTAATTTAGAGCGAGCAAGAGAAAAAGACAAAAAAAAGTGAAGAAAGAAAGAAAGAAAAGTAAGAACGATGAAGCATACTACCTGTAATTCGTAATTGCAACGAAGTAACGTTTTTTCTCCCCCTCTTTCTACTCGACGATAGTTTTAATCGCAACGATCGATTCACTAAAAAAAGAAAAAGGAAAAGAGAAAAAAAAAGGATAAAAATACAGTTCTTCTCGGTAAATCTCTTCTTTCAATCGAAGCGGAGATCGATGTACATATAGCGAGAGTTTTGTATATTTGTAAAATAGATAGGGCATTTTATTATATATATATATATAAATATAAATATATAAATATATAAATATATAAATATAAACAATAAAGTTATTTATATATATTTTAATCACAAGGCAAGCGTACTTTTTTTCTCACATCCTGGCACGCACCGCTCGCACGATTCACCTTCCGTCCGCGTCTCTCATCGAGAGGGAGGAGATACGAGGGCGGTCTGATAAGTAGTAGGATTTACGCATGGTGGCGCCACTGCAGCGAAACCGGTTTTACCATCATATAGCCCCATCTTTCAAACAATGCCTGTCAAAATTTCAGCCATATCCGTCCATTAGTTTGTTGTTGGCAGCCGATTAAAGTGAACGCCTCAGGCCCCATTGTCGTCAATATGAAAAAAGAGCAATATCGTTTGGTGATTCGTTTTCTTTATTTGGATGGGAAAATATGTGAAAAAGTCCAAGAAAAATCGGAAGCCGTTTACGGGAGTGTTGCTTTTTCGAAAAGCACTGTTTTTAGATGATACGCCGAGTTTCGTCGTGGTCGCACGTCCGTCTTTGATGATGACCGTCCCGGACGGTCAAATGAGGTTACTACCGATGATTTTGTCGAAAAAGTGCACGATATCATATTGGCCGAGCGTTGGGTAAAAATGCGTGAGTTAGCAGACATGGTAAAGATCTCGAAAGAACGCACAGGACATATCATACATGATATATTGCACATGAGAAAGCTATCGGTGCGATGGGTGCCACGGTTGCTTGCTATGGACCAAAAACGAAATCGGGTAGTCACTTCGAAAATATGTTTGGAGCTGTTTCATCGCAATCAGGCGGAGCTTCTGTGTCGTTTTGTGACTGTAGATGGAAACGTGGGTCTATCATTATACACCAAGCAGCAGTCTAAACAGTGGATTTTCCCTGGCGGAAGAACTCCGAAAAAGGCCAAAACGGCCCCATCGGCCAGAAAAGTCATGGCTACGGTATTCTGGAATTTTCGCGGTATAATCCCCAACGATTATTTGGACCAGGGAAGATCTATCACGGGGCAAAACTAGTGATTTGCTGGGACGATTCAACCCAATTGGAGCCGAAAAAGAATGGCCTCATCTTGCAAAGAAAAAAGTCCTGTTCCATCACGACAATGCACCAGCACATTCATCCGCAATCGCTACAGCTAAACTGGTCGAATTGAGATACGAACTGCTCACCCATCCGCCGTATTCTCCAGATTTGGCCATCAGCGACTTTTTCCTGTTTCCCAACATGAAAAAATGGTTCACAGGGAAGAAATTCACGTCAAATTCGGAGGTCATCACTGAGGTAGATACCTATTTTGCAGACTTTGAACAATCATACTTTTGGAGGGCATTAAAAAGTTACAGCATCGTTGGAAGAAGCGTACAGAAGTGAAAGGGGTTTAATTTCAAATCCTACTGCTTAGACCGCCCTTGTATATAAATTCAGATGAGTTAATTAGTGCAAATTACTGCGGCATCAATTCTCGCGAGCGGTCCGACGTTGGTACAGTGGCGCGGCTGGCGAATTAATTCCATTTAAGTCGCATCGAGTCTTCGGGACTCACGGGATAGATCAACATTCGAGACGGGGAAAAATCGAGACTGCGTGTAAATATTAGCCACCTTCCGTTGATGATCGATGTGCCGTAATTGTATTAAATACAAATGTCTGCGTTCCCTCCCCGCCTCTCGTAAACGCCCATAAGCGCTCCGGGCTGCGCCAAGCGAGGCGGCAATTAGCAAAGATTATTCGCCTTGTCTCTCTCCGTCTTCTCCTTTTTTCCTTTCTTGCGAAGAGAAAAAAGCTCGAGTGACAACAATAACGGGGCGCCCTTCTCTTATCCAGAAGAACGGGTGCCTTTTACGTCCGTCTCAGTGTGGGGGCGCTTAATTATTTCTTCCCCTGACAAAGGACGGTGATGATGATTCGTTAACGGAGCTTCCCTGGACGGAGATGCCGTGAGATATCGACGTTAGCTTTATCTTTTCGGAATCGTCTTTTCTCACTCGGGACGATAGACACACCCGAGTTTCTGATAGAGCGAAGTCCGGACGGTGTACGTAAGATTTCTTTGGCATCGCGAAACGTGTTCCTAGACGATAACGTAACTTCGCCGCGACATTCTTCTTCTTTTACTTCTTCTTCCTCCTCTTCTTCGACGCTCGAGATGTCCTTTGTGCACGCTCACCGCTCATGTGTCGCAAAGAGAGACGGAAGGATGGAGGGAGGAGAGGAAGAAAGAAAGAAATTCCTGGCGCGCACGCGATTCCTCGGTCGTCGGAAGCTGTTTCGTGGGCCGCCGGGAAAAGCGAGTTTCTTACTTCTGTAATTATTCGGTCCAAACGGAGCCCGGGAAACTGCGGGAAGAGTGTACACGGCTGGCTGGCTAGCTGACGGCGTAATAACGTCCCGGGAAGAAACTTAATATCTCTAATGCCTTTGCTATCGACAACTTGGACGAGCGGGCAAGTTATTCTTTGACGAGTCGCTTTACAGATACACGCGACACACTCGAGACGACTGTCGTCGTCACGCCGCCCGCTGCGATTAAATCCACATCGGTTCAGCAACAATCGTGACAAAAGTCACATTTCCTCTTTCGCTAAGCTTTAGTCGGGATCTATAACTACAGGTGTAAAGTCCTAGTTTACAATAGATGTCTTAAGCTTTGAGCCTTAAGAAATTGACCAATCACAGTCGAATTTTAGAAAAATAATTAATTGTGATTGGTCGGTCAATTTCTTGAGGCTTAAAGCTTAAAACATTTATTGTAGACTAGAACTTACATTTATAGATCATGAGCTAGACGCTTAGCGGAAGAGGAATTGTGACTTTTCAATGTGGACCTCGCTTAATGGAGTCTTTAGACTGCTCCTAGTAATAAAATTGTAATTTCTGATAAAAGACGTTTTCCTTAGTGTCGACTTTCGTACTGTTTTCCGTTTAAATCTTAGGAATTGCTACGTCTGGTAGCGTGGGAAAACTCTTTTTGTCAGAAATCGTGTTACAATTTGGTATTGTTGTGAACGCTCAGACAGGGTGGAGGAGCGAGTGCCGATCAGTATGGAAGACGAGAACGGTCTCTCCGAGCGCTCCGTAGGAGCGCTCTTATACACCCGCCGGCGAGCGAACTAGCTCACGAGCGGATCACCCAGGCGGTGCGCCGCCTCGCGGCGAGCGCCGCTAACTGCGGCGGCAAGAGTCTAGCGCGCGCGAGACCATCTCGCCTAGCGTACTGCAACCCGGCGATCGAGCCTCGCTCGATCCGCAACAAGTACTTAGTGCAAAAGACAAAAAGCTTACTACACTTATTGCAAATCCAGTCATAAAATCCTAGATATAATTAGAGAAACGTCGTTGAAAGTATTAATTTAATTGGCTATCCGAATAACATAATTTAGGAACTATTTTGTTTGGGAACTGCGACTAAAAGGTGACTTTCACCATATTCCGATCAAGCTAATCGACGATTTGAAATTGCCGTCAGTCAAGTGTCACATGTTAGCTGTCAGTCAAGTGTCGTTTGCTTTCTGACGGAGGTAGAAATTATTAACTTTTCGATTATTGTTGAACTTGTTACAGAACATGTTATACAATTGGAAATTGGTGTTGGCAATTCTTGTTACTGTTCATCGATAAGAATCAAAATTTATTGAAAGTCATCCTAAATGAAGTGCATGCACAGGTAAGTTGTAATATTTTTTCTGCATATGTATAATCCGAAAGAAATAAAGCAAAGTTAATGCAATAATAGTTAAAATAATAGGAACAAATGTAGTATATGGTTGCTGGAAGCCCGCTTCCTCCAAGTGATCATGCAAATAGGATGGCGATTTTCGATATATCGGACACAATGACACCTCTCTATTCATATTTAGATCTCTGATACATATTTAGATCTCTGATACATAAATAACGCGCGATGCGGGACGGGAAATATTTTTTTTCCGTGAGACGCGACCTTTCGGTGGCACGAGAAGCCTCGCCGGGGTCACCCGACGCGCATGTTTTTTTCCGTACCAGTGGATTTTCGCCTGTAAGGAGACACCGTGCGAAATAATGGAACTCTCACTAAATCGCGCTCGCGACTGAAGGGATACAGCCGGTGTGTAACGAAGCCGTCTGTTTTTCGCTCGGCTCTCTTTTTTTTATGTCGATTTTATTTCAACGAGGATCCACGCGGGCGGGAATCATATTTGCCGCTGCGCGGCGCAATACATTGGCGATATATTGGAAACTTCAAAGTCGCAAAAAACGATTGTCCCTTTTCGACACGCACTCACTAGGTGCGTAAACAATTTTAGAGGGCAGATAATACAGCGGAGTCTCAACTACGGTCTATTTTTACTGAGGTCTATCTCGAAATTGAATTTCAGCGAGTACCTTGGCGGGCACTTTTCCATAAAAATCCGAAATCACTCGGCGCGAACTTTCGTCACTCGGAGAGTGCCAATAAGAATGCACGCAAGATGTCAGTTACAAGCGTTTGTACGTAACTGTGTATGTAATGATATCAAGCTGGTGAATCTTGTATATAAATGAAATAAACGTATTTATACTACTCTTGAATGGTATTCTGTACTACTCTTTTGAATCTTGCGATTTTTTTATACGGTATCTCTCAAAATTACACAATATTTTTAATTTAATGCTAAAATTCATTAGAGTACGCCCCGATTGATTTCAACTAATGAAAAACTTATGAAACGAGCACACACAGCTCCGTGGCAAGAACTCATCGAGATGAAAACCGAACAAGCGAGTCCCAAACCGGTGTGACATGTGGAAGGAGCGAACAAGCGAAAGGACAAACGGACAAATGAACGGAGAGAGAGAGAGAGAGAGAGAGAAGAGGATCGATCGATTGCGACGCAACGAGGACAGATCGCCTCCTTCGTGCACCACCACTGTGGAGCTTACCTTTTGGCTCCCGATCTCTCTCCTCATCACCCCCTCCTCTTCGTCCCACTTTCGGTTGCCATTTGTGTCGCGCAATGGAGTGCACTGGTCCTGACAGCACACTTCAGTCCCCCCGCTTTCGCTTTGTCCGCCGCTCCGTTTCCGACAATGAGACTCGGTTTCGCGATATGAATGAATCCTTCCCAGGTACATCCCCCTCGGGCTGGAAGTGCAGGTCCTACCTTCCTCCCTCCCCTTCTCTCTCTCTCGCTCTCTCTTCCTCCGTGTCCTCTCACGCTTCTTCCATTCTCTCTCTCACTCACACCCGATTCCCGGTGTATACCGGGAATACCTCGGTGAGAGAGCTTACCGCCGTCCCTCTCATATTTCCTCCAATAAAGTCAAATGTCCTCGGGCCTCTTCCGGTGAATCAACCGGCGGATTCATCCATATCGACACGTCTCGGACATCTCTCGAAGGAGATCATACGTAGGTACTTACCTACGTTTCGCTCAAGGAAACGGTATTTCCTCGACGCGTACTTCCCGCCGCAGAAAACTTCGAAAACGGTCTCGCCGAAACCGTGTCATCAACCTTCGATTTGGGTCTATTTGATCCGGAATCATCTTTATTTCCCTGTTACACTTTTACGTGATTTGATGTCATTTCAGTGTGCATTTTATAGCATTTCATGACTTTGTCACAGCTGAAGAACATTAATTTGGGAACTAAGCTGTGAAACAAAGTCATGAAACACCGGAACTCTCAGTCCACCAGAAATGTAACAGGAAGATAAAAAGTTATTTCGGGTCAAATAGACCCGAACGATACAATAGGGTTGAACGGATCAGAGAATCATCTCGACCGACGAGGTGTGATTCCGCGTAATTTCCACGCGAGGTATATTGTCGGCCGGTGAATATCTGAGAGATTTAGCTCACTTTAGTGGATGATGATTGTGTGGAGATCGATCTCGTGTTGAAAACGACGAGCGAGCGAACGAACGTGCGGGCCGCATTTCGGTCGCGTCGCCCAAAAATTGTGATAAAATCGTGGCATTTTCAAAAATAGATACGTCTATGAAACATAAATCAGAGGCGGACAAAAGCGATGTCCTCGCGAACGAACGAGCGAGCGAACGCGAATTGTAGGTGTATTTAATGGAGCCCCCCTATTTAATGGACTCCATTGAGCTTTTCCAAGTTTTCAGACACGCTTTAACGTTCATGTCAATTTTGTTATTCGCTCGATCCATTAGCGCCCAACGTGTGCTCGCACTCTCAATTTCCGCCAATTTCTAGCAATCGCGATATTTTTAGTTCGCAGCTTTTTTTTATCCCAGTCATCACTGGAAGCGATGTCCGCTGCTCATTGGGTTCCCGTCGCGTTCGCGACGGATGTGTGAACCTTCGTCGCGATCTCTTTCTCGCTAAATCAGACAAATAGTTCGGGTAAAAATTCTGCCTCTGTCGCCTATATATTGATTAGATATAACACACGTGTGACATTGAAGTGTTTGCTGGACACTTATCGATCTTAGCTAATTTCTCGTGTCTAGATAATTTTTGCTATGACTGCAAAACCATTTTTTTTTTTTAGTGTATATTAACACCGCGTATAAAACATGGAATTGCGGCGAAATTTATGCGGTTATTTGTCCCGCGCAGGTGACTATGTTAAGGCGAATGGACTGTACGCCGGTCTATATATCTTCCCTTCGGAGACTTCCCCCTTTTCCTCCTCGTCTCTGCCCTTGCCTGCTCTCCCCCTCGCGTTTAACGCCGAGCCCAACGAAGGGCTCGTCGAAAGAAGCTTTCTCTCTCTCTCTTTCTTTACCTCTACCTATCTTTTTCTACACACCCTCGTCGACACTGTCGTCGTCCGGCGCGGTAGGTCTGAAAACGATTAAGATAACAAGACGATCATTTTTTCTTATTTTCACGCGAGGCGCGTGCGAATGCTGATTTATTTCGTGGCACGCGACGTCGCCCGTCGTCGCGAAAGTATATTCCATTTCCTCGACATCCTCGTCGTCGTCGTCGCGGTCGCGCTTGAGATACGGCGATACGAAGCAGTATGGAGGAACTGGAGAAGAAAAAGGGAGGAGGGTTAGGAGGAAGAAGAAGGAATCTCGTCTCGTCTCGCACGCATACTGACGCTGATGTTCATTTAATGATAATGTCGACTATCGACGGCCCTTCTCCTCTCTCTCTCTCTCTCTCTCCCCTCCGAATCGGAGAGCGCGATCTTTCTCCAGCAACGAATTGAGAAGTAGATCGGCCCGCGTCGTAGTTTGCCGCTCCTCCTCCTCTTCCTCTTCTCCCTGTCCACTCGCGAAATATTCAAGCGAGCGTTCGCCGCTGCACTAAAAAAAATAGTTTTGCAGTCAATTAAAAATCAATAACAGGACCTGAATTTTTTCGCACATATTGTTGTAAATTATACCACAAACAATTTTCTAGCGGATACAAAAATAGCAATACATTTTACCCGTGACATTGAAGAATTCTAGCTGGACCAGCAAACATTTCCTTGAGTATTGTATTTCCCTACAAGCGACGAACGATGGATCCGTTATTATCGTTACGTTAATCGTGCGAACGACTCGATCCGATCGATCGATCGCGCACGCGCGCGCGCCCATCGTCATCTCACCGCTCGATCCGTCCGTTGTTAACCGCCCTACGACACAATCGAGGAGGAAGACGAAGGGGTAGAGGATAGGCGACTTGGCCCAGTGCTAAAAGTTGCGCGAAAGACTAATTAAGACGGAGGCGATCATTATACGGTATAAAGAAGCAGCCGAGATTAATTGCTGAAGTTCTGTGCCCCGCTGGTGGCGGGGCGAGAAGGGACGAGCGAACAAGTCGGCAAAGAGCACTCTCTCTCCCCCCTTCCTCTCTCTCACTGGTTATGCTGGCCGTGCGCGGCGCAATAATAGCGTAAATTGCAACGTAATGAATGCAGTCTGACGGAAAGTAACGAAGCTGGCCCGTCGGCCGTTTCTCTATTCCATTTGTGACGTGATCTGCGACAAACGAGGGATCGTACGCGCGCTCGGATATGCGCGCATGTGCGCGTGCGTGCGTGTATGTGAGCTTTAAAGCGCAATATTTTGCTCTTCTCACCGCCAAGCCGCGCGTCCTACTAATAAATTAATTGACCCTTTTGTGTACGGCGACGGCCTTTGTGCGGCGCCGAGTTACGCGCGACGATTATAAGTTCGCCTTTCGCGAGGTGACGCGAGTATTCTCGTTCTCACAGGCGGCGGAAGAAAATTCATGTCTTCCTTTCGGCTGGAAGGAAGAGACGCGCAACGTTCGCTCAATCGGAGAACGATGTATATCGCGCTTTCTTTCTTAATTGAAAATAGACTCTTGGGTATAAATGAAGGAACGCAATTGAACGTGCGAGCGGAAAAAGAATCCCCCGGTTCCTCTTCGGGTCGATCGAGATCGCGCGCGGATAGTGTTGTTGTATCCTCCGTAATAATTTACAGCAAAAGATCGCTGCGGACGATCGCTGCGTCGACGAGATTGTAAGAAACAGATTCGTGGGGGACGCAGCTCTTTGCGAGTCGCACTTCTACTTTCGACTCGTATTGGAACGGTACGTTTCGGGACGGTACGTCGGCGGCACGTCGAAATCGCATCGTCGAATCGCAAATAATTACTCGTGACAATTATCAGCACAAACGCGCTTCATTGAGTGACGCGGAAGGAGGAGGGAGGAGGAAGGTATTGGAGAACCGCGCGAGAGGGCGTGGGAATTGAATTATTTAGAAGGATTAATGCGGGCTCGTAAACGCCCGCGCGTCGAGTTACCGCTCGAGTTACCGAGTCGCGAAGAACTCGCGCGGATATTATCGTCGGAACGCGTTGTTCCTCGCTGTTTCGAGAAACGCGTTTCCCGAACGACGAAATCCGCTCGTCTCGGATCCAGAGAGAGGAGCATCACGCCGAGGCACGACACACTGAGAGGAGGAATCCGCGCCGTCTCTGCGCCGACGTTGGAAACACGCGTCAGTCCTCGGCTTTTGTATCTGTACGTATATTTCTGCCAAGGAACGCGCGTTGCAGAGACGCGAGTGAAATTTTCACTGGTCAAAATCAATGAAGCATTCCACAAAAAGGTTAAGAGTTTCTATTCAAAATTAGTGAATACTCACTGATTATCGGTGGAATACCGTTTCAATTATGAATAATGATTCAATCAGTGACGTTTTCATTGATCCGACTTAAAAGAGTTTAATTAAACTTAACGATAAATTTTTACATAAGCTTGAAAGATATCTGAGAAAAGTACCGATTAACTATTATGTTTAATGTGTGAACATGTGTGAATTAGTGCGAATGTATCTCGGCCGCGCGACACGATGCGGTTTTGTCATTCGATAAAAATTCTCCTCGTCTCGAGGTTGCAACTGCAGGTCCTCGCGGACGAGGTTTCGCGGTTACGTGCGAGAACGCGCGAGGAATGTCGAAAATAATCGAGCTCGACGCTCCTCCACTTCCAGCTTGTCGCACTCGCAATATTTCGCGAACGCGGCCGCGCGCAAATTGTCGGTAGTTGTCGGCCGAGAGCTGTCGTGTGAAAGCGACGCGGTGAGAAAGTGAGGGAAAGAGAACGACGGAAAGAGGAAGAAAATGTGTATGAGAGAGAGGGAGGGAGGGGAAAAAAGGAAAATAAAGGAGAGCGAACATGCGGCTCCGCGTGCGTTTTTTAAGAAGCGAGAACGCGAGGGGGTCGCTAAGAGAGCTCCGTGGAATAGCGAAAGTTTGTCACTTTGTCGGGAGGAGAAAAATACCGCCGTCAACGCGGTACCGAGTGCCGCTCTCGCCTCGTCGTGTTCTACGTTAGCACTCCCGTGAATGTAATTAGCTCCTCGTTGCACGCGCAACTCGAGCGCGGCTCTTCCTCCTTTCTAAAGCGCGCTCGAGAGACGCAACTTCGTGCGCCGTTCCTCGATGTATTAAACGTCATTAACGTATTGGGCGTTCTTACTCACCGGCCGACCTCTTAACCTGTTAGAACACACGACTTTTCCGTAGTTCTTGTGTTCACGCATTCAATTGTCTCGGTTGACAAACGTCGGATTGGCGGTTTAGGCATTCTACTTTACGAGTTGCCAAGCTTCGCGGATAACTACTGAGTCGCAACGAACGATGGATCCGCACCTAACGCTACGCCACCAAAGAAGGGTTGTCACCAACAAAAGACCCGAAAGACGCACTCGAAAAGACACGCTAGGCGTATGCTCACTGTTCTGTCAACCTGTGTGCTATAGCAGACGAGAACAGTCTTATATACCCGCCGGCGAGCGAAATCGCTCGCGGGCGGATTCCTCGGGTGACGCGCCGCCTCGCGGCGGGCGTCATTAGCTACGGTCCAGCGCGCGAGACTATCTCGTCTGTCGCGCTGCAACCCGGCGGTCAAGTTTCGCTCGATCCGCAACACGGCCAATGGGGCCGTTTTGGCCTTCTTCGGAGCTCTTTCGCCAGGTAAAGTCCACTGTTTAGACTACTGCTTGGTCTCTGGTGTATAGTGATGGATCCACGTTTTATCTACAGTCGCAAAACGACGCAGAAACTTCGCCTGATTGCGTTGAAACTGCTCCAAACACGTCTTCGAAATGACTACCCGATTTCGTTTTTGGTCTTTGGTGAGCAAACGCGACACCCATCGCGTCGATAGCTTTCTCATGTGCAATATATCGGTAGTAACCTCTTTTGGCTGCCCGGGACGGTCATCATCAAAGACGGATGTGCGACCACGACGAAACTCGACGTACCATCTCAAAGCAGTGCTTCTCGAAGAAGCAACACCCCCGTGAACGGCTTCCAAATTTTCTTGGACTTCTTCACACATTTTCCCATCCAAATAAAGAAAACGAATCACCAAACGATATTGCTCTTTTTCCATCTTGACGACAATGGCTGAGGCGTTCATTTTAATCGGCTGCCAACAAGAATCTAATGGACCGATAAGGTTGAAATTTTGACAGGCATTGTTTAAAAGATGGGGCTATATGATGATAAAATCGGTTTCGCTGCAATGGCGCCACCATGTGTAAATCCTACTATTTATCAGACTGCTCTCGTATTACAATTGTTGTACCTATCCACAGACATCAGTATATTGAACTTCGACTTTTGAATAATTCCTCTTCATCGAATGACAAAATTAAATTTGACCGAAACAGTGAGCCGAATATTATTGAAGAAGATGAATTTTAGAATACCAACTCACCAAATATATGGACAAGAGGAGAGGGAGGGGAGTTGTGCCTTTATAATTGTTATTTATCATTTATTTGTAGAAATTAAATAGAAACGGTGCGTTCATGCTCCCCTACTATTTGTCTCCCCTCCCCCCTACCTCTTTCTTTCGCTGATAAATGTTCCTCTTGCGCAGTAGACCGGCATCGCCGTTATCTCCAGGCCGTGATTCTGCGGAACGACGTACACATTAAGTACCAACGTAAGTACCTGTGATAAGTGACTGTCGGGACATTTTGGACGGCGGTGTTAACGCATTAACGTATACGTGCGATGGAACACACGGGGGTGTTTTCGAAATTTTAAAAAACGTACACGCGCGAGAAGAAGAGAGAAGAGTGGACGAGAATGAAGTTACCTCTACGACCTGTTAATTATGCGCGAAAAATTTCCGAGTCTCGCGAGAGGGATTTTCATCCAGATGCTAAATACGCGCGGCGTATAATTGCGGAACCATTATGCGGTTTTCGGGACCGCCTGCGTCTCCGAAATTGCGATTCTCTTCACCCCTTTCTCCCTCTCTCTCTCCCTCTGTCTCTCCCTTTTTTAGGTACACCGTAGTACACAATGACAGCGATCGTAATAACGAATACCGCGTGTAATTCCCTCGAAAATTGAATATAGCCCGGCTCGCACGGGAGGGGGTCGACGAGCAGCGTGTATATATTTCGTTTCGGCATAACGTCGTTAGAAACGTTACCGGTGCACGCGCGCGATATACCAGATTGCAATCTCATGAAAATATTACACAGGCCGCGGGCCTGTCGATTTGTCATCGCGTAAACCGCGATTCGACGCGACCGCAATCCCCTATCTACATGCTGATGCGCCTTCGCAACGATGATCGGGCAAACCTGCCATTATTTGACGGGGGGGAATACCGAAATTCGCGTACGCGAATCCGAGGTAGAGAGGAAGGGAAAGATATTCTCCCTTTTTTCTCTTTTTCTCTCTCTCTCTCTCTCTCTCTCTCTCCCTCTCTCCTTTTCGATTCAGCTTCGGAAAATCGTTTGCGAACGGCGAGCCCGCACGTTATCTTCAACGTTCGACTCGTAAATGGGGGATAGATCGCGTATCTCGGGGAGATTCTTCGGCAATATCTTCGGCGAAATTCCGCGAATCAGCGGTCCGCGTAATGGAACGTGCGCCATCGACACATACGCGATACGCTCGATGATTATAGTATCGTTTCTCTCCGACAATATACGCGCGATGCTGTGGCCACGGTACCATAGAAACGAGGTTTCGATATCATCATTAATTGGTTCGCTCGAGGTGCCGCCGCTTTCGGCCGCCTACGCGTCACAGATACTCGTTACTGTGACGTACGTGATGGAATACGATATAGCGATAATTCGTAATGAAAGAATTACCCTCGTCCGCGAGGGGAGACAAGCGAAAGAGGCAGGATTAATTCGGCCAGCATTCGTGTAAACGTCGCCGACGTATTTCCGAGTAATGTGTTTATACGTATTTATATTACAATGATATTATCACTATATATTGTATTTATTATGTCAACTTTTTATAACGGTACAGAAATATCCTAATTAATAAGAAAAGAATAACCACGCGCATCATCGAGTCGTCGGAATCTTCGGCGGGTAGCAAAGCAAAACGAGCCGGATCGACAACTGCACTTTAAGAATCGATCCTCCGATTTCTCCGAGTATGAAGAACAAACGAAGTAATTTGATTCTCAGGCATTTGCATATATCTTTCATGCGGAAGCTTCTCAAGATTACGTAGCCTTCCTCCCCCTGAAACGCTTCGCTTTCACCTTGCTTTATTTTTCGACCCAGTTTACTTTAGCAGTCTTCATAGCGAAGGGGAGCGAGTCTGCATGAGGAAATACAGGATTTCTGAAATCTGTTCCGGCACTCGAGAAGAAGAAGGCCTTCGTTCGTTCTTTCTACCTTTTCCACGCCTATCTCTCTCTCTCTCTCTCTCTTTCTCCATTCAGCTTCTCTTTTTCGCTCTTTTCGTTTATATATTTCTATAATATTCTCGAGATGACGCTCGAGTTAGCGGTGCCGGTTGCACGATTAATTAAATAAAACCGATCGACGTATGTGTTTTCAATATTTACCGCGCGAGATCGCCAAAACTTTCGAGCCACGCTGCGTCTTTGCATCTTTCGTCCGAGGCAGCACTATATATTCCCGATAGATGTCCGATAGATGTCAATAATTGATAACTCGAAATTTTACATGTTGTTGTTTGCAAAATGGTATAGGACTTTTTTGCTCAGTTTCATTCATTCTACTTGCACACCACGGGAACTGAGATTAGTTTGGTACACCCTGTATAATTTTATATATACATATACACGTACACGTGTCGTAATGTGGCTAGGAACCGCGGGTATTGCACATTATTCAAATATCTGCTTTACATACGATAATGGAATTGTTTCCAGGAGAGTCTTGTCTTGGGAGACGCGCAAGCGCGCGCGGAGGCTTTCCGTACAGTAATTTTTCGGCCGCGTTCTCGCTATTACGGGAACATTGCTCAAAGGAGGCTACATTGAAAATACATGAAAAACGCATAAAAGGATCCCCCGCAAAGGGCTCAGCCTTTTCTGATTATTCCACAATCTCCGGCTAAAGCGTAGGAAGCATGCCAGTCGGTCTCTCTCTCTCTCTTTCTGTCTCTCTCTCTCTCTCTCTCTCTCTCATTATGTTTATACGAATGTTCCTCTCCTTTTGTTCCGTCTCTCAGTTTTCGTTACGTTTTTTTAAATAGCAATATGAAATAGCGCGCGAGAGAGCGTGTGCATAATGCATGAATCGTGGACATCGACTTCGCAACGGGGAGGATCGCGCGCTCAGATTCCGCCGATCCACAGAGATTCCGGTGATCCACAGACACTAGATATCCTTAGTATGCTCCATTTAATGCGAGGAGACCACAACGCCGCGGAATAAAATATGCGATATGCCCGTAAGAGTATGCGCAAGATTGAAGAGCGCGAGACCGGAATAGCAAAATTCTGCCGGTTCGTCGAGGAAGAAAAATGCTTGGTATCGCGCCGCCCGTGCATGACTCTCTTATATACAGTTGTATATCAGCTAGAATACAGTTGGCCCTCTTTCTTTCCTTTCTCCTTCTCTCTCTCGTTTCCTCGTGTAGCGGTCATGAGCCATCGTGCACAGTTGCGGAATATCCGTGCGACGAATACGTTTCGCAGCAAGTTTATAGCGTCTTGATTTGCCGCGATATCGTCATAAGCATTACCCGAATAGAAAATTGAACCAGTTTCTGATTAGTTTTATCAGCCAAAAACTTACTAGTTCGAGAGATTTTTGTTTCGACACTCACTGGATAATTAAACTAGACAGTTTCCGACCAGTCCCTAATAAGAGTTTTAAGATGGCTGCGGCGAGGCAACAGGAATTTAAATAACAATCGGATATTCTTGCTCGCACGGATTTTTCGATTAATTTCGGGCGAAAGCTCGACTGTAGATTGCACGTACGGCACGTTACGGTAAATAACTGCCATTTTTAACGCATATGCACTCGTTACCTCGTTTAATCTGCTTCCTATTGACACTATTCGCTCGCGCGATTCGCTAAATACAGTTGATTGCGTTTTACATGTATTTCAATGAGACACGTCAATATCAGAGGATTGGTCAGCGGGAATCGTCGCGACACGCAACGTGTTAACTGAAATGGCCGAATGCCAATACCTATCTGAGTGAGAAGCGATTACTAAAAAGCAAAAAATGTAAATAAAGAGCAAAAGCTCGGTTGAGATGAAACGAGGCGCGAAAATCTTATCGAGTCGAAATTTAAATAAGCTTTCGCTTAAGCTGTGAATTTTCAATTCGGCCTTGCAATTACTGGCTTGTGTCCCCTAAATGCAAAACATAAAATAATATTTCGCGCGCTTACGAAATTTCGTAACCGAGTTGAGAACTTTAGATAATTTAAGGATATGTTAATACCAAAACAAATGAATATCATTTCGTCCCAATCCCGAAAATTTGCCGTTCCAGGATAAGTGAATGGTACTCCCCAACGTTTCATTAATTAGAATCGATACTCTGATCTTTCTGTCAGTTATCCCGAGCAGAAATACATTTGGTCGATCCAACTTAACGACTAGTAGCTAAATAGTACTGACTAGGTAAGTTTTATAGCCAGTCACTGGTTCGTGACTGGCTAAATATTCTTGATCAATATTTTGTGATCCAGCTGCTTTGTTTAATCATTATAGGTATCCTAAACTAATCTCGGTTACCGTGGTATGCACTTTGTGTCTCTCTCTCTCTCTCTCTTTTTTTCTATCTTCTGCATAGGGCATTCAAATTGTTATGTACATATTCCTCGTGTATCTCTTCGTAACGTTCGAGACATTTGAGGTAACGCGACGCGTTATCAGTAATGTTTGCTTCACGGACATTACGAGAACATCTTGAGGGCATTGAATCGACAAGAGATCGTTATCCGCCCGTCGTGGCTCGATTATTGGGACATCAAGCTCCAACGTGTCTCGGATACGCGTCCTTCTCAGGGGATCTTAAATTACCGTCGTCATGTGCGCGACGGTAACGGCGCGATTCGCAATTCGCTCAATGATAAATAAATGGAACGACGGGAGCGAGATGGATGTACAACGTACAGCCGCAGGTTGCCTTCGTGTCATCGACATTCGTCCGATGGAAACGCCCTTCCGAATACACGATGCCGATTTCCTTCCAATATCTCAGCACTATTCAGCAAACGTTATTGACGTTTTGTTTCCGTGCACGGAAAAAATAATTTTGCTGGTGCAACAAATTGTTAGTTACTACACAGACAACGAAGAAAATTTGTTACGTGGAGGAAATAATTTCGCTGTCTGCAGGCAAAATCGTTGTCGTCACTGCGATAAAATTTAGTATATGTATAAAAAATATTCGTCCCCTTTGTGACGGGTTAGACGTCGTTTAGCCGGGATGTGGCTCGCCGGAGCCCAAGATTCTGGAGTGGTTTAGAAACGGTGAGAGAGAAAGAGAGAGAGAGAGTTGGCGTTGTGTGTTTGGACGTCCTTATATTCTTAGGGGGCTATTTATAATGTACATGCAAGCTGTCGTTTGGCGGGATTTATGTACAGTGGGGGGTCGTCGGGTAGGTGGCGGAGACCGGTAGTCCACGGACTGTGGAGCTCTCCGTGCGGTTTGCTCTGGTGAGCTCGCCGGAGAACGAGTGCCTGCTCGATGTGCTGGGTAATCTACTCGGCTGCCCCCATCTCGCCGGCGAGCGAGAGGCGTCGCGCGTGCGCCGCCTAGCGGTGCCTTGGTGGTACTACCCTAGTAGCACTGTCGTTCTTGAGAAGACGGAGCTGCTCGTACGCCGCCTTGCGGCGCTTCGACTGTACTACTTCCTGAGTGTTCGGGGAGCGTCAGGGGAGCGTCAGCGATGTTGTGCGCCCTTTGGTCTATGGTGGTTGTAACAAGGGCTCGGGGGCACTTCGTTACACCGTTACGCGGAAATATATTCGCTTTTCCGCAAAATGCTTCCGCCAATTTGTTTTTCCCGAAGATCGCGCAAGCGAATAGAAGGTGAGCCTTTTAATTCGCAGTCCCTAATGCAAAAGGAAATTAACTCCGGGAGAATCCGACTTGTTTCCTCTACGGAAGTCTGAGTTTCTGGTCGGTATTGGCGCGCATATCTAAAGTTATCAAGACCATCGCAGGAGCTATCGGGCGCATAATGAGCAACGATAACGTATTACGATATACGATTACGAAGTACATTAGCATCAGTATCGCCTTGATATTCAATATTTCCAGCCAGTCTGCCGAGCGTCGTAAATCCCGCGCACCTCGAAAACCGGCGCGCACACACGGTTGAATTACACACGTAGAACGTAATTAAATTTTATCGCCGTCGTGAATTATGCTGTAATCGTTTTCCGATACTCCGTCGTGTCGCACCGCCAGTCTGTACAACGATACGCCGGAAACATTGAATATTATTCTAATATCAAAATAGTAGGCCGGGCGGACCGACGGCAACGCCGACGAGGCCGCCGGCTTGCAGCCGCGCAGCCAGTTTCGAATTTATGTCAGGCGCACGCATAATTACTGGCATGCATATTGCTCGCGAAATGCGCGCGTGTGTATATGCACACGTATATCTGCCGGTTCATTAACGTAATTATTAGCTGCGGCAAAGTAACGCAAAGCGAACGCGCATACTTTTTACACCGCTCGCTGAGAAAAAAATCGTCTTAATCCAGTAAATGTTGTATTCACTAAATTTACTAACAAAAATTAACTAGTTTTAATAAATATGTTCGGTAAAAGTGTTATTAAGTAAATAATGTTTTAAATATGATTCTCCTTTATCTGATTATAGCAAACTGAAGTGTGAAAATTAAAAAGTGAAATTTTTTTTTAAATCCTTACTTCAATCTAATTCCGGTACACTATATTAAAATTAATATTTGTTGAAATTTGATAAGTGCATTTATTAAACTTTAAATTTAGAGGTTTCCATTGAAAAAAAAATGTTATAGTAGATATTTATTTAAATTCCTGTTTACAAACTGCAATAATAAGAAATACTATTCTTGAGAATAGTAAATATAGTTTTTCAGTACAATTTATTATATTTCAGATTAAGTAAGAGGAGGTAAGGGAGAGTTGGGATAATCTTGACATTTGGTCTTCTGTAGTTTATGTTTTTTTAAATTTCATAACAACAAACATTAGGACTGGTTTGTTACTTTATTTAGGAAGTTAATACAAGGTTTGAATGATAAATTGATAAGTTTCGCAATCTTCGCTCTGGGCTTTCGCAACTGCGCGATTTCCATGTGCAGCAATACACGTCCACCGTCATGCACGATTCTCGATCGGTGTGCAGCGAAAATATCGCTCGGCCGACTGGCCCCAATCACGACGTTAATCACAAAACCAGTTGAACGAGGTCCGGTGTGCGCGCCTCGACGACCACGACGGAACGGAACCGCGCCTAAACCTCTTCTCTCTTTGCCATTTTGCCGTACGGAGAACACGATCGCCTCCCGACGATTCGTTCCGCAATGCTCCACCCACATTCTTCTTCGGTTAGTCCCGTTAATACTCATCGTGAAATAATCCAGCCTATCTTCCGGCTAACAAAGATACTTAAGGAAGAAATGAATCGGTTGATCCGAGCAAATCTGCACTTCGTGGCGCAAATATGACCCGTACGACTAATTGAACGCGCAGCGGAGAAATTGTTTAAAAGCTTGCATTGTCAAGCTACACTCGTGGAAGAAACTTCTAAATTAGCTAATTTCTTTTGGTATCTAGATAATTTTTGGAAAATTGAATGTTTACTAATTGGATATGGCCGAACGATTTCGCCTGGAACGCGGCCGATCGCGACGGGAAAACGGAAGCAACGAAGTAACGTCGTTCGTGAGCGTCAGTGTTCTTATCGCCGATCTTCCGTCTTCACGCTCGATCTCCGGCAGCTTCCGCATTCCCGGGGCTGGAAGAGCGAATGAAAAAAATCACCGCGTGCGGACGTGCGAAAATTAGAGCACGTCCGAGGAGGACACGTCGGCCTCGATTCGCGCACGGCTGTCTCGCCCCCCGGACGTATTTTTTACCATTACGTCACCGCGAGGGGGACCCGCGGGATTAATTAAATGAATAAAAGGCGCGTATATTTACATGACGCGCGCGCCGCACGGCCGGACGGTGCGGAGTTCGCGCGCTTGGGAGAGCGGCGGTGCTGATGAGAGAGAGAGGAGAGGGGTAGTCGCGCGATATTGTAACGGAGCTTGAAACTATTTCTACGACTGTCAGGGCTGTCAGGACCGGCGCAGAAGTTCTCCCCAGAATTTAATGTCCCACGTGTACGTAACGATCCGAAATACGGCCGGCGCTACGTTCTCGCTACTCGTTCACCTCGCGGAATTTAATACAGTAACGTGCGTGTAATTTAGACCCGCGCGTCCGCGCGCATGGCTACACGTATGTGTATATATATATATATATATATATATATATATATATGGACTAATGCAACATCATGAGGCGTACGCGCCGTCCACCGTCGGCCTGGAATTCGGCGGGCAAATTATATCGGCGGCAGTAGTAGTAGTAATGCCGCCGCGCCAACCCATCAGCATTTCGTTCCGCCCGTATCGCGGCTTTAGACACCACCACCATCGTTTCACCCTCCCCGTTCTCGCACCGTCGTGCGTATCCGCGTGCGTGCGTGTGTTTTTTACTACAGGTCCAATCGGACCAATCGAAAAATGCTAGCCGGTCGGTCGGCCGGCTGACGAAGGGACGAAAAATAAATGGGAACGCGCGCGCGGGCGGAACGCGCGGAAACCCGCGTCAGCAGGTGGCATTCTCGTGGTGCGCGCGACATTATAGAGCGGATGAAAGAAAAATGGAGTGCGCCGCTCCCCGCCGTTCGTTCGCACGGTCGGTTGACGTGAAACAGAGAGGGAAAGGGGAGGAAGGAATATCGCATATAGAAAATATTTTCGAGCGCGCGCGCACATGCGAATACCGTGCGATTAATTCGTTTCAAAAGAGGTAGGCAGAGAGAGAGAGAGAGAGAGAGAGAGAGAAAGAGAGAGCGGGAGGGAGGTTCGCGCCGATCGTGTGAATTGTGCGCACTTTTTGCACCCGCGGGTGGGATTAATTCAATTTCCCGCCGCCGCCGTCACCGTTTATAAATTCACTTCCACGGGGAACGTATATCATTGTTTCTAACGCAATTTGCGGTTTACTATCGGTGATTACGCGGTCGAACGCGCGAGCGAGTGCCCTCTCCGGCCCGTACCCTCCTCCACCACCTCCTCGCTCCCTCCCTTCTGTCTGACCTCGCGCGAGATCCCTTCTACCGCGGTTTTCCGGATGTTTTTGAATCGCAAGAAATTATCGCGCGAGAACACGGCTATTCGGCGCGGGCGCTTAATTACACGAGCAAAAAGGAGCGGTTCAATCTTCCGTAACAATATGATAATTACGCGAGCGTAACGCGCAAAGGGTTGCGACGGGGCCGAGGGAGCGGCAGACGGAGCGGAGATGTGAAGCTAGAGAGAGAGAGAGAGAGAAACACCCGTGGAATTATCGCCGCGTCGCTAACGATGTGGGCGAATAATGAAATATTTCGACGTCTCGCTGGTCCCCCTCTTGCGTTTCCAGAAGCGCCCCACGGATGAGACGGACACATGGGAGTCGCGATTGGGCATGATGACGACCCCGAGAAAGGGTCTCGTTTAATGTGGAGAACGATCGTCCGTCTCGCACGACAGCTGGTGATATTTTCTTTATGGCGACCTACGGCGCGACGATACGGGGGTACGATGATACGCGAAGGAGCGCGAGTCACGCTATAATACGGCTTCAAGGGTCAAAGTTCAATATGCTGATGTCTGTCGATAGGTGCAACAATTGTCATATATTTGTAGATTAAGCCACTCTGAATAAAAATGTTCTTTGCAACCAGAAACTGCCATTTCTACAAGTACTGTGTTCAGTGCAGGAAACTCATATTCTGTCCGACAGAGGTCGATATTTAACAGTCGATAAACACTAGTATGTCGGTTTACCATGCCTATGTCATTTTTTGTGCTTCGAATTCGCGTTGACGCACGATCTGAGAGTAACGAGCGTCTCAGGAAGTCACTCCGCTTACCGCTTGGAACGCAGTCCACGTGCGCGAATCGGGCCGTTTGACATTTCGTTTAACGAGCACGTTTCAATGGTCGGTTGGTTGATCGAATTAAAGCAGCCTACCGTAGATCGCTTCTAATTTTACTCGAACGATTGGGACCCGTTTGGTTTTATTAATAACGCTTTTTCCCGACGGTCCTATTCGTGGATATTCTTATCGAGGAGTACTTCCACTTGCAATTACGTCAATGAGTCTATAGATAAGAAAAAGGGTACGCAAAGAGCGTGGAACACGCTTGTGTGCACGGCATCGTTTGTCCTCGAAATAGTAATGATTATTTACGAAAGTGAGAGGGGGAATGTGGGGAAAGTAATTACGGGGGCGTAGTTGGAGTCCAAAGTGCTTCAACCGACGCGAGATAAGCGTGGCCGTTAGCATCCACTGAACGATACCCGGAGAACGGCAGGCATGATCGAAGTTCGGAGGCCGTTCTTCGTTTGTGCGATACGCGCCGATCCACGAGTGGAAGCTCGCGCGCAAAATGCGGAAGGGAAATAATAATTTCTCCCTTTTCAGATACGTTGAATTGCACGCAGCCAGTGGAAAAGCAAAAGCGACAAGTTTACGCGCACCCCCATATAAATAGTACTATATTTTATAGAAGGAACGATATTTGGGAATGATATTCTTTAAAAAGAGATATTCTACAAAGGAATGATGTTATGACAGGCCAAGCAAGAATAAAAAGGCTTCCAGTTTACACGCTTCATCACCCAAATAAAACGACCAAAAAGAAATATTGCTATAATATGGAGAGAAGAACCCTCTAAAAAATTGTGGTAGTTGTTAGATAAATTCTTATAAAAGAAATATGAGGAAAAATTATAGGTCAAGCGAGAACAATTCCTGACAAAATAACAATATTAGAACGTTACATCCAATGAAAATAAAATAAATTATATATTAAAAATAAAATACTTAATAGGCAAACATCAAAAGCCAAATACCAAATTTCGTGACAGTTACTAAATATTCCCTCAACTCTCTAACTGACTTTAATAAGTTTTATCTCTTCTTTTTTAGAATATACACAGCCCCGCGGTCCGTACATTGCCCGCACGTTCATTTGGTACGAAATATTGGGAGTACAAATTATTTCGATCTGTTTTTGTGGTCCAAAATGCATTTATTTCAAAACAAAATGAATGAACAGTTTAATCAAAGTATTGTCCTTCGCTGGCTACTACTTTTTCCCACCTCTCAGGCAATGTTCGAATTCCATCTTGAAAAAATGTCTCGTCTTTTGCGGTCCAAGTTATGAGCCAATTTTCGATTTCTGCGAAAGAAGTGAACCAGTGACCTGCCAAATCGTGCTGCATCCGTCGGAACAACCAGTAATCAGAAGGAGCAATGTCCGGCGAATACGGCGGGTGCAGTAAAATATCCCTTGAGCGTTTCCAAATAATTTTTTACGACTTTTGCGACATGAGGCCGAGCGTTATCATGCTCGGCTATCATAAGTCATCCAATTGCCTTGCTTGTGAATCGTTCCCATGGATTTCAATCGTACGGAAATTGCTTGTTGCGTAACTCCCAATGATTCTGCAAGTTCCTCTTGCGTTTGACTCGGATTTTCACCGAGTAATGCCTCCAATTCTTTGTCTTCGAATTTTTTGGCTGTCCAAAGCGAGGCTTGTCTTCAACGCTGAGATCACCATTCTTGAAACGTCGAAACCATTCCCTACATGATTTATCAGTTGGAGCATTGTCACCATAAACTTGTACAAGCATTCGATGCGCTTCAGCTGCACTTTTCTTCCAATTAAAGCAGAAAACTAAAACCTCCCGCAAATGCTGCTTAGTTAACACAAAATTTGACATATTCAACACAGTAAAAAACAGGGGTTTTGTATGAAACTTAAAGCAATATAAACTGAATATTATTGACAGATGTCTAACCTCTCTGAAACCACCGAAATCAGCTGTCACTATGAAACATTCATAACAGCCAGAGCCATCTTTTGAAAATGGACCGAACTAATTTGTACTCCCGATACTACAGCGTTTCTTAATTTACTTGATGCTAAACAGCAGACAGCGAGAAAGATTGAAGATTAAAGTTGGCTCCATTTTCTGATAAATACATGGTTAATATCAAGCATCGCTGCGTATGTTTTTATCTAAAAAATGTATATATATTAAAAAAAAATCTGCATTGGTAAAATATTTATATTTGCAAAATGTCTATATTTGCTACATTTTATATATATTTTTTTTTACAGAACATTGTTTTTTTCAGGGAAATGCGCCTCCGATATATTTTTCCATATAGTTAAAAAAGCAATAATCTGCACGATCATGCTCATATATATACTCGTATTAGGTAAATGAATAGAACAATGATTTTATGATACACGTGGAATGTTTCACAGTCATCCTTGTTTTTTCTTTCGTGAGTTACATCAAGCACGTTTTGCGATTACAATTTTTGGCTCAATTACTTGTAACGGGACGACTTTGCCGAATTGCATGAATATCCACGAATAACACCGCAAAAGTTGTTTCGCAACAACAAAATTACAACAGATGTCAACTGGAATTTTAATACCACGGAGTTGACAAAAAACTTAGTTTCCAAGCTAAATAACCGCAATCATATACAGTGGCTTATAAAAGTATGTGAACGGTTACATTTGGCTGACAAATGTAACGTTGTTTTCCTCAAAATTTTCGCGAGCATTTGCACAAAATAATCAGTGTGAGTCAGATAAATAAATTGCAATTATAAAGAGACGAAGTTCTTATCAGAATTTTATTCGTTAACATTCAATGAACGATCATTACGTAATACGTACGTCGTATATCGTTATGTGGAAATAAAAGAATTAACGATAATTCAATTTTCAATCATCATTGACTAGGTGAAAAAAATGTTCACTTGCAGGTGTTCGAAGTAACGACCGTTGGTGCCAATGCAATTTCCGTTAAATACATTTTTCTCGACTCCCATATTCAAAGTATCAATAATTTCATCATCTTCGCCTGAAGAAGAACCGGTGATAAATAAGATAAATATTAATTACGCGGAACTTTTCACACACGATAAGGTGATATGCGATGAGCGGTCGCAGGACAGACCACGCATTTTTGTAAATTACCGAAAGGATCCCGTCGTGCAACCGTTCCACGGGCGTGTGAACAGCCCGTGTGACAATCTTCAAAGGTCGTTGTTTCGCTTTGAAAGTTAACATCAAACTTCATTTCTCGGCGCTGAGGGACAGCGTTTGCTTTCTCGCCGGCTCTCTAATTTGCTCTTTCGTTCGAGATCGTTAGCTTACTAAACGTTTCGCGAAGAAACGCGGAAACGAGCGAGCGAGTGAGAGAGGAAACGGAGGGAGCTCGAAAGAGGGAAGTGCTGGCGAGATGAGGGGGGAATCGGGTCGTCAGTTTGCGTGGAAAATGTCACGATTCGGGATGGCAGAGTGTCCGCGACAGTTCCCATATCGATTTAGTAGTCGGTATGAAGGTGGCGGGTCAGCGAAGTTACATATAGCTATTGGCCCCTGCGCGCAGTTATTGGGCCCCCCCTCCTCTTCTCATCTCCGACTACTGCCATTGGGGGAGTAATTTCGTGGTTCATTTTCATCTCAAGCCGACTTTAATAATAATGAAGATAAAGTTTTTACTTTCACGACTTATCGGCGCGCGACCATTTGCCGTCTACAGCTCGGGTGGGAGCCATTATCAAAAATGGCTTTACGATAGCCGGCAAATTTTACGAATCCCCTCGCTCGCGCGTCTCACGAAGGTAGCGATTAATAAGGCGTACGTAAGTTGTATGGGTCCGTTGTGTACCGTTCATGCAGGAATCGCATACATTCGGCTTGACGAGGCACTAATCCATTGGATGAGAAACTGATATTATGCCCTCTCCCCCCCCCCCCC